>NW_027103770.1:132250-716293 GCF_902728285.1 Clytia hemisphaerica | reverse complement strand
GGCGGGTCCAACCGTAATATTTTTAGCTTTACGCTCAAGCTTAGTTGCACCCGTTGCACATAAAAAGTAGTTGACTATCACTCATTCCTCTCCGATGGGAAATTGGCCAATACATACACGAGAGGATTGGAAGAGTATCCCCGAGATAATTTTTTCCGAGTTAATAAAACCGTTTCACGAGAAATCAGACTTTGACCTCATATCTTGAATTTTGGAATTGGACATTCCATAACTACAAGCGTTAATGCGTCTAGCGTTAAAACTCAGAGCTAAAACTCTACACTTCGAAACCTCCTTTAGAGCACTTACAAGTAGATTGCGTGGTTTTAAAACTTTCTGGGGAATTTCTCTTTTTTCTCAAATACTATGACCATGCTTGTAGGTTTATTTTTCTTCCTTTAGTTTTTCCGATTTATTTTTTTCATTTTTTAACTTGGGGATTTTGCTTCCTTTTGTTTTATCATCAATTTTAAAAGAGATCCAGTCTTCCTTCTTGACAAAAGTTGTAAACCAAAGTCAACGAAGCCCAAAAATCGTATGCCAACGCAACATAAGTGCTAGCGAGTGGCTTGAAATCAATCGTAAAAGAGACAAGGTACGCTGAAATCAAAGAAAAGAGGGATCACGACCAACGTCAAAGGAACACCATAATCCATGGAGTAGCCGAACAAAGGGATAGTGAAACAACTGATGGTGACAAAAACTTTGTCAACGATCCTCGTTAAAACTATCATGGATTTATCATAGGACTCTGGATAAACATCAAATAAAACGGTGGAGAGCGAAGCATTGTTTTTGACATTTCGAAACTTAAAAGACTTTCTTTGAAGAGCTTGATAAAAAATCCATCAACATGCTTCAAGTCAAAAGAGGATAGATGCATTGATTTTATTTTAACAGATCGGCCTCTTTGTTTCAAAAATAGAGGGTCTTTTGAAACAGGAATCAGTTACTACCACCGCTACCACCATTTGATTTACAGAATAGACCATAAACTTCTAGTCACGGGTGTTTTGTCGAAAAGATTTTACAGCTGGTAGAGTTTGGTGGTCTTTGTTCCAAACTCTACCGCCGCTATTTTTTACGTAAACTGCCATTACGGCTGTCTCGGGTGAGTTAGGGCGTGTCTAAAGTTTTTAGAAACAAATCACAAAAATGAGAGCAATAGCACCCATTGTAAGGGATCCAATATCCTTGCGTGATGCTATCTGTCTCCTCGTCCTGAGTCTCGCTGCGGTGGCAAAAATGATATCAGCTTCCAACCCTAGTACCAACCAACCCTAGTACTCCCGGGGGTTCCTGTATATAGAAAATAGTATTTTGGCGTCTTAAAGTTTGTCTTGCGCTAGCCTATATTGATTACAGCGCTCTTTATCTAATGTGAGTGAGTCCACCTTTAGAATATTGCCCGCAGTACACCAGCACAGTACTCTCCTCACTACGGAACGAAACACAAGAGACCGTTTGAAACGAGGTTTGAAATGGGCAGAGTTTGTCAGAAGAGTCGCAAAGGGTCGATAGACCTATGTTGTTAAGTCAAGTCAAGTAAGTCATGTCTACTCCATAATGGCGGCAAATTACGTAACTTACATTCCGATAAATAATGAGATCTCTCACGGACTCCCAGCTCCACATATAGTGTATACATAAAATAACTCCAGCTGACGAGTTAGGCTAACTGTTATAATCGCCATTCCTCCAAGAAGACCCCACACACGGGTGCACCACCGTCTGGGTGCACGTTAGGGATGAGGTGATTATCCCTAACAAAACGTTGCGCTCGCCTGTGCGCTTACGCGCACAAATTTTTCCCCACGCGGGCTCGTGAGAGATCTCATTATTTATCGGAATCTCGTAAACATAACGAAATGTGCAAGATCTCTTTTGCCAAATAATCCCAATTTTTGAATCCGATTATTGAAGGAATACTCTACCCACAGATATCTTTAAAGCCCGAAGGGCTAGATATGCGGCTTTTATCGAAAAGTGAAGCCTAGGTTTGGAAGGATTTCCTACCAAAGTCACGTGACTAAAATATGCAATTTCACCGGTTTGAGAGATGTGAAATAGCGTTTGCCGCCTACTTTTTTTTATCTCGCGCTCCAAAAACAATTAAAATGCTAGATCCTATCCGCGGGCACGAATTTAAAAAGTCAATTTTTTCCTTCACTTTTTTTTGCTGGAGACAGCTTAAAGTTGCATATCTAGCCCTTCGGGCTTTACAAATCTGTGACTCTACCCCATCTCCTACATGCAACACATATATCTTTGATTCACTTTAGTTATAAGAGGACAGAATCATAGTTTAGAAAACTCATCATGTTAGTTTCGACACCTCTAGCTTCCTTTTCAACCGGTATCCGAATCGCTCTAGTTTGAAAAATAACAAGAAGCCCGTTGGGCGTGAAGGTCCAGCGCCGGTGAAAGTTTAGTTTAGAAGCTTATCGTGGTGAAACAAAGAAGCATAACCTCTATACTGTGATAAGAGAATTCTTTATTGTAGATGGGAAGCTAAACTGATCGAAATGTATAAATAAACATTGGTGCTCTATTATAGCAAAAATTTTTCTTTCCGTTTTTCTTTATACTCTTATTAAAAACGTGCAAAGTTTTTTTCTCATAAAATTGCATCTGTTCTCTTGGCTGGAAAAACACGATCTGTTCTGAGTAGAAGACTTGTGCCCTTGGAATCGGGGTATCTGTTCTTTCATGAAAAATCCTTCCAGCTGGCAAATAAGAACCAGATAGGTATTTACGATTTTTTTGTCGTTGGCTGCTTCTGCCCCTCCCTCATATTCGATTTTTTTTCTGGAAAAGCCCTTTATTTGTGATCGCAAAAAAATAAATACACAAAGTTCGAAAGAACAACCACAGAGATATGTAGATATCTGTAAGTTCAGTGACCCGGTTTGCCGAATTTCAAAGTCCTGGTTTGCAGAATTCAGAGTCCCACTTCAGTGTCCCGAATTGTGGGTCCCAACTTAGAGCCCTGGTTCGCCGAATTTCAGAGTCCCACCCCAAAGAGACGCACATAATCGGTTGAACAAGGTTGAAACACATAAAAGGAGATATCAGTACACATAACAATTTCCTCTCCCAAGAAATTATTCTCCATTGTCCAAACAAAAGAAAAGTGTCATTATTTCAATTATAATTTTTTCCCGCTCAAAAAAAATTTTGTTTTTGAGAGTTTGTTGATGCTAATCTCGTCCCGTGTGTCCCAGATTGAAGCATCAAAAAGCAGATGATACGAGGATACGTGTTATTGCTTGATCAAGAATTAATTTGATTTAATCTATACCCTTTGTGCTCTTAACGGAATAGCACCCCCGTCCGATAAACTCTTTTTTTCAGAAAAAGACCCTTCGTTTTCTCGCTACACAGTTTCTGCGTAAGTAGCCGGGGATTCTATAAGGCCGGAATACCGGATTCTTCCCAGTCGCTTATACAAACTAAATCCCGTAAATCATAATATCATATAACATATATACTTACGGTATTACACACATAAACGACTCCAGTCTATGTAGTCTAGATTTCCGGACCATTATTCTTATCACGCGAAAGTGAGGATAAATTTACTTGGGTAAATTTAGCCTAACAGTGAAAAAATTTTTACCACGCAATGAAAGCATAGCAAAAATGAGTGGTCAGGGTGTGTAGTAAGGCTTGGCTAGGGTTCAGAAGGCCAAAAAAGAAAGTTTGAGTCACCGCGTTTGGCTTGGCAGGGTAAACGCGGTGAAAGCATAGCAAAAATGAGTGGTCAGGGTGTGTTGTAAGGCTTGGCTAGGGTTCAGAAGGCCAGGAAAGAAAGTTTGAGTCACCGCGTTTGGCTTGGCAGGGTAAACGCGGTGAAAGCATAGCAAAAATGGGTGGTCAGGGTGTGTTGTAAGGCTTGGCTAGGGTTCAGAAGGCCAGGAAAGAAAGTTTGAGTCACCGCGTTTGGCTTGGCAGGGTAAACGCGGTGAAAGCATAGCAAAAATGGGTGGTCAGGGTGTGTTGTAAGGCTTGGCTAGGGTTCAGAAGGCCAGGAAAGAAAGTTTGAGTCACCGCGTTTGGCTTGGCAGGGTAAACGCGGTGAAAGCATAGCAAAAATGGGTGGTCAGGGTGTGTTGTAAGGCTTGGCTAGGGTTCAGAAGGCCAGGAAAGAAAGTTTGAGTCACCGCGTTTGGCTTGGCAGGGTAAACGCGGTGAAAGCATAGCAAAAATGAGTGGTCAGGGTGTGTAGTAAGGCTTGGCTAGGGTTCAAAAGGCCAGGAAAGAAAGTTTGAAAAAATCAAAATTTATTTCACTACATAAAAATAGAAGCTTTTCGGCTTACGCCATCATCAGTATACAAGAATGGTAAAAAATCACAAATTTGTATCTAAAATGTTGAAAAAAATTGCCTAATTATCTACAAATAAAAAAGTCATTAATAAGCGCATAAAGCGAATAAAATAAAAATAAAATTTTATTACCCATTATGTTTTTTAACGAATTTTTTATCAAGCGCTTATTAATGACTTTTTTATTTGTATTAGGCAATTTTTTTCAACATTTTAGATACAAATTTGTGATTTTTTACCATTCTTGTATACTGATGATGGCGTAAGCCGAAAAGCTTCTATTTTTATGTAGTGAAATAAATTTTGATTTTTTATAAACTATGGCGAATGGATTCAACAGAAAGTTTGAGTCACCGCGTTTGGTGGGCTATTTTTCGCTATTTTTTGCGTGATGACAAATTTTAGCTTTGATTTAGATTGATTTTCGTGAAGCGTGATGGAGAAAATTTTTTTGCGTGATGGCGTGATTAGGGGTGCCGCTGGGGGGGGGGCTCTTACAGTCTATGCTTTTTGAGAAAAATGAAATCCGAGTTGATTGCTAACTCGAAAATCCTTTTGGGAAAATGGAAAAGCGAGTAACAGTTAAGTGACGTCATAACTTTCACTTCATCATAATTTAGCTAACTCGAAAATCGCTAACTCGAAAATTTTCTAACTCGAATTTTGGTAACTCGATAATTCCGGGCCTAGGTTTTCCGGGCCTCGTTTTATTTCCGTTGTTTTATTTTGTCGAACAACTGGTCCGTCGAACTGATGCGCTGTCGAACAACTGATCGCTTAGTTGTTCGACAGACCACTTGTTCGACAAACAGTGCGTCGCAAACAGCCATATAAACAAAACTCAACATTCTCACAAAAGTTGTCTTTTTGATTTCCCAAACATTCGTCTCAAGCGTTCCCTTCCACAATAATTTATGTAATTGCAATTGCGGTCAGTCCACAGTCGGCTTCAACATATACACGTGTTTTTATTTACGTGACCGAAGTGCCTACTAAAACAATCCGGGGGTAAATAGCGAAGCAACACAGCAGATTATTCGTAAGTATCTTTTGGCATTGACAATCAAATACAATATATTATACTATATTTTCTTAATTCAAAAATCAAAAATTCATTTTTCATTCGCGAAAAATAAAAATAAAAGAATAATGAATTAATATTACATACTAAGACGCCCCCGTCTTTTACTCTCATTTAATTTCCAATCTTGGCACGTGCAAAACGCCCGTCCGCCCAATATCCACCCAATCAGCTTAAATTCACTTTAATTGTCCTTTGACATTCAAAAAATAGTATTTAAAAATTATGAATTTATAATAATTACAAAAAACAAAAAGTTTGATACTTCATTAGTGAAATATTCAATAAATTCCTGGTTTCAATTTTCAGTGGGCGTTCTTCTAGGGCTTCGTTTATCGCGCAATTTTTGCGTCACACAAACTTTCTCGGCCGCTCGTAATAATTATACATTGCCAAATTTGGTTCTCCATTGTCGAGTCAGGATCGATGGTGACGTCACCTGAGCATAAAAAAGAAAGGATTTCGTCAGTTTTATGCATATATTAATTTGCGAGATATTCTATTCGCCGCGCGAGCGCACTTTTCGTAGACTAGTCGGAGTACTTTCTTTTACTCGCGGGATTGATGGTAACTTTTCATCTTTGTTATTTTTAAAATGAAGCACAACCGAAAAAAATCGAAACTTCAGAAAGTTGCGTATTTCCAGTGAGTAAACGACTCTGACAATTAACAAAATTGATGATGATGATTTTTTTTCGGTCAGGCCAATGTCTCGTATTGGGGGTTCTAGTCTTGAGCCCAAAGCCTACGCAGGATTGCAGCGTTTGGGTAAACGAGACAAAACTCTAAAAAAGCTGGTGTTTTGACGCGCTTCCGTGCTCTCGAAATATCGCGGTTTGAGACGCACTGACAAATGAGTGTCGAACAAGTGGGTGTCTAACAACCATACAGTCGAACAAGTGGATGTCGAACAAGTAACTGTCGAACAACTGGTCTGTCGAACAACTAAGCGATCAGTTGATCGACAGCGCATCAGTTCGACATTTTTTAAGATTTGTCGAACAAATGTACCGTCGAACAAGTATACTGTCGAACAAGTGGGATTTCCCCGGTTGAACAAAATGTTTTTGGCATATTGATGGAGCTGACTGACCGACCGACCAACCGACAGACCCATTTTTCAAAGCTTCTAAGACATGAACCAAACAATCAATTGGGCCTGGCCCTACGACGCTGAATCTACAAAATTCTTTGAATAATATCGCTAAAAAATCTGACAAATTTTCAGACTTTCCAACACACAAAAAAACTTATTTGTGACCGCTGCCTTATTTAATGCAAAAAAAAAAAGTTTTACCACCATAGTTTTACGAAATGCCCTGCATCCTAACCGGATATTTACGTACGGTGACACGTACCCAAATCAACGGCAACGCAATAATCCGAATTAATTAATATGAAAACGGCCATTCATTGCTCTCTGAAAATTGGAAACTATTTAGAAAAAAATTCTACCTCCATTTAAAGCATATAATACCTTTTTTTGTTACCAGTAGATGTCCTGAAAACTATTTTCAATTCTAACATAGAATATGTGTATCTTTTTCTTTCTTACTGTTTGTGTTGTGCAGTCGGAGGACTTTGGAATCAGGGACGCCATTTTTGCATTATCAGTATAAGAAAGTTTCAAATCCGCAGATATAAAAAATGACATAATGTTATAGAATTATGCGATGTGATTGGCTTCTGACTTGAGTGAGGCGGGAATCCATAAAGATGGTAGACCTAGTAGCGAGTAGTTCAATTGTCCTGGTAGCTGGTAGAGCTGCTGTAATAATACTTTTTAATGATCTGTTTTAATGATTTTCAAGATTTATGGAACCTGGCTCTTGGTTGATATAGCAAAGTCTCTTGATTTATCATCATTTAAGGGCCTTAGATTGTAAAGTGGAGGGGCTAACATATCAGAGAGAGGAAAACCAGGAAATTTTAGTTTGGACCGCCGACCCACATTATTGCTAGAAAATGTTCTTTTACCCATGGTATGGGCCAGAAATTGAGCAATACTTTTAAATGATTAATGACAATTGAATTTTTTCGCTAAGAAAAGGGGTGTGGTGGACGACTATTCTGCTGGCTTTGTCTGATATGATGGTTAACCTTTGTTTGCTCAGATCATGATTGTTTTGGATGCTCTTATATCGGATGGCCAATAGTCACCTTCATTTTTTTATTTTATTTTTTTATCCACGGATCGCTGATAGTCACTTTTCCGGGGGTTAGATAGGGTCAGGGTTGCCAGTAACGGCTTGTCACTGTGCCGGGTGCATACTCGGCGCCTTGGCTTGGGCCCCGCAGGGTTGCTAGTAACGGCTCGAATTTCAGTCAGGTTTAAAAAAGGGGTACTGTTACCCATATTATAATAATATTACCCCCGTCTTTTGCCAGTTTGGTATAATATGTTATGAATTGCGTGATTTTGCTGTGCGGCGACGGCTCAACGGATAGAGCGCTGGCTTCCGAATCTGAAGGTCTTTCTTTGGTGGTGGTTCGAATCCCACTCGGTGCGAAAATTAGACTGGTCGAAATTGATGGACAAATGATTGACAGGTATGAAAACTCAGTCAGAAATGAGAAACTAAGTCTCAGAAACTCAGACAGTCAGAAAAGAGAAAAATAGGATAAGATACTTACTTCGTGATACTTCGTTATTGATTATGTACTTTATGGTACTCATCCAATTCGTTGAATCCGATGATTGACCATTACTGTTGTACTGTTAGAGTCAGCTCTCCTGAAGTTGAAATAATTAGGAAGCAGCGGTTCGTCTGGCAGTGTACTGAGGAATTGGTCAAGATGCTGTTTAAAAGTTTGTTTGGTACAGTTTGTGAGGTTTCTAAGGGATTTTGGCAGAGCATTGAAGAGCCTTGGTCCTTCTTGTGAGAGACAACCTCTCCAGATATTTTTATGTTTGACATTTATAGCTTTCAAATTGCATTTTCTACCCAGTCTCTGATTTGTGTAAGAATGCACGCCGCCTGCCTCGTCATTGTAGTTGAAATTGGGGGCAATGTCTTCTAGTATGCACCACGTGTAAATGATTCTGTACCTGTCTCTTCTTCTTTCAAGACTGTAGATTTTCAGTTGGTTCAATTTTTCCCAATAGTTTAAGTGGCTCAACGAGGGGATACCGTTCAGGAATGATTTTTGTAGCAGCTCTAGTTCTTGAATGAGACATCTCTTTGATGGAGACCATAGTTGAGAGCAGTAGTCAAGGTGTGGAATGGCAAGTGACTTCCAAAGGGTTAACATGACATCTTTGTCCCTTGTCTTGAAAGTACGAAATATCCAAGAGCTGATAGATTTCACTTTGTTGATTTGGTTTTTGATGTGTTGATTGTAGCTCATATCTACATCTAGAGTAACTCCAAGGTCTTTGACTTGGCTTTTTGTTTCAATTTGATCTCGAGTATCAGAATAATAAACTGAATAGGGTTTCAGCTCTTCATTTTTTCCATATTGCATATGTTCGAATTTGAGTCCATTCAGTTGCATATTATTGATCTCTGTGTTCTCCCTGTAAGAAATGACTTTATCCAGGATAGAAGTTTTCCACAAATGCCATTTCTTTCAAGTTTCTGTAGCAGTATTGAGTGATCAACACGGTCAAATGCTTTACTGAAATCAAGATAGATGACATCTACATTGTAGCCATTTTCAATATAGTGGATTAGACGTTCAGTGTGAGCAAGCAGTTGGCTTAAGCAGGATCTTCCTGACCTAAATCCATGTTGGTTGCTGTTGTAGAGGTTGTTTCTTTCCAGATGATCTTGCAAATTTTTTCTTACAATCTTTTCAAAAACTTTAGTGACGTGTGATGTAAGAGCGACAGGGCGATAGTTTTCAGCCAATCCTTGATTTCCTTTTTTGAAAATAGGGGTGATGTAACTTGTTTTCAGTATCTTCGGAGTGAATCCTTTGTCAAGAATGTTCTGCCATATCAATCTGAGTGGTTTTGCAAGCTGTGATTTGTTTTTGAGTAGAAATATAGCTGGAAAGCCATCTGGGCCAGCAGCTGAGTTTGAAGAGAGGGTTTGTATCTCTCTAATAAAGTCGTCCTCTGTGAGGTCAAAATAATCAAGTTTCTCCGTAACTTGCGAAGGATTGAGATCAGGATTTTCATATTGTGATTTTGGTGGTGTGAATACAAAGAGAGAGATAGGAAAGAAAACAAGGTGACGATCAGGGGGGGGTCGGTACTAAAATCTCAGACATCATGACATTTAGTGACGTGGTGGTACTGCAAAAAAGCTCAAAAATAATTTTAGTACCATGTGTACTAAAATACCAAAAAGGGTGGTCCCTTAAAGAAATATTTGAAAAATCTTAGTATTTTGTTCTAAAATCAGCCAAAATGGAGCATTTTTTAACAATTTTGGAAAAAATTTAATTTTTTTTTTTCAAAGAATTTTTGAAAAAATCTTCAGAAATCTTTCAGAATTTTTCCAATTTTTTAAGACACCTTCTTTTTCCATCTTACAACTATTGTAAATTACGAATCGGTTTTTTTTTCGTCTAAAAAAATTATCTAAGCCTTCAAAGTATATCATTTAATGGTTTAAACCAACCTTGACGTTCCCGTTAATATTATCGGAGTCGTAATCATTCATAACCACAACATGTTGGTTTTGTGATAGTTCACGCCAAACGATCGTCCCGTGGTTGAAAATATTGTATCGAAAATTTGGGTAAACATCCAACTTTTCATATACAGGTTGAACAAAATTAGGGTGGTCAAGATGCTCTAGCAAAGCCGTCTTGTCCAATACTTTTCGCCGGTGAGTTTGATTGCAAGTACGCCGTTTCTAAATTTAAAATATTTAGGATATCGAGATTAATAATTTATCGGAAAAAATCATCATAATTTCATTTCTTATTTGTAGTAATTATATAAATTTTTATGATTTGTCTTCCGAAGACTAGAAAATGAATGGATCTTATCAATCATATAACGTGAAAAGTTTAACACTTACATTTTGTTTGTGGATAGACACTTTCGGGACATGGTATTGTTTGGATAAAATCAGCGAGTAGATAGGTGTTATAGATGAGACTTTTTCTTCCATGTCAGAATGAATGTCATCTAGAGCACGTAAGATGATATCTCGAGGGGAGTAACCATTTGAAGCAAAGTATTGTTGTTTTTTCGTTCCACTTTTTGATTCAGAAGCCCAAGAATGAAGATTCGGGACATGGGATAAAACTTGGAATTGCTCGATCAGTGAAAGTTCTTCTTTTCCTTCGAACTGTTCAAGAACGGTTGGATATGGGTCGTTTGGATGTTCGGTTCCATAATCTTGAAAGTTTCTAAACCAGAGTTCAGATGCACCAAGACCCTCAATCAAGTAAAATCTGTGAAAAATAAGAAATAAAATAAAATTTCTTTTAGCGAACTAGAATTTCACTAATTCTTTCTATCCCTGATACTATTGAATTTTCTAGGTCTCTTAAAAAACTGTCTGTAATTCAACAAATTAGATTTCCGAGTTCGAGTTCGAAGAACAGCTGTAATGTAAAAGTGGAATATTTCACAGAGGCGAATTTGTACATAATCTTAGTTTCTAAAAATACTCTCTTCAAATAGAAAAGACAGTAGAGAACCAAAGAAAAGTATTATCTTATGGTTATCTTTGGGATCAGTATTTCGATTTGTATGAGACATGTCTCTACGGCAATAAAATACAAAACCAGGTGCAAAACTTTTAAATGTTTCCTTTAAAGAGTCGTGTGCTGATTTAATGGTTTTATCGATTGAATGTTTATCGAGTGTTGTGAGCCTTTTTAAATGTTGTTGAATGCTTAGTCCCTGAATAAAAAAGTATATAATAGAATATAGTTTGGGCAACAATTTCAAAAATTCAGTTCAGTAATAACAAAAATACAACTATTGGGAAAAAAGACTAAATTTCAAAATTATTTACCCTTTTTATGTTTGTTTCGTTCAGTGTGATAAACAGCAAGAACATCCCACTCTGTGTATATCCTGATGACAAACTTCTTGGTGATTTCGTACTGATCCATGAGTTCACCAAACATTTCAGTTTGATCAAAGTAGCCTTTGTACACACCCGACTCAAAACACCTGAAATTGAATGCAAACAAATAAAATCAATAAGTTTAAAATAAAAATTTTGATTTTAAGCAGTTGTTGATACAAAGTGTCATGGGAAAAGAGAGATTGAAATAATTCCTAGAGCGAACACTTAAAGTAGAAGCCAAATTCTTTACCTAATGTATAAATGTCTTTCACCATTAATTTCTGCTATCAAAGGCATTGCATACAGAATACCATCCGTACACCCAACATGACTAGATAAAGTCAGCAATTTCCTTTCACATAGTATAAGTGGAGGGGTCTGAGATTGGAGATCAGTGATGCTGTCACTTATTATTTTTTGATAGAGCATATCCAAAGAGGCAGCCTCCAAGCATTTCGAGAGAAGTATTGATTGGCTGATTGCTTCATTCTGAAGAGCTGGAATGAAAATGAAGATTATATAACATAAATACAAAATAACATAAATATATGTGAGTTGATGGGCTGTGATACTAAAAATTAACAGAAATTTCAAAAATCACCATTTTCTAAATCAATTTTTAAAAAGAAACAACACAAGTACAAACATAATTCTTATTATTGAAAGGTGTTCTGTTTCTGTCACATTGTCTCTTTTAAACAAAAATAAGATTTGGTCTATGTTTTTATTTGGTATATGTATTTGTCATGTTCTCATTTGTTTGTCACAGTTAACGCCATAATTGAATCAAACCTTAATAATATTCTTTTAATACAGTATACAAGATGAGCACAGTAATAGCGCTAACGATAATTTGAAATTTATTTAAATGGAAAAAAGACTCCCTGGCATAAACCAAAATGTTCAATCGAAGTTTCCAACCAATTCAATCTGTAAAAAAATTGAGAGGTTTATGTATGTCAATTGTTATGTCATTAGTCACATGTATTGGTTCAGTTTTGTTCCTTATAACATATAATTCTATTCTGTGTGATATATTAATATTTTTCGTATTGAAAATAAAATAAAAAAAGATTGTACCTTGAATAGTTTCAGAATCCATAATATAACTGAATATAAATTTCTTGAGCAGTCAAAACTGTGTATTTGATATTTTCTCCTGATTTAATTGGGATTTAAAGTTGTTTTTTTCATTTTAAGATCTCTAAAATAGAAGGTGGGTGGTTTTTTATGCTTGATAGACCTTTAGGAGAATGTGATGGTGTATTGAATAACAAAGCACTACACAAAGCATTTATTTCTTGCCCTCAGTCAGTATAAACAGGATAAATGATTTTGTTTCTAAAGTACATTCGCTTGAAGTGTACTCTAATCTTTGTTTTGCTTGCCATTTTGAAACAAATTATTGAATTTTAACATATGATATATCCTTGAAAAGATGATTTCCAGCAATATAATTTCTGAAAAAAATCATTTTGCCAAAATTCGCCAAATTAAATCCTCACCAAAATTTCCAAATTTGGCAATTCGCCAAATTTAACAAACAAAGAATTATGTGAAAAATTACAACTTTTTAGATATTTTTGAGTAATCTTCGCCCATTTTAATGTGATGACAAAATTCGCCAAATTTAACAAACAAAGAATTATGTGAAAAATTACAACTTTTTAGTATATTTTTGAGTAATCTTCGCCCATTTTAATGTGATGACAAAATTTCCAATTCGCCAAATTAAATCCCCACCAAATGTTACGAAACTTATCTATCGCCAAAATAACGGCTGGTGACCGGTGGTAATTACCGGTCATTTCGTAGTTTCTACCGGCCATTCTGAAGCTTAATCTTTCATTTTGTCAGGTTAAAATTTGAAGACTAGAGGCTTAGAAAAATACTTAATCGTGCTTCTAATTCAAAGAGAAATAGATTTTGCACCATTTGAAAGATCTTTGAACTTTGACAAGCCCCAAATTAAATATCTATATAAAAAATCTCGAAAATCTACATAATTTTTTTGAAGGCCGAATATTAAAATTTCGAAAATTTTCCAACCCCCCCCCCCGTTTATTTGGCACTAAGAGTACTTCGCTTGAAGTGTACTCTAATCTTTGTTTTTGCTTGCCATTTTGAAACAAATTATTGAATTTTAACATATGATATATCCTTGAAAAGATGATTTCCAGCAATATAATTTCTGAAAAAAATCATTTTGCCAAAATTGCAAATTAAATCCTCACCAAATTTTCAATTTGGCAATTCGCCAAATTAACAAACAAAGAATTATGTGAAAAATTACAACGTTTAAGTAGATGTTTGAGTAATCTTCGCCCATTTTAATGTGATGACATAATTTCCAATTCGCCAAATTAATCCCCCAAAAATGTTACGAAACTTATCTATCGCCAAATAACGGCTGGTACCGGTGTAATTACCGGCATTTCGTAGTTTCTACCGGCCATCGGAAGCTTAATCTTCATTTTGTCAGGTTAAAATTGAAGACTAGAGCTTAGAAAAAATACTTATCCCTCAATTCAAAAGAAATAATTTGCCCATTTGAAAGATCTTTGAACTTTGACAAGCCCAAATTAAATATCTATAAAAAATCTACATAATTTTTTTGAAGGCCGAAGTATCAAATCGGAGGACGACCCTGTCAATGCACTGGACACTCTGGTGCCAAAAAGTATCCCTCAGCCACACTGGAAACCTTTTGTCTGGTGTTGTTTTTTTTACTTCTGGATGGACACCATCCGACACATGTTTTTCAAAATAATGTGTACCGGACGCACAGGACAGTCCGATGTTGAGATTGTCCGGTGTTAAAAAGTATCCTCGTCCAACCAACACCGGACTTTGCTTGTCCGGTGTTAAAGTGCGTCAGCAGGATCATATATCTGACTGACTGAGGCTGCTGCGCGCTGGACCTGGAGGGTGTGTCGTCAGAAAAGTTTCAGTCCCTTAAGGACCGAATTAGAGAGAGAGAGGGGGCTGTTGAAAGTATTTACTCACAACCCACCTAATTGCAGGCTTAGCAACAGTATATGTCTATCTATATCTATATATCTATGCTAGCTATATATATTTTTATTTTAAGTAGCATTATCTCATATTATTATGGATGTTCATTGGGCCATTCCAGAAAAAAAGAATTACCCCCTGATGGATGACATCAATTTTTGAAAAAAGTTTTGGCACGGAATTCCAGGCAAACTTTAAAGAGAAAGTATCGGAATTCCATGAATTTTACTTAATTTTGCATTAAAGTATTGGAATTCCGTGATTTTTTTAGGTAACAATAATGGAATTCCACGGTTTTGATAAGTATTTTGTAAATTTGTTACGGAAATTCCGGACTTTCTTGAAAGTAATTTGCTACGGAAATTCCATGTCGTCCATTGGGGGGTAACGAATAAAAACTGGAACGGCCCATTATATCACTACATAATAACTAGTATAAATAAAAAAATTGATAAATGTATCTGCTGAGGTGGCTAAGTTGTGAGCGGAATGCCTGACCTTGACAAAATATAGTACAGTACTGGTATCTAAGCTGCCAAAAACATCCAGCATCAATCAAAGCACCACACCAGGACCAGACAGACCAGAGCATTTCACTTTTTGTGCACGATTCATCCGTCGCAGCTGTATCTACCATTTTAGCTGTGAAGATAGTTTGAAGCCAGCAACCAATCACATTGCGTCTTTAATTTGAAATACGTCATTTTTTATATCTGCGGATTTGAAACCTTCTCCCCCTCCTGGGGAAAATTTTTTATGGGGGCTTGAAGGGGGTAGGGTCATTTTAGCCTAGGGGTCCTTAGAAAGTCGATTTTTGAAGTTCTCATTTAGCTAAAACTGTTTGTGCCATCAGATAGAGCTTGAAGAGTAGATCTCCAAAATGGGGTCCTTTGTCTCATTTAGTAGACTTAGTCCCCCGGAATTGGCTGATACGTCTTCAAATATGCAATATTTTATGCTGACGTCAGCATTTTTGAGAGGATTTCCAGCGAAAGATACCACTTTTAACAGATGCGTCTCGAAGAGTACTATCGATTAGAGGGGTCATTTATAGGGTTTCCTAGGCTAGATCATGAGATATTAGAGTTTGAAATTTTGCTGACTCAGCAGAAAAGGGCAAAAAACGTTGAAAAACGCTGAGTCAGCAAAATTTCAAACTCAAATATCTCATGATCTAGCCCAGGAAACCCTATAAATGACCCCTCTAATCGATAGTACTCTTCGAGACACATCTGTTAAAACTGGTATCTTTCGCTGAACATTTTCTCAAAAATGCTGACGTCAGCATAAAATATTGCATTTTTGAAGACGTATCGGCCAATTCCAGGGGACTAAGTCCACTAAATGAGACAAATAACCCCATTTTGGAGATCTACTCTTCAAGCTCTATCTGATGGCGCAAACAGTTTTAGCTAAATGAGAACTTCAAAAATCGACTTTCTAAGGACCCCCAGGCTAAAATGACCCTACCCCCTTCAAGCCCCCATAAAAAATTTTTCCCAGCTTTGCCAGTTTGGCAAAAACTGGTTTTGGGGTCCCAAGGGACCATATAATGAGAAAATAAAATAAAAACCCATATTTACTAATTGTAAGGGTGATCCTGGGTCGCCGCCGGACTAATAGAATTTAACTTTTATTTAGTAATGTACATTGGTTTATAATTTTGAGGTGTAAATAATAAAATTTGTTATGTATTTTATAGAAAAAAGTAATATCAATGAAACCATACGAAATTTTTCTCCCTTAAATTTATTTCAGTTCATGACCCCGCATCTTACACACAACGTTGTTTCAACGTCCATCTAACATTTTTCAAGGATTGTAGTATCTCCTATCATTTGCTTACACGGCATTTTTTTAGACAAAGGAATAAAATACAATGTTCCCTGCTCCTGTGTTGTATGAGCACAAAATTTGAGAAAAAATTCCAAAGTTCATTCTGCTTATTCAGCATTTCCTTTCTTTATCAAAATTGAAATCTTTAAACAAAACTGCTCTCGCTGTGTTACAGACCCGCTTCTCGGGCCCCATACAAACTTTCGCGATAGTAGAAACTTTCGCGAGGACGAAAAATCGCAAAATTCACGACATTTACTTTTGCGAATTTAACGGAAAGATATTTTTCGCGAATTAAGACGTAACATTGAGAATTTTCACATGAAAATTTGTCCTTTGACTTATTAGTCTTTTAGCAGTCTAAAATATGACATTAAAGTTTTATTCAAAGTTTGAAGCTTTACAGATTTTCTATTTTGTCGAGAATTTTTCGCGAGTATAAACTTTCGCGAATTACCTTCCCTAGAACTTTTAAAGACATTTACCCCCTGGACACTAAAATTTACTTCTGGATATTGCAAATTCACCCCATGGAATGGCAGTTTTTCAGGATTTCTTCTATACCCCTGGACAATATATCTTCGACCCCCTATGAACGGTTTTTTTCTGGAAGAGCCCATTTGGCCAAAATTTCAACCTCACTAGGAAATTGACTTTGATTTCATCCCCATTTGAAATTGAAGGGAAAATTGCACTCCAAAATAATCCCAACTTAATTTTTCGACTTAAAAACGATAGAATTTCCATTCCAATTGAGTTTTCGGCAGAGATTTTTATCCAAACAAGACAGTGGTGTCTGTAAGTGCCATTTGGACCAGTGGAACCGAGAGAAAGTTGAGTTTTTTTGGTTTTTTTTGCTCCACGTGCAATGAAATTAATGACCAAATTGTCCTGGATATCAATAGTTTTTTCGAGCGAAAAAAAGAAATTACGATACATTTGGACCAATAATAAGAGGCAAATAAGACGTAAACAAATCTGAGCCACATCGAAATGGTTGTGGCGTAACCTTGCGGTGACACCAGGCGCACCTAAGGGGTTAACGATAAGAATGCAAAAATGTGAAAAGAATCTCGAAAGCTACGAATCTAAAGATAATTGACTAAAGATTTATCCAAGAAGTTTCATGAATTTCAATCTAATTCATATCAATGTTCAATTCTCTAACAGTTCTCGAGCCATGCAAACATAGGATAGTTGAACGTAGCAAGCAATACGAGAGTTTAGTTCTCAACCAATTCAACATGATACCAAACTCAATGTCCTTTTTGTCTGAGAATTTTTTTGCAAGTGTCGTGATGATCATCTCCGTTTCTCCTCCTTGTCCTCCGTATGGAGACATAATGAACGGACTGAACGGGCCATGCTTGACTGTGATGATTCGGTTGTTGTACTTCCGCTTTTTCTATTGTTCGTTCGATCGGAATGTGCTTTGAAGTCTATGTATGTCCATAGTATAAGAAAGCCGCGGCTGGAATGAGTAAAGCTGAATTTCGGTTGTTCTATCTATGTTGTAAGAACGAATTTTTTTATGGACCAGTGACAATTTCCATTGTCAATTTAATTTGACTTTTAACAAACTCCCTCGTTAGACGTAATTTTGCTCATAAACGCAAATCTCTTGATAATTCACGCATTCATAAGATCAAAGTAAAAGAAAAGACACTTGATTTAAAAGTACTAGAACGTCAGAATGTCAGTGCTTAAGGAACTTGAAGAAAATTGAGTGCCTCGAAATGCCTTCCAGATTATTTTGAAAAATTCTTACTGGTATTAGTAAATAAATATTCAAGCTGCATTCTGTGAAAATTTCATTAAAAAAGCAACAGTATTGAGGTGACAGCAAGCATTCAGAGTTTAACATTTGAATATTAGTTCTTTTAATAAAATGTGTGTTATTTGGTCCTAAATTTATAAAAATTTATTTGGAATTTATAAAAATATCCTTCAAATAAGGTGATAAGAGAGGAAAGTGAGAAAAATTTGAGACTTGAAAAGTAAATTGTTTTTCAATTGAATATTATGAACACTTTTAAGGCTAAGGATTTTGTTAGCTTCGACTTAGTTCTTATAAATCACGGAGACCCAGATAGAACATCCATTAACGACAAAAACAATATCGTCATCATTCCAGCTGCGGCTTTCTTATACTATGGTATGGCTAAGGTAACTTTTTGCGAACAGATTTGCGATCCTTACGTTAAAGAATGCAACTTGTCTCCTTTGCCAAAATTTCTGGTTGACTCGTCCAAGTTGGGCTTCGTCTGTTTTATTAGAGTTGTTTGGTAGTGATTCTCCAGTTAGAGGTTGTAGGTGAGGTTCGATGGAAACTTCAGTGTGAACTTGTGAAACGAGGTTGGCTAAGAGGTTTCTCATCTCGTCATGGCGTTGGTGGATGAATGAACTTGTTCATATCTTATGTCATGAGTAACGTTTATCTCGTTTTCAAATTATTGCAATTGTAGTTGATTCCCAGAGGAATCTCCATGGTAATGGTTTAAAAACGAGACAGTCGTTACCCCTTCTCACTGACCACCCGGTGGGATTTTATCTTATCAGCCTCAAATTCAGCAACCATTCATTCATCACCAACAGTGATGACCACATCTCATTATCCTCGGTGACTTCAACTCTCGTGTTGGTTCCGACTGATTGTTATGGCCAAATGTACTGGGAAAGCATTGTGCAGGTTGGATGAATTCCAATGATCTACTGCTTCTAGACATTTGCACTGAGAGTGATCTCCCTGTTATGTGGTCTATGTTTTCAGATTAATAACTCTTTCAAACCCACACGGAAACATCCCCAGGTCATAACACTGGCATCAACTTGATCATGCCATTGAAAATCAATTTACACGTCAATACATTGATGTATTTAAAAATTAACCTCTCAACTGACTCCTTCATGTACTAGACTGCTCACTTGTAAATGTTCGTTTTCCCTGAAGCGCAAAAGAAGAGTTAAAAAACCACCTACCAGACCATCTATCAAAGCTACGCGTGAAATGATTGAACAACACCTGACTAACCTTTTTCAAGAATGGGATGATCTCAAGGAGTACCTCCAAAAAGCTGCCACCTTCACATTTGGAAAGAAACGAAAGCAACGGAATGACTGATTCGATGAGAGTGATGTCGAAATATTTTCGCTCATTAAAGATCGTCACTAAAACAAGAAAGAAATCCAACAACGAATTCGACGGAAAAAAACGCTTGGTTTATCAACAAAGCCAATCAGGCTGAAACTTTCTTTAATAAAAAAAAACGCGATAGTTCGTGAAGTGTATGGTCCAAGATCAAAAAGTACTCACCAAGTTCGTTCGAAAAACGGTACACTCTTAACCACCTACAAGCAGATCAATGACCGTTGGACTGTACACTTCTCGGATCTCTTGAATATTGAAGTTGATGTAGACATGGAAGTTCTAAACGAAATCAGTCAAATACCAATTGAAAAATCACTCAATGAACCGTTCAAGGAGATAGAGTTTGATAAAGCGACTGAAAACATGAAGTCAGGAAAAAGTCCAGGACCAGACGGTATCATACCAGAAACCATCAAATATGGAGGCAATGCTTTGAAAAACTACCTTCTAACTTTCTTCAACCTATTCTTGATTACAGAACTTCTACCGTCAGACCTCATTAACCCAAACATCAAGACTCTGTTCAAGAAAGGAGATCGTAGTCAATGTGGGAATTATCGAAAAATCTCGCTTCTAAGTGTTGTGGTCAGAAAGTTTCTTGCCGATATGATTTTGCAAAGATTGATTTATCTTGCACGTAGAGTTTACCCTGATTCACAACAAGGCTATCGTGAAGGTCGTTTGTTCGATTGATGAATGGAGAAAAGCAGGGAACAACATCGAGATTTATACATTGCTTTTATAGACTTCACCAAGGCTTTTGACACGGTCAACCGTCAATTGTTTTTTTCAATCTTGGGACAGATCGTTTGTCCGCCTGGGTTGATAAAGCTCATCAAACTTCTATAGACTGATGTCAAAGCTCGTTTGATCGTGGATGGTAAGTTATCGAAACTGTTTGAATACAACAGCGATGTGAAACAGGGCTGCAAGCTTGCCCCAACCCTGTTTGGTATATATGCAGCAGTTTTTCTCCTTGTTGTATTCAAAGATGTCAAACAGCGATGTTCAATCCTGATAAGATTTCGTTTGAAGGCCAAAACCAAAGTAGTAATATACGAATTTATTCGCGAGGCACGATATACAGATGACATCGCAGTGCTAAGCGACTCGGCCAAAGATCTAAAAGAATAACTCGATGCCTACAATGCTGCATCCAAACCTTTTGGATTAAGGATCAATGCAGGCAAAACTGAAGTCCTTTGTATGGGTCCAGAAGCAATCTTCTTTACGTCGATGAAGTCACCCCTTACAAAATGTCGATCGTTTCAAGTACTTTGGCAATTTTGTCAACAAAGATTGAAGAATATACCAGAAATGCACAAAACGAAACTTTGGTCAAATTATCCTTATACAATGGTAAATATGTTAAATCGTGGGGAATAATTGTAAATATGTAAATAAATTTTTATTTCTAATAAGTATATAGTTGATAGTTTTAAATTTCATACACACGCACAGATTTATGGTAATTAGAAAAATTAGTTTAAAACACATAAAAAAAGTTACAATTTTATTGATTTTATACAATACTAATAAATTGGAGTCACTCGGGCAATGTAGGGCACGGGATGTACCACTGCTCAGAACTCTTTAATTCCAAGCTCTGAAAATATCTGAAAGTGTCCCAAATTCACAAAATCTGAAAAATTTTAACTGACTAGGTCGACTTTTTGAAGTTCCTACCACTTATTAGGGCTGGTTTTATAGAGATTTTGAATCCAACAAAGTCCAATATTTTGCCTGTCAGGGCCCATAGTTCGAGCTCTTGTCTGACATGTTTCAGTTTCAATCAGCAAGTTAGTTCCCCGGCTCCGAAGCTTCCTCGAAGTTTGATGGAAGGTAAATAGTTCTCCTAAAATGATTGTGCAGTTCTCCTAAAATGATTGTGCAGTTTTCTATTATAGCGATGTATGCGCTGAAAATCTCTAACTAATGGCTAACATTTGATAACATTCACATAAATCTCATTGATTCTCCTCGAATGCGTAATTTCTCGTCGGGTTCTGATTCCAGTTCCTGGTTTCCGTCAACGTCCGGAGCTACCACTTTACGGAATGCCTTATAAATGACGAGTACCGCTGTCCAAACACCAGCTGTACTTCCCGCCACGATAAACATAGTTTTACCACCATAAAACTTGTAAATTTGACCGTAAATAACATTCGCCAAAATAAAACCGAAACCGAAATGTGTTGCGTTGGCAATGCCGTACATAGTGGTGTAAATCTGAGGAATGGAGATCGATTTAACATGGTGGATGGTTGCAATGATGAATAAACCGAGACCGAAAAATTGGAAAATAGAGATTGGGAGTGCAATCCATGGATCAGTGATGTAAGCAAATGCGATGTATCTGACGAAATATGTGAAACAACCGAAGATGGTGACATTCCACGTGTTTTTGAAGAGACCAATCAGTTTGGTGGACCTTGCTGTGGCTGGTCCTGCAAAATGAAAATTGGTTTAAAGAAAAATGATTATAACGAAGCCACCTTGCAGTCGAGTTTCTATAACAAAGAGAATGTATTCGTTTGCAAGTTACGTAAAATTCTAGTTCTAAGAAGGCAAAATATTCTTTCAAGGAACCAGGAAAATACTTTCAGTTTTTAGGAGAGAATCGGGTTATGGAGGCTTGAATTCTTGTGAAAAAAACAGTGAGAATTACCTTAAAGTTGCCATCACTTTTAACATGGCTTTCACAGTTACACGGTTTTTTATAAGAACAAACTATATAAGAACATAAGGCTTCGACGGCCAAAATGTTGAGAACAAGTTAAGAACATTTTAAGGCTTTATGGACTCAAAAACACTCAATTTCTTGGGAAAATGGGTAAAATTGGTCACAAATTGGCGAAAATAAGAACATGTTAAGAACATTTTTAGGCTTTAAACTCAAAAAGCTAAGAATATCCCAAGGCTTTAAAAATTTTGGATGTTCTTATAAAGAAAACGTGTATGGTAGAAATAAACATAAACCTGTTGACATTCATGCTCTCTCAATTTAAGGGATAAAAACATCATTCTAATGGTTTTTTTAAGGTAGAAATTGAAAAAGTCTTATCAAAACGCAGAATAAAGTGACACACCTTAGACAAAGACTTTGCATCAACATAAAAAAGTCAATTTAAACACAAACCTGTCGACATTGCGGCAATCATAGTCGTCAATCCCAGGGCCTCTGTTGGTGCATTCAAATTCTTCAATTGTAATGATGTGAAACTAATGAAAACTCCTTGCATTGTACCCATAACCAGCAATGTGACCAGAAACATCAGATTGTCAATCTGTGAAAAAGTTTTCCAGACCTGGTTTCGTACATTCAAGTTGCGTTCCTTATGTGGAATTTTCATATCAGCGCCACGGAACAGGAAATAAGATGATACAATCAACCCAAGAGAGAAAACAACGTGCAGAATAAAAATGCCTGTATAACAATTCGTATCTCCCGTTGGGAAATTCTTGATCACTAAACTGGAGACTAATGATCCGATTGAGAATCCAAAAACACCAAATAAACGATTGAATCCAAAATCTTTTGGTTGATTACTAACATTGATTCGTTGGATCACACCAGCGTCAACAAAACTAACAGTACAACCATCAAAGAAAGAAGCCACTATATTCAAAAATAACAAAACCCAGAATGAAGCTTCGATCTTTAATGCTTCATTACCGACAGTGTCCATAGGATAAGGACAAATATTACGTTTCTTGTCGCCGACAGCGATTGCCATTAACGGATTCAGGACCATTAGGATCATGCCAACCACAGTCAAAATCAAGATCACATGTTTATGGTTTTGTTTCTTATCCGACATGTGGCCCCAGAATATGACTCCCGACATCATTCCTATAAGACGAATACCATTAATGAAGGCAGCTTCCCGAGGACTCATCCCGACCCCGATCAGGAATAAAATAAAGTATGGTTGATAGCAAGAATCCTTAGCCATGACAAAGAAATAACTGAATTTTGCAGGAAGCATGTATTTGTCGGGAAAACATCGTGGTCGTGGACTTTCGGTAATTTCGACTTCATCAGGATCGGTAGGTGTTTCTGACTCGTTGGCAGCTACGGAAGAAGAAAAATATTTCAATTTGAATAACAAGGTCTTTACAGGGTTTAAGAATTAGTGAACATATCTTCAAGTCTCCTCTAGTTGCTTTGAATATCCTTCCAAAGATATTTTATTGAGCAGTATGGAAAGAGTTAACGGTATTTAAGCACTTGTGAAAAGAACATATTCAAGTTTTGCCTATTGACTCTTCAAATTTCGTTCTCAGAAATACCTTGTTCTTAAAATCTATTCCGTACTTACCTATAGCAATCCAAAAGTTCCCTTAACAATCAAAAGCACCAAAATCGCAAATATTCGCTAAATGCTACGGTATAGGCACTTTTTGCTGTCTCGGCGCTTTTGATTGTTAAGGGAAATTTTAGATTGTTAAAGGAAAGTACGGTACAATGTGTATAGGGGTTGTTGCTGTTAGGGTTGGTTTTAAAATCATCAAAAGGGAGAAACTTTTTGAAAATGAAGAAATGTTTTATTCTTGGCGCTTACAATTTCATCAGAGTTTCGACTTACGATATCTAATATCTACTTTATCTTAAAATGCGGGAGGGACAAGGGAGGGACAAGGGAGACTGAGAAAAAGTAAACAAATCTTTGTGGGAAGATTTAAGGGTTATCAAAATTCCTTTTGTCAATATGGATTACTATATGGTATTAGATAATCTCAAGTCAAATTAGCCAGCATTAATGTCATTTAAAAAAAGATTTTATCTGATTCAAAAATTGACAGCTTTATCTTTTATCTTTAGTCAAGTTACATCAGAAAAAAAAATCTCATTTATGGAGACTGATTTACAGCCCCTTACCAGCCTCTTCTTCAAATAATCAAGCCTGCGTGATACATCCTGTATTAAAAATCTTTTATGTCACCTTCTCATTGGAACATTTGACAAAGATATCAAATAGTAGGGGGCCAAGCCAGGGGTCCCGGGACATCTTTTTTACGAAAGTGACGTATTGACTGATTTACGTCACTAACAGCCAATTAGCTGTTGGGTCCGTGATGTAATACCAGAAGAGATTGCAATGAATACAACTAGTTGTTACTGAGAAAAGTTTTAAAAGTTTACTTCTATGAGACAGACTTAAGATATTTCCTACTCACCCATGCTTTCTCATGTGCAACAAACTGAATTCTATCCTTCAAATAGTCTTGAAACTTTTCTCATATATTTCCTTCAAAGCAAGCTTTCATAAACTTTAATCTTTACAGTCTGAAGTTTGGGGTTTTTAATCATAAAATGATAAAATAATAATACATTATCAAAAGTAAGTCTAGTCTATTTCTATCAATCCACCCTTGGCTTGTCTATGATTTTCTATTCATCTTGTGTTAAGGGCGTGACTCAAACCCAGCTCTCCATACATTTTAGGCCAGGATATGGTATCGAGTTTACCCAGAATCTGAGAGCTGGTTCGCCTTTTTCTGCAAAAAGAGTGCAAAATATATATTGACAACGAGGTCTTTGAATACAGAGGTCTTTTACAAAACTTTACTTATAGTTTTGATTTTGATCCATAAACGAATGGAAGAAGAGGTTATAGTCATTAATTACACAGAGATTATGATCTACTTAAATAACTGGTTAAAATGCTATCATATTTTGATTACACAAGGACTTGCGTTTCAGCGAACTATATACTATATCTGAAATAGCTAGCAATTGTTTTCTGAGGCGTCCAGAAATTAGGAAAATTTAGAGCTAATGAAGTGTCTGAGTGATCTCACTTAATCGAAAATCGAAAAATAATACAGAAGACTTTCAAATGGGTAAAGTCGATGTCTCAACGTAGCTCGAGTAAATCACCCTTAAATACAAGAAAAACGTCACTTATGTACTCTTTTTGACGTCAAATATAAAAAATGTCACAAAAAAGTCCTGTAAGTAAGTCCTGTTTTACTGTCTTCGAACCGGTCGAAAAAGGGGTACTGCCCTGAGCATCAAGACGAATCTGGCGCTGAGGTGAAAAAAGTTAACCATATTTGTAACCATAACTCGTGTATGATTATTTTTTAAACGGTTATATTTTACAAATGTCTATACACGTTTTGCCTCGAACCCCCGAATAAAAATTTGTAAATCAATCAAATCATTACCTTTTCCATTGCTGTCTATTGGCTCTTTATCTTCTTCCATCGAAGGAACATCCTCATTTTCTTTTTGCTGTTCATCCGCCATTAGGTTTTCTCCTGTATTCGCTGGCTCGTCTGTAGAACTAACTGCGCCATACATCATATCTCAGCAAGGTATATATCAAACACCTCGTTTTTTATCTCACAAATTAATCTCTTTTAGATTTGGTAACTGAAGTATTGAAGGAACAGATCTTCTGAAATTGACACTTGTAGTTTTTATAAGATGCCTCACATTTCAATGAAACAATAAACAATAGAAACTGTTCCTAAACAATAGACCTTTGTTTTAGAACAATAAGCTCTATTGTAAACAAAACATCAATCAATCAAAATGTTATAAAACCTTCATTCAGTAACGACTACTTATCTCGTAAAATACATTAAGTGAAATTTGAAATTCTCATTTAGTCAGCTTAGTATATATAATGTTTATCAAAAAAAAATGAAGAATTTGTTTAAGTCACAGTAATTGGATAGGCTTGATATCTATCAAAACGCATTTAAACACACTTCAAATCTGACTATCTTAATTGGAAAACCAGAAATGTAATACCTCTTAAGTTTGACTTTTATCTACTACATAAAATGTAAATTGTTTGCATAATTCAGTGTTATCAAATATAAAGATTGTTTTTGCTATCTTGTTTGTTAATGTTTAGCAAATTTATCAAATTTCTGCTGTCTAACCTGTCATTCAATATTATCTTTTAGAATATGTAACAAGTTTGAGTTTTTGGCAATGTCCAGGTAATTAATATAAATCGAGCTAATTTAACTTGAAAAATTGACGAAATAGCTCTGAATTACCACATAATTCCTTTTCAATGGTCAAAAATTCGATTCCCCTTTTTTAAGAAATTTCTTAGAACCAAAGATATCTTTTCATTGAGATGTTCTGCTATAATCTTATAATTCAAAGGATTCTTACAGGAAAATACTGTATGTATGTCAAAATCGATCAATGTTGATTCTTGAATTGAAATAGAATCGTAAGACATTTGTTTTCAACATTCTTTTCAACATGTTTGCAACCATTTACATTTTTGAAGAATTTTATCAATTTGATTACCCGTTATAAGCAAGAACGTTAGCATTCCTAAAAACTTGGTTTAATGTCCAACGTTCAATATTTAACGTCTGTAAAACGTTCTATTGACTGAAACAACGCTGAGCGACATGTTTGCAACCATTTTCATTTTAGAAGAATTTCATAAATTTTGATCACCCGTCGGTATAAAAAACTTATTTTATTGAACGGAAAATAACACTGAGCGACAGCTAGGGCTTGGGTCAAATTTTTATCAGGAAACACTCTGTTGTATACTTTAAAAGTATATTTTAGCGGAAAGCTGTAAATATTTCAGTTTGACCCACCGATCTCTGAAATTGAGAGCTGGGAGTCAGGCCTACAACTGCAATATCCTTGAAGCGGTCTTGCAAACTTCCGTAATCTAAAACTTCCAGATGATGAATATTTTACCGGACCTTCAAAGCTTTAGCGTATTGGCGTAAATTTCTGCCAGATAAATCAAAAAGTGTCAAGAGAAATTACAAGACGCGCACATGATTTTTGAAAAAAGTCATACCCTTAGAGAGACTTTATTACAACTTTTTCTCTGAAAATCAAAAATTTTTCTAAAAATCCTGAATTTTCCAACCCTTAGAGAGACTAATTTAAAACTTTCTAATTTTTCCGACCCTTCTAAAGACTTTGAAAGGTGAAAAAAGCGACCCTTACCGTCCGCACATACCCATCATCCATTCATGCCTAAGTACCCCCCCCCCCTGGGCTCAAAACGTATCAGACAAATTTCCCCATAGAATAGAATACTGTAACCGAATTGAAATTTGCTGTCCACTGCATGTTACACACATAGGAAAACTTGTTTCCCTAATAATTCATATCTCCCCGAGGAATTGCTAAAATTAGACATTTATAATGACTATAATGATATGATCATCAGCTTCGGATATCTACTCTTCTAATTCGTTCTTTTTAATGGACAATGGACATTACATTAAGGCAATTTCTTCGGACTCTGTTGTCAGGCTGTTGTCACAGGTTGGTTTTCATAGAAAGACAAAGTGGGGACCCATTAAAAAACAGACGATTTTCTATTTTGATTAGCATGTTGGTCTTTTACTCTATCCATCGATATTTCACCTAATTCGGCTTAATATTTCTCACCGGGTCACTGTCACATTTCAACTCTTACAGTGCACTTTGGGACTTTGGGAAGCCTGAAGTTTGTACCCTTACTCGTACTCGGGACTTTAAGGTCTTTCTTAGAACAAAGGAAACTTTTGTTTTTCGCTCACTTTAGGCATAATGAGTGACGTCATCGAAATTTTTTTGTTAAAAGTTACCTTATACGGTATCTTATCTTATAGACGTCCCCCTCCCCGCTAATTGTTAAGAGACAAAAAATCCATCCCCCGCTCTTATTAAGACCCCCCCCCCGCTAATTAAATTCGAATAATTCAATATTTTATTACAGTGTAGATAGACCTTAAACTTGTTAAAATTTTCCTTTTTGTTAGTATTGGTTCTTATTTTACGCGTTCATTTGTGAAAGTTTCATTTTTTGTTGTTGAAATTGATACCAGTTAGAAAAAATTCTGTCTTCAAATTACCCCCCCCCCTCTTATTCCATCCCCCCCGCTTATTAGAATTTAGAAAATTTTCCTACCCCCCTGCCTATTCGGAAAACCCCCCCCCGTCTATTCGGGAGACAAGAGTAATAACAACTCGTTTATTTTTCTTTTTTTATTACGAAATATAAATCTAGGTAAATAAAAATGCAAATGAAAATAATTTAGCGAAGATGAATGGGTTCAAGAAACTTTAAAGTAAAAATGATGAAAGAAATACTGCCAGTAATAACATATTACAAGTGTCAGCATGGAAAATACAAGGTATGAAACGAGGAAGCGTATCATGAGTTGGATGTATGAGTTGGTGCAGAAAGTGCATATCTGGAATGAATCTGTCGGATATTTTGATTGTTTTGTAAATGTCATTTATCATCTAAAACAGCGCATCACCATCCAGATCGTCCTTCCTTCAAGCGGTGAGCCATTTCCCATGGTAGCTTAACACCTTTGTATAAAAGTTCATTCAATTCTTTCAAGGGACTGATACATACTTCGAATGGTAAACATAGAACGTACCATCCAGCACAGAATCCAGCAATAGGCCAACCAATAAATAATAGAAGAATCAACCAGATTAAAGCCCACAAAACATTCATGATGAAGTTGGTTTAGTATCTGAAAGAGATAAAGAATTGTTTATATATCAACCCTGTGCAGATGAGATGGAGTTTTTATAAGATACTTTAATAATTGGTCATTTAAAGTAATAAAAATGACGTGTTCTAGGAAGTTAATATCATTCCCAATTTTAACACTACAAAGCTTTAATATGAAAACTAAATTTTGCCTTCTTCAATAAACACCTGTATTATGTTTGACCCCTTCCCAAAATATTAATATAATATTTGAAAGTAACAGATGACACACCTCTTCATGAAAATCCCCCTCCTATCCCTCCTATTCCTCCCCATACTTCGTACTAAACTCCAAAAATAGCCGTTCGGTTAAGTTAATGCGCCTTTACACCTTATCCAACACTTGATATCTAACAAAAATGGGAAATTTGGGTAGGGTGGAAACCATATAAGACAGAAATTTAAAAAGTGAAAATCTGCCACGCCCACTTGCTTTCACAATACATTGTATGTGTATTAAATGCAATCGAGCTGAAAAAGTTGTCCTTAGAGAAAGGAACAAAAGAGAGTGGTAACTTACCAGAAGTTTAGAATTTTAAATTCTTGAATGATCAAATCTTGTGATCACACTGAATCAAAGTTCAACAGTGACAAAAAACTTCTCTATCTGTAATGTTATACCAAGTGATAGGAAGATACCCCTCTTTGTTATTTGAACAAGCATTTAACAAGAAAAATCACATTAGTTTTTTTATCACGAGGTTGCCTTGGATTACAAGTCATTACTCAATCATCTCAATTATTGCTGTCTATTATTTGTTCTCCTCCTTTGACGAGAGATATTTTCCTTGTTGTCTTTTGACGAGGGTAAACTAATATTTTCTTTGTTGACAATGATACTTCTTGAAAACAGTAATAATGGAATTTGGAACCTGGGGTCATTAACCGATGGATCAAATCGAACAATTTTATTGTCATCGAGTCCGTAAACTTGATGATCTTTCAAAAGATTTCAACGACATATCATTGACTGGACTGTCATTATCTCATAGCAACATAGCCGTTGAAATCATTCAACATCATCTGCAAAGAAGACTTGCTACCCTTGCTAAAAACCACGAAACTAACCATCTAGTCGATGTCGTAAATGCCAAATAAACATCATAGATAAATGCGGGATAAATGCCTTAACAACTCGATAAAATAAAAATGTTCTTCTTTAGACAATTAAGAGTTGAATTCGAAGAAAAGCGCAGCAAAAAGCCTAAAATACATGACTCAAAGAGCTTAATGAGGAAGATCTAGCTCCAGAGGTGCACTTAGCCAAAAAAATGGCTGCTTGGTGTGTGCGAACAGATAGAGCTTTAAAAGACCCGTTTAATCTAAGGCTCACAGTATTCATAAGTAGCTTCATAACCTTTTTTACTATGGCCAGTCATTAGTTATCAAAAACTTTGCCTGCTTTTTGGTGGGAATATCAAGGAAGTTTAAAAAATATTACATACCTTGATGTAGGAGCTTCCTATTAATTACGCCCATTTTCGCCTTCTACTTGTTTCCTTTTATAAGAACATCCAAAATTATTGAAGGCTTTTTGTGTGTTTGAAGCTGTAGTGTTTCAAGGTCATTCTTGGAGTTGTTTCTATCAAACAAACTATTTGTAAAGAATACGAAAGAAGATGAAGATTTCAATGACAACAGTAATAAGCTTTTATTGGATCCTGAAAAAAGAAGAGGCGGTCGTGCCAGAGTTGTTGGACAAATGTTGAAGCGTAGAAGAGGTTTTCATGAAAATGTAGGAGATGTTAAAAACCGAGGGTCTAGATTAAATACATTGGACATAAAATTCTTAATGAAATTAAATATTTGAAATATTTACAATCATGCAACAATTACAAATAAATTTCCCAGTCTGATTTTGAATTTTAATTTTCTTAACGTGATATTTGTATTTTCGGAATAAATCAATACAATAGAATCGATCAAGGATAGCTTTATTAAAATGGATTTAGATCTTGAGAATAACCCCAGTCGCTGTTTTATTTTTAAATATATAATAATAAATCGAATATCGAATATCGAATAAAATGAAAAGGTCAAATTCAATGTGAACGAAAAGACTGATGTCCTTTAGTTATTCCCAAAACTGTTTCTTTTGAAATGATTTGAGTGAGTTGGGGGTCTAATCTAGTTCGTGAGACGGGGTTGTTACTTTACTTCATTCTGAAAGTTCTCCTTCGGAGGCTGTAACATATTGCATGATAGTTTTGTTTTTTTTGTATATTTGAATTCAATTTTCAAAATACTTTTTACTTCAATATTCTTATTGAGAAGTCATCTCAAAGTCAAAGACCTGGAATACAATTATACATCACTTTCATAGTTCCACCAAAAGATGAACCATAAGCTTTCAACAAGCTGACAGCACATTTGGTACGATTGCCAGAAATAAGAGTAGAATCATTGCATACATTTTGAAGACGTTTGAGAGAATCGCTACTGGCTTGCACGTTTTGATAATACACTGATTTGATGTTGATGTTGTAGAAGAGAGGACATGATAGATGGATGTCCACGTTGTCGGGGCCGGCGACTGAAAATAGATCAGATGTATGACATTGGATATTGAATAAAGTGGCTGGAATGATAACCCAACATCTACCCAGATTCTCAAGGAAATAAGTGACAATAAAGTCAATATCCCCAAAAGGCTTCTGGGTACCAGGGTATTTGGAGCCCAGGGGGGGCAGTGGGTTTACCAACTGACGGTATGTGCGGCGAAAAAAATGGCTTTTAAAATCGCACCCTTACAGTGCAGAAAAAAATCGGTGAAATTCATACCCTTACAGTGCATTTTTTCAAATTTTAAACTCTTTTAGAGCAAAAAAAATCTACATTTTCGAGCAGAAATTTGCAATTTTTCCCAGATTTGCTGAAATTTCCACCCTTACAGTGCATTTATCAAAAGTCCACCTTTACAGTGCATTTCTGATATTTTGAAAAACATACCCTTAACCGCCGCACATACCCGTCGGTCAATTTGTCTGACTGCCCCCCCGGGATTTGGAGTCCAATGCAGCATCCTTAATCATATATACTGTAATAGAAGTAACAAAAGAAATTACGATGTATTACGCGTAAAAGTAGCACAGTAATATACTATGCATGTGTGCGTTACTAGTAAAGTTTACCAGTTTTATCTTGGCTTGGAGTTGGTGTGAAAGCCATTGTTGTAGTGGTTGCAGCTTTTGTTGTTGAAGCATGCTGTGTCGATAAAGTTTTTGTGATAGATTTCTTTAATAGATTGTCTTGAGATCGGGCTAAATACTGTTGCTTTATTGACCGATTATTTCTGGTTGAAATAGCCTCAGTCAAAGCATCCATTATCTGATTCTTGAATGTCAGTGAGTTGTTACTGATGGAGGAAACTATGGCGGATAAAAAAGAATATACAGTCTAAAATTTTTATATAAATGGACTTGTTGGTTTGAAATTGTTTTCTCCCAGATTGTCCTATGTCTTATCTATCCCAGCTGTTGCTTCAACGTTCATCTAACGTTAAATGGAGGACGTTTTGAACATTAAATTGACGTTGAAAGAACGTAGTGTGCCAGCCCCTTGCCAGCTGGGATAGTAAAAGCCCTGGATCGATGATCTTTATTTCAATGAGTAAGGATTTCTTCTTTTTGTGGTACAGAAGTGTAAATCAGTATCGGGAATCCTATAAACCTGTAAATTTTCTAACACAAGAAAACGAAAGTGTAATTTACAGTAGGGTACTTTTGCAGGTAAAACTAAAGATTCAGGAAAGAAACACACGAGAAATTATAAAATAGAAAAAAATAGGTACTTCGGTGGAATTATAGCAAAATTACCTTTCGATTCGAATCTTTCAACGATCAACTCTAACTTTTGAATCTTTTTATCTGAAAAAAAAAGACAATGAAAAAAACTAGCATTCATTGTGTTTACCTTTTATGAAAGTGGGTAAAAAGTTGGGTGTCTAAAGTAACTGCAAAACTTTATATATCTTTTTAACATTTTAACATTTAACAGCCTACTTTCCGCCAGCTATTTGCTTAAAATAACAGGAATAGGCAGTACAAACAAATTTGGCTTGTAATTCACAAAACAGTTTTTGTGGAGCTTTTTTAGTTGGTCAGCTCGATTCCTCTCTCTCTCTCGAATTATTTGGAAATTTACAATTTCAGCGGAATTTTTTTCATTTGATTAATGAACGAACTTTTGGGGTTGTTAGCCGTAAGAGGCAATGTAGAGGCTCTACTGTACAATACATTATTGAGATACTCACCTATCAAACTTGTTTGTAAATGTTGTGTTAATGGAAGAGTCAGACCAGCGATAAATCCCAATAGAAAGATGAAAGTATACAAAAGAAGATATGGTAATTTACTGCAATACTTCGTACACTGTAACGAAAAAAAATAGATATAGAGAAAACGTTTCACTACTGCAAGTACTGTATTGTTGATGGTGGTGATTTCCAGTTTGGGTAGCCAGGCAATGGGCTTTTCCAGAAAAAAACCGTATACCCCTGTTGAGGAGGTCCATTTCCATATCTGTCAAAAATAACTGGAATTCCATGGGGGTAGCCTTTTAAATCCTACTGAAATTCAGAATTCCAGAGGGGTTTAATCCTGGAATTGCCTGGAAATTCCAGGGGGTTACGTCATTTCCAGCTACAAAATGATAGACCTCCTCAACAGGGGGTATACGGTTTTTTTCTGGAAAAGCCCAATAACAATCTCGTACCCAGAGTCTTTTGCACCACTTTTGATTTTACTGATGGACGCCCAGCAGGCACACAACGTTGTTTCAACGCTTATCTAACGTTCACAACGTCCATATAACGTTATATTAACGTTGAAACAACGTTGTGTGCCAGCTGGGCGTATTTAGGTACAATAATTTCTTGGGCGATATCGGAATCTTAAAGAACAAACTAAGGGGATTGGGTTCAAGTCTGTAGGTAATGAAAGAGGTGGAAATGTGTCATCCAAAGTAGACAAAGTAGACAATGTTATCTTCTGTTACAGTGTAGTAAAGGCAGGAAAATATGGCGGTATGACGTTATGGCGGTATATGGAGAAAAAATCGGTGGGAGAGAAACTTGCAAACTCTATCGACTGTAAACTCTTTTTGGCAAAAATATCCCCTTTGCGAATTTTCTTCGGCTTTGGGCTTATTTCTTAGATAGTGATTTGTCTTAGACTATAGCATAGTAAACATCCAAGGAGGACTCACAAAACCAAAAAGGTAAAACCAGTTCTTCGCTGGGTACCCTTTTCGGTAAAGTCTTAGAGGGTTAGAAAATCTAACGGAAATTTAGGATTTTATTCAGGGTCATATTTTCAAACATTTTAGCCAAAAACTTCTTAAAGAAGTCAATCTTTAAGCCCATTTTCTAACTAATATCTTTTCTAATATCCTGGTCGATTGACAAAGGTAGTGCAATCTCCAAATCAGGAGTTCTTAGTAGTAGCAGTTTGAATTTAAATTTTAAAAAAATGGCTTACTTTTCCAGACTTGTTACTTCCATCATATTCTTTTGATAATAAAATCTTTGCAGCTTTTTCTTCATTTTCCTCGTTTAAGAAATGTCCACCCATTTTTCTGTTGATTACTTCTCTGCATCAGAATATCAATGTCATTCAATGTCATTACATAAAGAGCAATACTCACTATAAACGTCCCAAACCAGTTATTTTCAATTGTCGAAAAAATATTTGGGTCCAACCCCTGTTCTTATTCGGACTCCCCTTTTACTTATTTTTGAAAATATTTTCATTTTCAATCAAAGGCTGGATTGCTTTACATAACCTGGGTTTAGTGTATAATTGCCTTATTTAGAGAACATTTCCAGCCCCTCCCGTTAACTAGGTCCCACACCCTTTTATTTGGATCTTAGAGTAATGTTACATTCGGCGAGCAAGATTTTTTAAGTATTGTCTATACACAGGGGTCTCAAGAGCCCATTTCAGATCAACCATGATAGAAACTGTTTAGGAAACATCTTGCTATACAGAAACACAATTTTTGCTCGTTTATAAATTATTTTAAACTTTCGTTAAACTTGATCGATTTCAGAGTCACGAGTCAAGGACAGACTTCTTGGAAAAATACAAAATTATATATGATTTATCACTGCCGTAGCAACTGGGGGGCAAGGGGGGGGCTATGCCCCCCCAATAATTTTTTCAAAAATGGTTATTTTGCTAAATGCAAAGTTTTTCTTTTTTAATTTGTCATAATTGTCACAATTGAGTACATTTTCAAGCAATCTAGAGCTCAAATTTTCAAAATTCCCCCCCTCGGGCCAAACCATGGTTGGCCCTCGCGGTGTCACTAAACTTCAGCCCCCTCAATATGAAAATGCTTCCTACGGCACTGTTTATTAGAAGAATAGCAGCCTAATATCATTTTCACCGGGCACTGATTCACAAAGCCTCGGATCAACGTCCATCTAATGTCCATAGCATAGACGACAAATCAACGAGAAAAAAATCTACTAAGTACGAATAACGTTAGCAGTAGACTTAAAATTTCATCGTAAATGAGCAAAATTTCACGAACCCCAAAGTAATTTCAAAAGTCAAATTCTAAATGATTGTTAGTCATGCATTTAACTTTCTCCTTTGGAAAGTTGAATAAATTTGACATACGAGAATATATGAAAAATATTCTAGAAAATAGAACTGTCTATTCCATATTATCTAATACAATCAAAAACTTCAAAGGTTGAAATAAAAAATGGATGAATAGACTGATCATTATGAAAGGAACCACCCTACGGGAATTTTTTACTTACTTCAAAATAGGCTGGAAAAAATTATTTTAGAATTTCTTTTGTGATGACGGAAAACTCTCCTGATAATGCTTTTAAAAAGCTGAAACCAAAATTACACCGAAATTTTATCTGAAGCCACAGATAATACAGTTTTCTTACCTAAAATCATTGTTTCGGTTTTTTTAGGATTTTTTTCCCAAAAGCTTCACTGACTTACTTTTTTATTCACAAAAAAAGAAATAAAATTCTAGGGCGGATCTTCACACGTGTCACAAGGGCGTGAAAAATAAATCAAGAAATAATTTGTTCATCTTATAAAAAGAAAGTAACCTTTAGAAATTATTTCAAATTCTTAAGTGAGAAAATTTACACAGAAAAATTATTTTTTCTGGGAAAAGGGGTTGGTCTTATATAATTTAGCGAATGAAAAAGGTCGCTCCGCGTTAAACCTATTGAAGGACGAAATAACCCGGCAACGGGGTTTTCATAACAACTCGATATAAATGATTGGTCCGAGATGAAATTGTTAGATAGGAAGGCTTATAGTGGGAATTTTTCCTGTCAAAATTTTAAAAGATTTCTTATTAGAAGATTTTAATTTGTATAACCCATTATTGACGGTATGATTCGCGAATATTATTGATCTATTTGACTTTTGATCGAAGGGTTATGATTTCGAGGTACTACATGACAATTTGCCCATATTAGCCAGTTGTCGTCATGTCGCTAGTTGCCAAGGTGATGGCCTGAGTCATATTATTGATATATTTGACTTTTGATTGGAGGGTGATGATTTCGAGGTACTACATGAAAGTTTGCTCATATTAGCCAGTTGTCGTCATGTCGCTAGTTGCCAAGGTGATGGCCTGAGTCATAGATAGTCGTTGGGTCGAATAAGTATGATCTGGAACCTCAACCAAATTATTAAAGATTGTCAAGAAGGTATGATATTATAGAGCGGGTTTTTTCAAGGAGTCATAAATCTATTTTTACAAAGATTGACAAACTTTTAAATTATGAAAAAATTCATAAAAAAAGTACAACTTTATTAATGTTCAAACTCATCAAAAGTACCCAAGACCTTTATAAATAATTAACCTCATTTTCCCTAAGTGAGATTTTTAAAAGTTAACAACGCAGGGTCCTTTTTCCCTTAGGAAAAAAAGAAGTTAAATAAATAAATAACTATTTTGACCCTGTTAATATATTTTCTTCATTTTTATTATCAATTTTTATAGCTTTCGATTTGATGATTTAAATATATTTAAAATATGCTTATGAATTTTGGGAAAAATATTAAATAAAAGAATAAAAGCAAAATGAATTTTTGTAGACGTGGTTTAGAAAAGCAAAGGAGCAGTAAGGGCCCTTTAAATTTTATTTTCTCACAATATACTTTCAAGAAATGACGAATATATCTGAGAGATGATTAATTTTTTAATTTGATTTTATTGGTGGAATTATTAGGGAGCATTATAACTGCAAGTGGCTTTCAGTTAAAAGTTTTACAGATATCTATATTTATCTTCTAATTAAATTTTGAATTTACAATGGCGACTTCAATAAGCTTCAAAGTATAATATTCGCGATCAAATCACATAGTTTTGGGCTTAAATTTTTCTTCTGTTTTATCTAACGCGTAAAAATTTGAAATTCCTCCGGGGTAGTGAAACAGGGGTGTCTGTTCGTGCCAAACAACTCCCATTTAACGTATGTTTATTAGAACATATTAATTTGGGCTTAGCCTGGATATGCTTATTTTTGACAGTTTCGAGTCTAATATTCTTATTCGGGCTTCGTAAATTAACTGACCAATATAATTTTCTTTGGTTAAATCTACCCTCTTGTCAGTGACATATCTGCAATTACGGAAGTTTCTTATGGATTCATTTACAGCAAATTTGGCTGATTTGTTCAATTCTCAGGCAAGTCTTGTTCTTATTTCTTCTAAAATTTCAGCCATCCAACTTGATTATAATAAAAACGTGCATCCTCAAAGTAATGTTATACGAACGTTGAAACGAAGTTACGTGACAGTTTTTCTCATACATGGGTTTTTTATAAGAACAAACTATATCATAACATACAGTAAGGCTTCGATAGCAAAAATGTTAAGAAAAAGTAAAGATCATTCCAAGTCTTTGTTTGCAGACTCTAGAACACCGAATTGACAAAAATACCCAAAAATGGCAAAAATAACATGTTGAGAACATTTTTAAGCTTAAGACTCAAAAAGTTAAGAACATCTCAAGGCCTCAAAAATTTTTGAATGTTCTTATTAAAAAAACGTGTAATCCATTTCCTACTGCCTAAAAACGAAATCAAAATCGATCGAATGGGTCTAATGTTTAAATGTTTATGATTGACATTAGATTTTGGTCCGATTGTTTACTTTAGCCAATCACCGCGCTCAAAAGCTCATTCAATATTTTTTCAAAATCTGAATGAAAATCATGGCAAATCATCAAAGGGTTCCGCTAGCCAAAAAAGATCCTCTTCTGAAGCCATATGATGTCCATGCGCATAGTCGTCACAATCTGCTTGGAGGTTAAGTGTCAGTTTGATTTATGACTATTTAATTTAATCGTTTTTTGAAATTCTGAAAAATTCGTTGGAACTTTAATTAAGGTTTTCTTTTTCGGACTTAAAGAGTGTGGTTTGGAGATTCACATCCTATGCAGGTTCAAGAGTAGCCGCCGGCAGATCTTTTTGAAATATCTGTTCTTTTTTTCCAGGAGAGTAAATTTTATGGATAAATCTAGGAGAGACTTTTCTCTAAACACCCAGGTAAAATCCAGCGGTCGCCTTTTAAAGACATCGGTTCTTAAAATCCAGGAGCACATTTTAAGGAAAAACACATACAATTTTTTTCGGACTTTCGTTATTAAAAAGAACAAACTTAAATTAAAAACTCATAACGCCAAAAAGTTTGAATTAAAAATAGCACTCTTGGGTAGAGCACTAAGATGACTCATAAAAAGCGACTATATATTTAATTTATTTATTTTGTTGTCTATTTTTCACATAAATTATTTGCCTGGTTCAAAAAAACGATGATATATTTCCGGGAATATTTTTCATTCATTGGAAGATGAAAAATATCAGAATATTATTTATTTTGCGGACGTTTAAATTCTTGAAAGGTTTGAATTTTTAGCATAAAAGGTTTGTTTACAAGCTCTGGTGGAAAGAAGAGATCTTACTGGCATGAATTTTATTTGGAAACATATCGTATATTGTGATTACTATCACTGAAGAAATACTCCTTTTCATTTATTACGCCAAGTACAACCCCTGCCTCGTTTTGAAACTATCACCAAAACGATAATATCATTTTTGATCTCAGTCACTATTTATCTTCAATTTCAAATGAAGTTTTTTTGTATCTTTGTTTTGATTCAAAAAACATTTCGACAAATATTTTTCAGCTTAAGCTTTTCCGTTTTATTAAAAAACATCATCAGCGCATATACAAGTAAAACGTTCAAAATAAAATGTTATTAAATTTTATTTTTGTATCTATTGGGTTGGTCTGGCCAATGGAATTCGAAGCATTAAGTTATCACCAAATTTTCCAGATTACAAAATAAACAAAGATGCAGCATAACTACGCCCGTAAACAATATCCATCCATACAGCAACCGCCTAATTCAAATAACGCCCATTGGTCGAACAGTACAGGTAGAAAAATACGCTATCACGAAGCTCCAACATACGCCCAAGAACCACCTGCACCTTATACAAGCAATAACAACTTTGGGGGCGGTGGAGGCGGGATTGACAATGGAAAAAGGATCGAGATTACAAGAGAGATTTTCAAAGTACAAAGGGTGAGAAATATTGAATTAAAAAAATGATGAAAATTTCCAAATTTCAAGGAAATTACTTTTAATTGTACTTTGATTACACACTCAGACTCGAATCCAGTCCCTTAGCCCGCTTTTTTATGATTCTGATAGCGCTCAGAAGAGGTTTGTATCACGTCCATCAGTAAAATTAAAAAGTGGTTCAAGTGACTCAAAAATGAAACTCGTCTAAACTTGATGTATTAGTCTGACACTAGTACCCATTCTCTTGAGCTGGTCGTGACTTCTAGTATTTACCAAAAACATCTTCCTTGGTCCTATTTGCAGGCCCTCTCTCAAAAAAGTCTCAAAATCCTATCTACTTTCGAACCAATCAGATACGGTTGCATCCCACAAAAAATACTACGCATCCTAAGGTTGGTTTCTTAAAACACCTTTTCGACCGTAGACGCCAATTGCGGCGTGGGCATTTTTTTGTCCGTTTTTCCACCCTAAGACCGTACTAATCTTTTTTTCGCACCTAAAGACAATAGAAAAAATTGGATTGGAGCGAATTTACGGTGGTAAATCAAATATTGAAGTGGCACGCACCTGACCGCGCGACTACAGTCGAAAAGGCGTATACGCTATTACTAATGTTTTTCAATCTTCATTTTCGTCTTCCTTTAGAGATTCGATTTAGTGAAATGGTTTAAACGACACCCAAAGACCGTCATGTGTTTCTCTTATTTCTGTGTTCTCATCATTGGTATTACACTTGGATTTGTACCTTACATCACAATGTATATGAACGCTTGTCAATGTAAGGAATTCTTTAATGTTTTCGAAAAAAATAAACTGTTTTCAATGTACCTAACTTTTTCCGCTGGGACCCCATCCCCACTGGCCGAAATCTGGAATGAAAAATGGAATTTCAGCCCCATAGGGAAATTGACTTTGATTTCATCTTCGCTAGAAATCAAATGCTCAGAAATTGCACTCCAAAACCACCCCACTGAATTTTTCAACCTTGGAACAAAATAATTTCCATCCCTATTAGGATTTCAATAGGAATTTCTATCCCCACTGAGAAAAAAGTTTCACCGGGGCTGTGAGACAGAGGTGTATTTGTCTATTAATTCAAAAATAAGATTAGAATTGGCAATCGATTTCGAGCCATCCAATCACTGTATTTCTTTCTGTTGTCAATATTAAACCTTGCTGCTGACGAAATTTGATTGCAATTTAATTGGGGAGTTAAGAGTTACCTCCGTCAAACTCTGTTAGGCCGTCAGGAACCAAAATTCCACCATTGAAAGTATTTTTTGAGATTCAAGAATTTTGTCAATAATTTCGGAAATATTGAATATTCTTTTACAAATTTCGAAATTTCAACCAAATTTTGGCGAAATTCTAAGGCTAACCTATTTTTCGAACCACCGTCGTCCTGATTTTGCTCAATATCCGCCAAACCGTTCAAAAAAGAGCCAATTCTGCTCATCGATCAACTTTGAAACCATCCCATAGAATTCGTAAAAATACCCTACACCCCTTTCTCACAGCCTCGGTGAAACTTTTTTTTTACAGCGGGGATAAAAATTTCAATTGAAATCTCAATGGGGATAAAAATTCTATTATTTCATCAAGGTTAAAAAATCCAGTAGGGATGGTTTTGGAGTGCAATTTCTAAACAATGAATTTCAAATGGGGATGAAATCAAAGTCATTTTCTCAGTGGGGCTGAAATTCTAGGGTACCTTTCCTACCAGGGACGAAATTTTTGCCAAAATTTCCAGTGAGGCTGGGGCCCCAGCTGGTCTGTGACAGAACGGTGTTACCATGCTCAAAATGAATTTTATTAAAGAAAAATATGTTAAAAAAAAACATTAAATATTAATTTTCCTTCGATTATAATCTTTTCTTTTCTCGCCATAGCTGATAGGAAACTGTTGACAGATTTCCAAGGCTTAATAGAACGTTACAATGATACAAACATTGTCACTAATACTGGAGCAAGCAGTGGTGGAATGCCGTTGACTGGTAAGACATCTCCAGAGTTTGCTATGATATAACCCTAAAAAAACTCAAGAATGATAAAGAAGGAGTTACTAAAAACACAATGGACTATCAAACCTTTGATCTTATCTGAAATTTCATGCTATTTCCAAGCTCCAATGGTATTTGATAGTTCAATGGGAGGAACTCTTTGGAGGGTCTTATAGTTTGTCCTTTTATCGGCTTCCTAGCAGCCATACACTCTTGCGTAGGAGAGCAGAGTAAGGAAGCTGTAAGAGTTATACTTTTGAGCCCCGAGGTTTTGTCAAGAGCTCTTATATGATACACCTTTTTGTCCGTAGCCGCCAATTACCGCGCGGGCATTTCTTTGTTCGTTTTACCACCCTAAAACCGTTCCAGTCTTTTTTTTCGTACCAAGAGACAATAGAAAAAGGCGTAAAAAAGGATTGGATCGAGTTAGGAGGATAATTAAATAATAAAGTGACACGCGCCTGACTGCGCGACTGCGGTCGAAAAGGTGTATTTAAGACGAATTTTGTTAGTACTAAGCTGTCCATCCAAAACTCTTTTAAATTACCATATGAATACTTTTTCGAAAATATCTCCTTTTATTTTGTTTCAGCACCTGTTTACGGTATGCTTCCACATAGAGGTATGCTCAAGATTTTTTTAACATAGATTTCATGCTCTTCTAACATTCTAGTAATTCTAACCGCAGCTCTTTTAGCATCCTCGACAGCTTATCACTCAATATGACACCAAACCTGCAAGCCTGAAAACTTAGATAAAGTAGAGGATAATATAAATAAAGAGTTCTAATCTTAACAAACCTGTGGCGACCAAGAGATATTTTCACTCCTCTCAAAATTCTTTAAACTAATATGACACTTTGGAAAATGGTGACTTTTGATGGACTTATTCCTCGATCTAGATGCCTTTCTACCCTTATTCAATGATCGGCTTTGTCAGTCCTTTATTGAATTTTAAAGGTTCCTTACTGCAGTCATTTTCTTTTCTAGCATCTGCAAGAGGGAATCAAGAAATTGAGCTTACATGTCAAGGGGCCATCCACATCTCAGATATTACGTATAACGGTGTCCGTGGCACCACCGACGACGTCAAAAATTTGAATAAATACTGCGCTAAGCAGATTATCCAATCACGAGACACCAAACGTTGCGTGGTCAGTTTACAATTGGTGTATAAGAGGGGAATGTACGGTGAAGACACTGTCACGGATATTTATTACCGTTGCGTGAAACCGTGATATTGAAGGAAAGAAAATACAGTTTACGCTTTCTAATCCGATTTTCAAGAGAACTTAGATTTCAAGGGAGTGTATAGAATAGTAAAGCGTCGTTTACAAGAGTTCTTGATGGCGTTGACTTACATTATCATCGAATAATTGGAATAATAGAGCGTACCGAATACCTTAAGGGAAAGAAATTTTAGCGGAAAGAAAATTTGGCGGATTTGACCAAAATCCGCCAAATTAAGTTCCAATCAAAATTATTTTTCCCGCCATCTGCCAAATTTGAATTATTGTATTCATTCCCCGTTTTTTGGCCAAAAATATTCTTCATCCTCCAAATTTTATTTTTCAAGCTATCCGCCAAATTAAATTCCCGCCAAAATCTCTTCCCTTTAGTAGCACGTCGAATTGGAGAGTGCCAACTGTATTCGATGCTTGAAAATTGATGAAAACATTGAATTTAGAATACAGCTACGTGTGAGTGATATTTCGTAATTAAGTAATATTTTGAAGATTGTAAATAGTGAAGAAAAATTAAAATAAAATATTTGAGGAAAGGATCCTATGTATGCTACAGAAAGGATGGGATGCCTTAGGATGTGGTTTGCGTGAATGCGTGAGTTAAAATAAAAAATTGCGTGAACGTAAAAATCCACCGATTATCCGCAAACTCTCCGATTTTTCCCGAAACAAATTCAGAAAATCGGGTTTGCGTGAAATCATATAACTGAATTTGTTTTATTCAAACCCCAGGCCTGAATATTCACATACAACAAATAAGATAAATCAATAAATTGTGAAATAAGCAGATAAGATGGAGTTTTTATAAGATACTTCAATAATTGGTCATTTGAAGTAATAAAAATTACGTGTTCTTTTAGAAAAAGTAACAAAAATTGTTTTAATACTGGTTAACAACCAACCAAATCAAATAAGGGCTTGTAAAAACTCTATCTCTTCTCGAAAAATCCAATTGGTTAGCGACAAATTATAATGTAACTGAGCCAAATGTCAACCAACCAGCATTCACAAATAGTTTTGGTTGTTGACCAGACTTTTGGATTGTAAGATAATCATTTTCAATTACTATACATGAGTGCATAAAATAGTTTCAACGTAGCATGTGAAGCAGTTGTCAGGAGTATAACAAAAAACGACAGGTACCAGTGTGTTTTCACAAGGGAGGCCGTCTGAAATTCGTGTTTTTCTTTCCAAGCAAAACTGGTATTCCACAGCACAACAGCTAGAAATTGATAGAAATTATACGTTAAAATGTTTTTAAATTTTCTAAACACAAGGCCCATATAATTTCGAATTAACTTATTAAGATTCCCAAATTTAAAAAAAAAAGGGTTTTAACCTATAATCAACTTGAAATTGTCTTTCCAGCAAGTAATTATACTAGCAATCATCATACCTCAAAATTGCACCGACTGCAAATCATTTGGGAAAAAATCATATTAGCAAACATCGTCATCTGTATACCTTTTTGTTCTTTAGAGTAAATATTATACTGCATGATGGCTAAACTTTCTCATTCCGGATGAATTTCCGCTGTTTTTTTCCTGGCATACCAACAAATGCGTTGAAAACACGCAACGACGTTGAGAATGACCACCTAGTACGATTTGAAACATTTACCGGGGATAAGAAAGTTTAACTTGACGTTCTCAAAAAACTAAAAATTCTTCAATGCGTAAACTTTGAATCGAATTATTTCGGCTTTAGCAATAGCTAAACTCTTAATCAAAACTACCGGCTACCGAAAATATCGTTCCTGAGAGAACAAAATTTCGCTGGTGGGACGTGAAGGAACTTATGATTAGAAACATACCTGTTGAAATGATCGACATTTCGATACATTTTATCACGACATAAACGTGTGACAAATCTTTCGCACTCGAGTAATGACTCCTCTGTATTTCTATGCGGTATGTAAGGAACTGTCTTGCTATAATCAGTGAGTCTCTCTTCAAAAGTTTTCTCAACAACAACAAGCGCCATTATTGTGGGTAGTAGCAACAATGTTGATAGAAGGAGAACAAGTTGGATCTTCATAGCTAAACGGGTTATTAAAGCTGAAACTAGAAAGAAATGAGTTTTATAATACAGTTGCCGAGAGGAATTATTTTCAAAACAAAGCAGAATTTCAGTGTCAGATTGAAAATTGATTTTGTAATTTTTCAAAATGCCTCCAATTTTATGTAATGAAAATGTAAAACAGCCCATTTCTAACCTAGTTGAGACGAGAAATTATCTTCTTATATCCTTGAGTTTAAAAATATATTTATAAAATACTGTACTCACTTTATCCCTCGATACTGAAAACTCCAAAAAGGCAAGGATTCTTCCAAGGAGAAATACTTTTATTTTGAGTCGTCATTTTAGCCTTAGCCCAGATGATATTTTTCTCAGATTAATATATTTTATTTGCTGTGTAAAGTCAAAATTTATGTAACATGGTGTACAGTAAAACAATTTTTTTTCAAAATGTCATAATATCAAAAAAAGTTAATTTGTTGAACGGTGATAAAGAATATTTTGATTTTCCCGAAATGTTTCGAACTCGATCCGTTCTCACAGGAATATTGAATATCAAAAAAAAGTTAATTTGACATTTGACACAAATTTGTAATTTCCCATCTTTATAGCTCAAAATAATGTTTTTAGAAAGTTAGACAAAACCAAGCAATATTAAATTAGCATCTCACAAATCTCAAAGCTTCACTTTCCAGTCTTCTTTTCATAAGAATGGGCCCTTCCAGAAAATGTTCGTACATGGGGAGGAGGATATAGTGTCCGGAGGTAGTGGAAGGGGGGTAATTCTGAATGTCCAGGGGGGGGGGGAGGGGGAGGTCGGACCTGCTGCCCCGTCAAAAGTCACAATGTCCGGGGGGTAAATTTCCAAAAAAAATCCTCCACCCCTAAATTCTTTCTGGAAAAGCCCAATGCCTTTTTCGTTTATTATTTCAAGAGAGATTTAAGGGCTCTGACCATAGTCAGAAAATTGATTTTAGTATCTGAACATAAAAGTTATATTTTAGATTCTTTTACCCCGGGGGGGGGGGTACTAGGGTTGGTGAATGAGGGGTATGTGCGGACGGGACCTCCGAAAAGCGACCCTTAGAGGGACCAAATTTTAGTGAAAAAGTGACCCTTAGAGAGACTTTTTCGAAAAATTTTCCCTGATTTTCAAAAATTTCTTACCCTTAGTGAGACTTTTTTGTAATTTTTCTCTCAAAATTAAAATTTTTTTCTAAAAATTGTGATTTTTCCCACCCTTAGAGAGACTACTTTGAAATTTCCTGATTTTTGTAACCCTTAGAGAGACTTTGAAAGGTGAAAAACCCAACCCTTACCGTCCGCACATACCCAGCACCTATTTTTGCCTAAGTACCCCCCCCGTCTTTAACACTTTTAATAAAGAATTGCCATCCACTTAGTTCCTCTAGGAGTGACCCAAATATATCCGCCACACTTGTACATACAACTTATAAAATACTACAAAATATATTTCATCAGGGTCAAACGACTCAACTTTGTGTCTATTTCTTGTCTCCCAGTCACTAATTGAACTATTTTAAATTTTGCGGAAAATCTTTTCTAAAAAGATGTGTCAAAAGTTATGACTGTTTTTTTAAGCAAAATCCAGATGAAAAATTGATGAAAAACCACTATTTTGAAGATTTCGAGACAAAGAAGCATGTACAAAAATTTTCCGCAAAAATTTTTATTGTTCGGTAAAAGATACACCATCTACTGCAAAATTATTTTCAAAATGTTTTTTCTTCGCCGAAACTAAGCTCTTCAAAGTTGAAATAACTTCATTTTCTTCTTCAAACTTTTTCAATGCAATTTTTGAATTTTTCAGATTCAGGAATAGTTTGTCTAACAGAAAATGTATAACATGCCATTGTTTTGTTGGTTACATCAGTCAGAAAACACATTTTAAACACGGCAATTATGAAAAATTCACTATGGTCAGAGCCCTTAAATATTTTGGTAAAGGTTCTAAGATTACCCGCAGAATTTTCAAAATTTCACACACATTTTTCGCACAATACTTTAATCGTAGAAATTTTAGCGAGACTAATTTTAGCGTCTTAGCGAGTTTTCCCTATTTTCGCTAAAATAAATCTCGCTAAAACACGCCGAATCGACAGATCGCTAAAATTTATCCGCGCGAAATTTCTGGTTATATTGCCTTGATACATTTTTATCAATAGGAAGGGTTTCAGTGCAAAGAAATGCTAGAAAACGAATTCAGTCAATAATGTAATACAAGTATTCGTTGAAATTTATCCACGCGAAATTTTTTGAAATCGTGATTCGCTAAAATAAATCCAAAAAAATCAAGATTTTCCTGACTCGCTAATACACTAAAATTAGTCTCGCTAAAATTTCTACGATTAAAGTACATTGGAATTCGCCTAAAAATGCGAAAAAGAAGGATGTAGAAATCCCCATTCTACGGCTTTTGCTCCATTTCCATAAGATTTTCAATAGGGGTGGGCACTGTTATTCGTAAAATGGTATTTTTTAATAACAAAAGTATTCTTTTATTTACAAAGGAGACAAAAAAGTATTATTTATAAAATATTCCCTTTTCAACAATAAAAGACAACATGAAACACATGCAAAAAAAAACATTTCTAAATTTGAGGTTTTTAGGTAGAAAGCTAACACCGCCAATGTAAAACCCATTTAGTATCACGAGATAGACAAGATCAATCAACTTAAGCAGAACAAGCAAGGTTATTCCGTACCAAAATTCGCCTTTTCGACCGTAGTTGCGCGGTCAGGTGCGTGCCACTTTTAACCAACTAAACTCGATCCAATCCTTTTTTTACACTTTTTTCTGTTGGACGCGAAAAAAAGACTGGGACGGTTTTAGGGTGGTAAAACGGACAAAAAAATGCCCGCGCAGCAATTGGCGGCTATGGTCGAAAAGGTGTATATTTCGACAATAGTTAAGGAATCGGCGATTTATGAATGAAAAACACATCATCCTAATCAATTTGCTTTCCAAAAACTATGTAAAACCAGTAGTGACAAATCTAATAAAAAAGTCCCTAGTTTAGAAAATATACTACAAAAAATCTTTTATTTTTACAATGTGGGTAAAAGGCTAATTGTACGAGATAATAAACAACCAATTTATCAATCCAACAACAAAAAACGAGAGACGGAAGAAATTCACATCGGTAAGACTTTTGTTTCCATATTATTTTTCTCCGTCACGCCGAATAAATTATACATTTCGTCTAACGACATTGACGATTTCCGTTGTCCGTATAATTTCCGACGATTTGCCACCTCGTCCTCGGAAATAAACGATCCCGACGACAAACGTGGTCTCGTTAAAAGCTCTTCCGAAAGTTTAAATTCGGCCGACCGACGACGTTCGCCGCTTAGCCGGCGCGTCGGTACATAGTCAGCACGTTCACCCATATCGGGTAGCTCAGTGATGGTATTCAAAGGTAGTTCTTGTTGCTGTTGCTGAACATCAACTTCGACGTTCGTATATTCTTTGACGGGCGTCGTGGCCGGGCTACGTTCCGAAAGTCTACGTTTTCGTTCTTCCCGTAATAACGTGTTCGATCTCTCTAATGATTTATTCAATTCTATGTTTTTAGTTTTAAATAAAAGAATTTCGTTTTTCAAAGAGATTAGCTGGCGTGCCAACTCTTTATTTTCGTCCTCCCCCGTAGCAATGTCTTCTACAGAATCTGCTCTCCGTATCGGGTGTTCACGTGGCGAAGTAACTGCCGTTGAATGGTAACGTTCCAAAGGCGCCCTCTCCGTCGTGGGCGTTACCGAGTCCCCAAGGGGCGTTGAGATAGAGCGCTTAAGCGCAAGATGTAAGTCCGCCTTTTGTTCTTGCGATAACAAACGTTGGACGAGCTCGAAATCTTCTTGGCCGGCAATGTCGCCGCCAGACTCCTCGTGCTCGTTGATGACGTCATCACAGCGATTAATAGCCTTTGGTAAATCCGAAGGAGACACAATTGAGTTGCCTGTGACTTTTTATGAAAAAGAAAAACAGAAGGAAAATGAATCTTACCAATATAGGAATATTTTTTCTCTCCGTCCGATTTCGCGCATGTCGGTTATAATGTTAGTTGTTGCTGGTTTCAGTTTTTCTCGGTTGCGTTGAGTTTGGGTTGACACGTCGTTTGCAGTCGAAAGAATTTAACACAAGACGATGTGACTGGGAGTGGTTGGCAAGCTAATTTCTTTATAGTGGTCTCAAGAAGACATTGCAAAACTATGATGGAATGTTTGGCTATAACCTTTTAAAGTTTAAATTCTTTTAAAATTTACCTTTTTTATCAAATTAGCTTGCCAGCTAATGTGTAGGTGCAAAGGGTTCGTGTCATTATGTGCGTGCGCGGGTGTGAAAACGTTCCTATCTTTATGTGCGTACAAAAATAGGTTATGCATATCGTTCAAAAGTGTGCATAGAAATATTTGTTAAACGTAAAAGTGCGCGAAATCGGAAGTTAACGAGTGTCATACAAGAGTTATTACCATGCATGATAATTAATTGAAAAGCAAATTGTCATAAAAAGCAAATTGTCATAAAAATAATTTACGGTAAAGATAATACGTGCGTAAAAAGCAAAGTGGAAAGTACAATAACTACTTTCCTTTATCAAAACGTCACTAAAATACAAATCAGAAGAGGTCATTTTGATTAGTAGCAAACGTTAGAAAAATGGTCAAAAGCCAAGAAAAAAGTGGATGTATGGACCGTTGGTTTTCATTAGAAAAATTAGGCAGATAAAAATTAAAAGTGGTGTTTAAAAGAAGGCGATTTTCGTAAAGGAGAAGGAAATTGAAATCGTTAAACGGAATAATTTCCCGAAATAGGGATGACAATGGCGGGGAATTATTACTTTGACATTATTTTGAAATTGAAGGTCGGGAAGAAGAACCTTGCCAGGTTATGTAAAAAGAAAAGAGAGTCGGGGAGGGGGAGGGGTTTGATTGATCAAGTGATGAAAAACAACAATCCCATACATCCACTTCACCTCATATCATATCATAAACTCACCTCCAGTTTTGAGCGTTTCGTTTTCCGCTTTCAAAAGTTCCACTTGTTCCTCAACACTTTCTTTCTGTTCCGTTATCAATTGCAAAGTCCGGATAAAACCTAACCGGTCCTCCTCGGCCTGTTTCAAATTCTGGAGCACTTCGCGTCGGTCCTCGTCCAAGTTCTTCAGATTCTCTTCCAACAGTTGATTCTCCTCTTGTAACGATTGCATGTTGCGTAGCAACAACTTGGTCTCCTCCTTTGCGCTTCGCACCGTGCTCTCCTTCTCAGAGTCTACTAAAGTCATTTCACTCTCCATCTGACAGAAATCTTCCGTCAGTTTAGCGAGGTCGGATTCAGCTTTGTCTTTGTCTAGTTCCAGATCGTTCAGCATTCGTTCGAGACGTAGTTTGTCTTCGGTCAGTTCTTCAATGATGGAAAGATACTTGCGGATCTCGTTAGCTGGTAAATTGAAAATAAAAGTTGCATTGTGAGCATATCGATTCATACATTAAAGCCAAATTGAAATTATGTTTTCCGAGGTCTGAATTGCTGCTTCAAAAACGCTGAGCTTGCATAAAGATTGCAGTTATTCAACCAACCGTCAAAACAAAAGATAGCACGTGACGTAATTGTTCGATTCAACACCGCAATGTCTTCACTTTAATATAACATTTTAATGACCAGAGAGCTTACGATGTTTTGACTGCAAAGTGTCGAATAAGAATTGGAATGAATTGTCTGCGTTTTTAATGGAGCTGTGGAATGTTTTTGTAGAATAGGCAAACAAAATTATGAATAGATATACTGGCTTAGTTTCAAATCCATTATTACAAAATCGAAAATGAGGAATTCAGGATCGGTTGACCTCGAGAAATTGACAAGTGTTACATGAGATAAGTGACTTACTGTTTTCTATGCAATTTGGACATCGTTCCGATGAAATACTGGCCATGCTTTCACTCTTCGAGATGGCGCTATTAGGCCGACTTCCCGTGCGCGAACTGGGTCGGGTATCAACGTTACTAGAAGATCCACCGCCATTGCCACCGTTCTTCAGATCCTCAATCTCATCTTTTAGAGCATTGTTAGCATCAGCCTGCTTGCAGAGCGACTCCAGCATTTCTTCCCGCTCGATTTCTAAGCGTTCAATTTGATTGAGAGCGTCTTCTAAGCGTTCTTGGAGGTCGCTAGTATCCCCGTTAGAGCTGGTACCAGTGTTTCGACGTGATGAATGATAAGAACCTGAAGATTGTGTACCTTAAATGAAGAAAAATGTGATACTTCTCGTCTATGTCCAAAGAATGTTCTGGATACACTATTGAATGAGGATGGTTATCTCTCTTAAAAAAATCTCATATTCACAACGTTCGGGATTTCTACACTTATTTGGTGTCCTAATAAGGTCCGGGGGTTGGAAGATTTTCGTTTTGGAGCAATCTCATTATTTAAAATATAAAGCACTGAGGATCCTTCGATGCGATCGGAGTGATCTGAGGATTTAAAAATTGATACGAAAATTGATGTCATGTAATGTAGTCGTACACGAACTTAGAATTTTGAAAATGGTTGAGCGATATATAGGAACTTAGTCGACCGCGCGCACATTATACCAAAGGAGACGTTATTATAAGCAAAGAATGGTTTGAGCCACAGATATCTGTAAAGCCCGAAGGGCTAGATTTGCAGCTTTGTTCAAAAAGTGAAGCTCATCTTTGGAAGGATTTCCTACCAGAGTCACGTGACTAAAATATGCAATTTCACCGGTTTGAGAGATGTGAAATAGCGTTTGCCACCTAATTTTTTTGATATCGCGCTCCGAAAACAATCAAAATGCTAGATCCTATCCATCGGCACGAAATTTAAAAAGTCAAATTTTAGCTTCACTTTTTTTTGCTGGAGAAAGCTTAAAGCTGCAAATCTAGCCCTTCGGGCTTAGATATCTGTGGTTTGAGCCTCCTCTAAGATACTCACCTTCTTCATCAGACAAATCATCATCTGTCGTCATGCCAACGTCAATCCGGCTCACATCACGTGACGACCGTTGAGACGCTTGTAAGTTCAAAAAGCTCATCAACAATTGTTGTTTATCTTGGTGTAGCCTGTTCACCTCGTCTTCTAAACTCTCTAACCGTCCCATTGCTTCCTCGTAGTCACGTTTCAAGACTTCTTTTTCTTTCGAGCAATCACACTTCTCAACCGGTTTCTGCATGGATTTAATCTCCATACGATTGGATAAAGCAAATTTCAAGAATTGGATTTCCTCTTCTAGGTCTTCTTTATCCTCCTTCATAGCTTCGTAGTCCTCTTGTAATTTCCTGGACGGATTCAAATGAGCCACGATCTCGCGGCCGACAATCTCCGCTTGCTCTTGAAGCGAGTCGGCCTGGGTGTCCTTAGAGACGTGCTCTTCTCCCAGCTTCTCTTGCAACTCCATCGATAGTTTCTCCAAAAATTTCTTAAAAGCATCTTGGTCTAATTCCATTTCGACTGCTTCTTGTTGAAGCTCCGCTAAATTGGAGGAAACCAACTCGAAATCTTTTTGTAAACGTAGATTTTCTTTCTCTAGCTCTTCGGCACCGATCGAGAGAGTTTTGAGCTCGGTGACAGATTCACGGTATTTTGTATCGATATCATTAAGACGAACATCTGAGTCTTCTTTGGCGTTCGTCAAAACGTTAACAGTGTCTCTCAAAGCCATGTTTTCGTGATCAATCGTAATTTGGTTCTCTTCCAAGTTTCGAAATTCGTTTTTCAAGTTCTCATAGCGTTCTTCCGCGCTTTCGAGTTCCTTTCGTAATCGATTGATCTCAGAATCATCGAATTTAATCGTTTCAATCAAACAACTGTAATTATTGCTGTCTGTTTCATCTATCGAATCAGTTTTCTCGAGTTTGTTGTTATTGTTTAAAGTACCGGCGCTAATCGATTTTCGTTGTTCATCAACTGATTGTCGAGTCATTTTCGATAATCTCGTTTTTAAGTCTTCCTTCTCCGTTTCCAGTTCTTTAACCGTTTTCTCCCAGTGTTGTACTTGAGCGATAAGCGAGACGTTCCGAATGTGAGCTTTCCTATTGTCCTCGTCAAGTCGTTGCCGTTCCTTGATATATTTAGTACGTTCTTGAGCAAAGACGTCGGCTTCGTGAATAAAACGTTGCTTAGATGATTCGAGTTCCGATTGCTCGCTTAAAAGAGCCGCAACGTCGACTGATTTCTGTCGCGTGTGTCCGCTCTCTTTACTTGATTTACTACGGAGCTCGTAAATTTGGTTCATCAGGTTAGCGCGCTCTTGTTTAAGGGTCTTATTTTCGTTTTCGAAACGCGATAAACGTCTTTCGTGCCATTGAATCTTCGTTTCGAGTTCTTCCTTTTCGGAAATGGATTGTCGTTTTTCGCGCTCCATCTTCTTGGTGAAGGAGATATAAGAGTCGAGTTCTTTACGAGACATAAATAAACGCTGTTTCAGTGATTCAATCTCTTTGTCGCTAACCACCTGCGAGAGAAAGAAACCAATAGAGTAAAAACGATCAGATCCTAACTTGTCCTATTTTTAATCTATTTATTTTATAAAGAATCAACCTGGCCGGCTTTCTAGTTCCTTCTAGTTCTATAATTTGAATAGGACTAACAGCTATCGAGATTCATTAGTGTATTAGTCGTGACTATTATGACTTGAAATTAACTACGAGTGAAAAATTTACGACCGAGGTATGAAAAAGACACTGATAGTGATAATCCTGAGAAAACCTGATCAAACATAGTGAAGAAGAAGTCGCACAGAAAACGCAAAAGTTGTCTAGAGAAACATTTGTAGTTAGTAGAGTAAGTTACTTGATTATTTACCTTGGTAGCTATGGCTTCAGCATCTGCCTCGTCCGTTTCATCGATCTTCAAAACCTACAAAGAAAATATTACCCGTTTCACAGAGGTCAATAAACTTGCGAAATAGATTGCTATAAAATAAGATAAATTTTAAAGTTTTAAAATCAATTTATTTCAAATTCACTTGATACCAAAAAATATTCCCGCATTTTATTCTGTCCGCAAAAGCAATGTTAACTATTTGATTAATTTATAGATCAGCTCAAGTCATAATGCATGTCATAAGCTAATGGATGCAAAAGTGTAAATACGTAGAAATTTGCATCCATCGACCGAAACATCAAAATCATATTCGCTTAGATGAAAACTGAATACAAAGTGAATTGAGATGACTATTATTGTAGGAAGTATTATGATAGGAAGTTACGGATGAAAATAAAATCTAGAAAAAAACCTCGAAAATATTTGTTAAAAATACATGAAACTTCTGGTTATTCTAATTTTCTTATAAACAAAAACTCGTGGGACCGCTTTTCGTAAAATTCAATTTATGGTTAAGTTTTATTGTCTTATCTCTGGTTCAGTAGCTGATATTACAGGGCAGCTTTTTAAATAATTTAAGATGAAACAGTTTGTTTAAACTTGATGTAAAAAAAATTGGCTAAGAGTGCCATCAAATATTATCAAACAAAAATAATTTTATCCCTGAAAAGTGTAAAAAATCATGAAAACAGTGAAAGAAATCGACAGCTTAAGTTTTACACTTGGCTCACGATACACACATTCATTTGTACTAAACACAAAATGGTATACCTGAAACATTCTTTCTCGGACTGTTTGGTCGTACAGATCAGCCTTTTTAATGATGGCACGCAGAGCGGCTATTTCCGTGTCCGTGATATGGTAGTCACGTTTCAAGCGAGTGGCACTGTTGTTCGGAGTGCGCGGTGTTTCGAGGTCTGGTAAGGAATCTGTTGAGTGATTGGCTGATATAATTGGAGAACTCACTTTCCTGAAAAAAATGAGAAATTTTTTGTAAGTTTTAGTTAAGATAATCAAACAGAATTAAGTGTAAAATCTTATCCCATTTAGCTTACAGATAAGGATTCGAGGCAACATCCGAGCCACTGTATTCAATTCATTGCAGTATGGAAAGGAGAAAATGCACCCTCAGTTAAATCAATTTATTTTCTTGAAATAAGCGACTCTCTCGATCTGACGCAGTCTGAAGACAAAGCGTGAACCCTGGTATACGCCAACACTACACAAAGTTTATATGCATTTAAATATATGACCATTATCTCTAAAACAAAATCACAACAAGGCTGAATATATTCTTACAGCGGAAAGTCTGCAGACTAAACGTAGACCTTGATATACAGCTCCTATACTTTCAAATATTATTTTCCCCAAAAGAAATCACAACAGATTGCATCTCAAAGTAAACACAAACGCAAGATTAATATCACATGAATATCATAAGCTCAAAAACAAAGTATCATTAATAAAATGTTAATGAGATAAAAAGATCCCAAACTAGCAAAAATGGAATCAAAGTCTCCATAGAAAAACAACCTTTTCTGCTGAAAGAAGGGGGTGATCTCATTATCAAAGACAACTAGTTTCCCAGTCAAAAATCATTAATTAAATAACATTGGCGAGATGACAAAATATCCTGCTTTCATGAAGTTTACATTCAATACTACGATTGATCTGATAGCCAAGCCCTTGTTTAGTAAAGATATTTTTTACAAATTCAGAACATTTTGAGTCCAAATTTCTTGTGAAAATATTTATAAACCCTATCCCTCTAAGCTCAATACAATCATACATAGTTGATTCAAATCACGCGCTGCTCACAGTAAAACTTTACCAGAAAGCATAAGCGGGTGGGTTGCGTATGCGCCTATTATGGAAAATCTTTTTAATTATATTTTTGACGTGCTTTTTACCTCCAAAATCGCCTATTTTTGTCTGATGTTACAGAGTCTAATTTTTTAAAAGAAATTGAATACAGTTGCCTCTTTCTAATTCAATCTTCAAGTGCGACCGACAGCTTTTTTCGAATTAAAGGAAAATTCGAATTATTTTAAACTACTTTTTGCATGAGGGACCCAATGTTTTAGTTCGAAGTACAGGAAAATTCACTGCATGAGATCAAAATGTTTACCTTTCCAATGGTACTGGAGCACTTCTTGGTGGCACCTTGAGGGATGCTGAACGCCTTGGCTTATTGTTATTATTGTTACTGCTCTCCATGTCCGATAATTCATCGACGTCGCTTTTGTCCGAAAGATTGAGAGCTATAAATTAGAGGAAATTATTTATTACGATGTTCGATTTTGTAGCCTCGTTTTAAAGATGACACACGCCAACTTTTTCGGACAAAGCTGAAATTGGACAAAGATCAAATCAAAGACATTCTTTGACAATCAGCAAAACCGAGGCATCCTAGAGGAATTTATCGACTCATAAGCACTGACTAGGAGACCGAAATACCATAAAAGTCTGAATAAATCAAAAATTGAGAATCCGGAAATTTTCAAAATAGCTTACTCAAACTCAGGACGTTCTTCTTGGTGGTATTATCATTACTTGAATTGCTGAAAAACAAAGTAAAATAGTTTTAAGAGAAAAGTTCAGAATTGTGTGGTAAAGTGGTTTCTTTGAGGTTCAATTGGCAGGAAAAATTTCTCATTCATATCAACTTGGAGGCAAAACCCCCTATACACTCTTTATTAAAGATGATATTCACCAACAACCCAAACTCTTTCAAGATTGTTCACCACCTCGAGATCCCTTCATTTGAAGATGTAATCATATCTCATTGCGACTAGATCGCTCGATACTATGTATGTGTAATAGTTTATTTCAAGTTGACGAACAGGTAGCAACAAAGGCTAATAAAAGTCAACGCTACTTTACAATTGGTCAGGTGATTACGAAAAGCCGACACCGTAAAGATAGAATCATCTAGATTAGAATCATCTAGATTAGAATCTAGACTAGAATCATCCATGGAAAGGGTTCTCTGGCAAAAGAAAGTTCACAAAAAGTATCTAGCAGTTTTCAAATAACGTGAGAGTATTTTTTGTTACAATGTCGACAAATCGTATGAAACAAAGTTGGGCAGAGTTGGCTGTAGATGAATTTTTCATTTGCTTTAACCAATGAACTGTATTATTAAGAGCTATCACCAAGGTCCTGGGCAACAGAGATAGGACTTACAAAGATCACATGATAGCACATGAAAGTTGAGTTCAAGATTATACAATACAATTTATGATAATGAACATTTAACACAATTATCAATCAGACACTAATTGATTAAAACAAAATCAAAACCAGAGAGCTACTCCGTAAAAAAAGATCTCCCATCATACAGACAGTGTAAGATTTCCCTTTCTTCGTGACCAAGGACCTGAAAAATTTAAGTTTTGACAATCTTCACTGCTTACAAAAAAAAAATCCCCGAAATTCCCTCCCAAAATTTGGGTCCCTCCCCGACAAAGGAAGAAACATTATAGTAAAGTAAAAAGACTACTATTTTAAAGCAACCACTATAACTGTCTGCTCATATCAGTAACTGCACCGAGTCGTTAATAAAATGATTGAAATTCAAGATTATACGTATGAGATTGATTTTCGTCTTTTTTACACAACAGTTTTGTTTTTAGACACTCAGGAAGCCGCAATAGAAATGTTTATTATGCGTAACAGATTAATGATAGAAACAATTAAAATCTGACTTGTCTCATGTTAGGACAAAAGAACTATAAAATGTCTCATTATAACAGGTAATTTAAAGGAGCCCATTTGAAGCTCATAAGGTTTTGGAGCATGTCTTCGGCGTTTTTAAAATGATGCTAGAAATACATTAAAAAGGTTTGAAATTGTACGTCGTGGGTTATAAGCAACTTATCAGTCTTTATCATGATTCTTATAACAAAATTTTGGTTTTCATATATAGGACATGGATAGGCTTAATAAAAAAAATTATTATAAAACAGGAAAAATTTAATAGTAAACTCGACTAATAAAACTAAAGGGGCTGCATAATACTATGATATGCTTTATGCGGTCATGATGCTGATAATCTGTCAAGGTCCCAAACAAGAAGAGAAAAAAATTGTGTAAAAAGTCAAAGTTGTTATACCCAAACATAACTTGTAAACGACTAAAAATAAAGGGATGTAACGAGATAGTGCGGTTTCAAAAAAACCTTTAGTACATCAATAGTCAGTTGTCAAACAGTTGGTTTTGTACCATAAGGACAGAAACAAAAATAAAGGGAAGAAAAAAATGATATGAATGAAATGAAAAATCATAGTTTGTTCGGTTAGTACAAACATTGGCTGTGCTGTAATGACCAGTATCGGATACCAGGGTCTCGATATAGCTAATTACTATCTCAAATCCGTGAGGGACGACATATGTAAGATAGGTAGGTCCTCTATACTATTTACCTAACCAGGGAGATCTAGGCTATAATATCAAAACTGGATGCAGGAAAAATCGTTGTAATGTAACGGATTAGAATGAGTGATTGTGGTTATTATAATATGGTTATTTCTTAAATATACTTTTCAGAGACTTCTTGGACCTTTTTTGTTTAGTATAACCAAAGTATACATAAACAAACACACAAGTTTTGGAAAAGTTATACTGCAATACTGCAAAAACAAATCAACAAAAAGTTTATAGAATTCAAAAACCTTTCATTTCCAGATACATCACAAAAAAGCTGCAATAAAACAACAAGGAATTGATTTTATCAATCAAACAGATAGCAAATAGACGATTGATAGGTTGTCAGTACGATACATTAGTCAAGTGTCGAAACACAAATTCTTTTGTTATCGTTCAGTTTTTTGATTGAGAGAATCAGAAAACCAAACGTCCAGTCAACACTTACACGCTAAAAATGTTGGTCTTTTCATATAAGATAAAACTAATAATTCAATACTACAAAGTATAGTTCCAGACTAATCGATATCAAAGCCTTTTAGTTTGAAAATACAAACAATGATCTACGACTCTTTAAAAACTTTTGTGTGCTGCCTTAAAAAAGCATAATGGAAAGTATAATTATGCATCTGTCGTTACATGACTTTAGTTGATTCTCTCTCTAATTCAATCTTCAATGGAAAAAGAAATTAGTTCGAATTAGAGAAAGATTTGAATTACAGAAGGTACGTCATTTAAATTCCAAGCTGAGGGGATCAGTGGTTTAGTTCGAATTACAGAAAGATTAGAATTACAGAAGGTACTACTCCAAGCTGAGGGGATCAGTGGTTTAGTTCGAATTGCAGAAAGAAAGATTCGAACGAGAGAGAGAGTTGACTGTACATTGAGTACAATATCAATAATATCAAATACAAAATCCTAAAGCATTCGAATGCTTCAAAAAGCAACACTATTTGAAAATGATATGGTGCAATTTTGCCCAAAGATTATAAAAACAATAAAACTGACTTAAAAATTGCTAGACATAAATTTTCTTTGAAATTTTTAGCCACAAGATTTTCGAACAACATTGCCTTTACTTCAAAAAACAATCATCAACAGAAAATGATAAAACACAGTAACATCAACATAAGAAGCACAAGTCGGCATTCAATTGATTAAAAGTCTTTTTCATATCATTTCTCATTACATTTACATCGAAAAAGAGAAAAAGCAAAGGAAGAAATGATGAAAAGGAAGATGCTATTACATAAAAACAATCTTCCTGATAAATGATAAACTACAATCTATCTGGCTTTCTAAAGGAAACAACATGCTCACATATTATGACGATGAAAGCGTTACACATAACGCTTATTATAAAAAGAGTAATGACTGATTTTACAGTGATGATATATATCTCTTTTTGTAAAACTGACAGCAAACTGTCCCATTAATAAACAATATATAGCCAATTCAACTGCTTTAGGTATTAAAACAACAAACATACAAGTCCAAAAAAAAACGCATTGCAACTGAAGTAAAAGCTAAATCACTGTAAAATCACAAGCAATTTTCAAAATGTAAAAATAACAGTCACAAGAGGTACCATTTTACTTTTTATAAAACGATCATAAAAGTTTCTTTTTCTGCAATGGAAGGCAGCTGATTAAAAAAATGATGAATCAAGCTAAGTAGCAACATCATTATTAAAGATAACAACTTAATTGAATAAATGATTATCGCCCATTTCATGAAAACAACATTAAACCAACTTTTCTTTTTGAATTGTGAAAAGTCAGATCAGACAGTTTAGAATTTCCCATCAATCAATACTTTACAACTCTTTTATAATAACCTTTAAAAATGGTACTCGTCTTCAAATTATACAAGTGAAAGACAATGTAATGGTTAGAAAGTGAATGTAATTTTCATGTTTGGGTACCTACTAGATTTTGGAAAATAGAATAGAAAGAAAAGATTGCAAAGCGAAAAATAAATGAATTACAGGCTTAAAGTCTTAAATATCATGATTAGCTCAGTCCACATTAAACATTCTGCTAATAGTTCTTTAAAAAGAACATTTTTGAAAATCTTTGTACTTTAAAAATATTAAAAAAAATACAAAAAGTAGCAAAAGTTGCAACCAACCTCCAAAAATTTCCTTTTTTAGAAAAAAAAAATGACCCAAATCACTGTAATATTACAAAAACTACTTCGCAAAATTCAGACAAATGTTTAAGATGACAATCATTTCATATGTCAAGCAAGTCATATCAGACGTTCATTGATGGGTTCCTAATCTTTATCAAAACAAAACAAAAACACAACAAAATCTGAAACCAGAAATCTCTTCACTTTTTCACAAGTCCCATTAAAGCCAGTACCGTACTACCTAATTCTAAAGTACCAAGAAAAACTACTGTATAGCTGGAAGTAATAAATCCAGGTAACAAATTATAACAAAGTCAGTTCTTGTCGAACTAAACATTGACTATTATTTAGTAAACAGAACAACAGTGAATACTTTTGGGAATCTAAAAAAGTATTCCAAAATGACATTATTAGAGAAATGCATTGAAAAAATGTTCAAAGAATTAGTCAGATACTGGCTACACAAGATCCAGTACTATTTTTTGAAAGTTTGTTTAGTCAAACAACAACAAATCATCACTTTTTGTACAATTTCTTTCATTGAAGAGACACGAAAAATAAACAAATATATTTCATTTTCGAATTCTTTGTGCAACTAATGCAAGACCATTGTTTAATTTTGATGCTATTATGGGAATAATAGCCCCTTGATTCATTATTGAAATCATTTCAAATAGCCCTCGCAGGGGGTTCAGGCTATTTTGAAATGTTTTCAATGAAACTTGGAACTATTATTCCCAAATCACCCTCCATAACATTTAATGTCATAAAAATATGGTATCGTGATACGATGAATAATCTAAAAACTATCAAAATTAATAATTTTATTGAAATTATTTTTATAAAAGATTCCTGTGAAACTTAAATCGCTTTAAAAGAATTTAGGCGTTTTTGGGTTTGGTTGTGCTTTCATGTTAATGAAATCACACATAAGACTCCTAAATCTTTCCAGTAGATATAAACCCAGAGACGTTGGACCCAGTTCAGATAAAAAACATACAGTAGTGCAGAAAGGTGTCCCTTAAGAAAGGGACCCCCGGTCCGAAGTATGAAAAATACTTTCCCTCAGTTAGATATTTTTAAATATAATGTGCTTTGAAATGTGCAAACAAGCACACATTTCGAAGCAAATAATATTTGAAAATTAGTATGGGTTATATATTTTGAGTGGAAATGAATTATGAAGAAAAAGCAAAATATATAAACTTACCAGTATCCTTCGACCCAGAACCACATTTTGATGTGTGTAATCTCTCACAAACAAACTGTCAAGAGGTGTTTTAAATAACAGTTCTCATATCCCAACTAACAGAACAATAAATACCAATAACACAAACACACTGAATAAGGTATTCTTAGACACTAATGAATGTATCAAAAGCTCTAATACGAGTCTAAATGGTGTTTGTTTTTTGTTGATTGTACATGTGAAAAAACTAGCTGTATTTTGCTCAATTTATGAGTTTTATATATATCGTATCGTCTCCACTGAAATATTTTGATCAGTATACTTTTTAGAGCAAGATTATTATCTAAGAGATACTTGGCATATTTCTTTGCCCTCACCCACCCAGCTCACTCTCTAAGAATATCAAAATAAAAACAAAATTCTGAGTCAAGACATGTTTGTTGGCCAGCTTTTAACATTCAAACTTGTGATTTGAAAATATTGCAACAGTATCAGATTTTCAATAGCCCACTTCACAAATAAAAACAAGCTATAAACTGTATATAAGTTGAATGTAAACAAAGGTATTTTCTCTGCTCTGACAAAAAAATGGTAAGGGTCGTTTTAAGTTACAATTTTTTTCTCTCAGTAGCAAAAAAAAACACATTGAAAATGATAATTTAAATAAGTGAATTTTAGCTTCATTTCCCTTTGCACAAGTTTTTTTGCACGCACACCTACTACAAATTTTGTAAATGATAAATAATTTCACTGTATAAATTTACATAAAACTAAAAGAAATTTGATATTTCAATAAGAAGTTTTATGAAGCAACATGCATTTTTTACCTAAGTATTAAATTTATCTGAGAAATGATCCTATAAGGAAAAAAAGAGAACCAGAAAATAAGGTTGTAAACAAAGGGTAGCTAATATTGACTTTTTAAAATACACTTAACAGTCTTTGGAAGATCTTTAAAGTAAATATTTCAATATCTGAGGTTTGATTTTGTTTCAATTTTTAATAATTGACTTTCTTTCTAAAGAACTTTCAGAAGGAGACACTAAAATAAAATTTATTGAACCAAAGTAGAAAATTACAAGATTAGGATGTCAACAAATTTTAGATGGGGGTAACCCTATGCAGGTGGAGTGACTTTTTTCAGGCAAGAATTGGAGAGCTTATTAAGACTAGTTTTCTTATTTTGTCACAAAAACTTTCTTTCCTCAACCTAGCTCATAAAATTATACAAAAACATTATAATAGCAAATTTCAGGTAAAAGCTACCCATGCAGGTGGGGGAGTACCCTTTGTAGGTGGGGTTGACTTTATTTAGGTGGGAGTTGGAGGGATGCTTCCCACTATGAGTTATCAGAAAAACTTGTGGCAACTAATAGGGGCATTACTTGCCTGGTATCTCTAGAATGTAGACTTTGATATTAACTATAGACACCATAAAACTTTATGAAGCCTGCTTTAAAGCCTATTTATTTTAATAAACATTGATCTCAAGATCTTTGAACATACATACATACAAAGTCAACAGAATTGCAGCATTAAAAGATAACTGGTTCACTCAGCATAAAGAAATATAGAAAAGTATTCGGTACTTAAATCTCAGACATATATGAATACTAAAGGGTTTTGGCATACCACCAAAATTGGTATTTTAGTAAACATATGTATATACTAAAATTTTTGGGGACATTTTGACACTGTGACCATATTCAGTTTTGGTCCTTTCAGTACAAATTTTGTCTAAGACCATTTTTCTCAAAAGTGATGACTTTGCAACGAAAAATTTATTTTTTTGAAAATATTGATACTTTTAATACTGGTTCTTTATGAGTTGGACAAACGTTAGGAATATTTGACTGAATGCAAAATTAATCAAACTTCTCAAATTTAGGAAATTTTCTTTAAAATGTGAAAATTTTGAATTTTTTCCTTTTTCTTGAAAATTACAACAATTTTGAAAAAGACTCAAAAAAATATAAAAAATCACTAATTTTTGTACAAACTTACTTCGTAAATTTTTGTCTACTTTTTTGGAAATTTGAGCAGATTTGAGTACCTAATTTGATATCTTGACTATATATATATTCTTAACTTAAATTTTTCATACAAAAAATTTTTATTCCAATAGTTTTTAATTCTTGTATTCAATTACAAATATTTTTTCCATACAATCAGATACAATTCCTACAATTCTCTACTTAGAAGCTAGACATTTCTTGTCTTTGCTCATTATGGGCCTTGATATCTTGAGTCTTCACCTGCTCTTGTGCTTTCAACCTCATTTCACCAGCATCTGCACTAATGTCTCTAACTTAAATTCATTTTATTTTATCCTTTTATCTATGTCTGAATCATTCCACAACTTTGTGTTTCAAAACTAGTCAAAGAATATAAGGAACCTCCCCATCTCCCAGACAATACAGCACAGGGCAAATATCCGGGGAACAAAATAAATTTTTCCATTCTCAGACAAACAAATAGGCCAGATAAGCGAACTACACGGCTGGATAAGTGATCAAGAGTTAATGCGGGGGGCTAGACCCAATCGATTGCTTGGTTCGTGTCCTAGAAGCTTTGAAAAATGGGTTGGTCGATCGGTAGCTAAAGTTGGAAGCTTTTTTTCATTTTCCCACCAAAAACCTCACTTTTTGAAATTCCTCAAGCAATCGTGCAATCCTGGAATCCAAACGCGAATGTAAAGAAATAGCCTAGAGCCTTATCTACAAAGGCTCGCGCCGCAATTCCAAGATAACTTCTAGTTGGAGATTAAGGCATTCATGGCGTGTGCATAAAGAAATACAGCTGTACGCCTCTGCTTTTAGGTGCTTAATATTTGTTTTTAAGTACGAGTTACATCAGGACATTTTCTGTGCACGAAGTGGATGTTGTTTAGAAGAATCAAAGCAGTCAGTTAAAAAAGAACCGCAGAGATAGTAGTTATCATGTGAAAAGGAGGTAAATTTTTTTTTTGATTTTTCGGACTCAAAGTGAAACACTTTTTCTAAAAAATTTAGAGTCGGTCGGAGGACACGAACCAAAATATCAATTGGGCCTAGCCTGGTCCTGAGTTAAGGTGCAGACTATATGGTGTATGGATGTCTTCTTAACATTATTCAATTGCGGTACGTGCTAAAAATTCAAAGATGGTGGCGAAATGGTGTATATAATATGGAAGGTTCTATATGGGATTTCAGATGATGGAACTGGGAAATTTCAAAAGAAAACAAAATAATGAACTTTTATTGAAATAATAAAAACGGCAAAATAAACTTTTTTTAAGCGGCAGAGCTCGAAGGCATGCTGGTGTGGTCAACAGTAAACCGGTTCATTAATTCCCTCTGCCTTTCGTCCTAAAGGAAGGTGGAATAATGATGGCAAAAATTGATGCCCATATGCCACATGCGTCAGTCATGGACTTTTTTTTGCCAAAATACACCACATCATATCATGTCATATTATATATACAGACCTTTTTTCAAAGAGGACGTCCTGTTGAATAGACCTTTTTTCAAAGAGGACGTCCTGTTGAATAATTAGGTTCATGCCATAAAAACAATGATAGAGCCATGTATAATTACTGTATCATGCATATTGTAATAATTATGCATGGTTTTATCATTGTTTTTCTGCTGGACTACATAATTATTCAACAGGGTGGCCTCTTTGTAAATGGTCTATAATTATGTAGTCCAGCCATAAAAACCATGATAGAGCCATGCATAATTACTGTATCATGCATATTGTAATAATTATGCATGGTTTTAAAAAAGACCTATTTTATCAAAGCAGCAAAATTTCAAAACAAATCAACTACACAGCTCCACTTGCAGCTCTATCATTTCTGTTTTGATTTAACTTTATATTCTTAATGACGAGCCAGGTCATTCATTTGAGGGCTATGCATGTTTCCCTCTCCACTGGATGCAATACAATACCCGACTTCATGGTAAAAAAGTTTGCTTGCAGCAGGAAAAATAAATCAGTTAACCCCTCAAGTTTAACAGCAAAAGGAATGTATGTCCCAACTAAGAAAAATAGAAACCTAAAGAAATTTTACACAACAAAAGGAAAACATAAATAACTACAGAGAAGAGGAAAAAACTAGACAGGAAAAAACGTGAAAAAACTTACTTTTGCTGTTGATCGCTCGATCCTTCTTCTTCACCTTTCGTGTTCTTGTTTACATGAACCTCCACGGAATCCCCCTTGTATGGATCTTTTTCAGACGCCGCAGTAGATTTTGGCGGCGTTTCCGTGCCAGACCTGTTATCATCTGAGAAATTGATTTTCTCTGAAGTTCTTCCATTTTTGGAGGAGAATAAAAGTCCACGGCGATCTCTTGATGAGTAGGAAGACTTATCTAAAATTTAAGGAATTTAAAATGATCAAAAATGTTACTGATTTACATTCATTCCGGCGATTCAAGATGGGGGGGGGGGCTTAATTGTGTTAAAAATTTTAAAATTAACCAATTAAAGTTTAAGGTGACAATGCCAAGTTGCTGAGATAAAAGAGAAAAGTTTCGCCATCTTTTTAGCAATCAGTACAAAAAATCCGATGAAAAAGATTGTTTTTTTTGGAAATCAAAAGCAATTATACGCTACAATGTAATGACTGTAATTGCTATATGGTTCTGTAGACCCTTTTGCTACTTTCCTAACACAAGGAATCGATACTTAGTGTATTGAAGTTTCAAGCCAAAGATAAAAGGTTCCTACTTCGAAAAGAGAAGTATCATCGTGAACATTGATCATAATGTACTTCCCTTCTTGCTAAGATGAAAGCTACTAACTTTCCGTTCAACTTCAATCAATACTGCAGGTGATAAAACTCAACATCACGTATAAACTAATCTAAATATGCGATACTTACATCACCGTGACTTTGTAACGTACTATCACAAACTACTAGGAAAAGAAAAGTTATGATCGAACAATAGATCTGTAAAATCCTGTTAAAATGAAGATTATAAGCTTCTTTTTTTGCTTACGCTATCACAATCTTTACTCGACCGCAGTAGAGACAGCTAGCAATAAACCCTTACATTTAGTAAGTAACATCATTTGTAGCACTGAAGATGATTTTTAATCGAAAAGCTTTTGCTCAATTTTAAAAACATTGTTGTTTTTCTTTAAATTTACTTTTGGAATGGCAAAATTTCAAAGAAAATAGTAAGTATGTGTTCGCGTAAAGCATTGTTATATAAACTGCTAGCTAGCTAATTATATACCATTATCATAAGCACTTCCATATCGTGATGGTGATGAGTTAAACCGAGTTGACAAGCAACTCGAATCTTCACTCAGTTTAGGTGAAATCGTATTACTACTTCTAGGCAAGTAACCACGGTATTTTGACGAAACTGGCGGCGGTGGCATACCATTCGAAATTCTTCGGATACGTTGACGTCGCCGTTCTATATCACTCGTTACGGCTGGTAAATCAATACCCGATAGGTTCGCGTCAAAGGTTCCCCTTGACGGAACGCTGAATTTCTTACGGCGTGGACCTGCCGCCGAGAGTATCGGATCGGAAGTTTCAGTGAACGACGTCGAACTTGTCAAAACACGGTTTGGCGAAATTGGTGATCTGTTACGCCGGATCACCATTCTGCTTTCAGAATCGATTGGTTCTAGAAAAGAGAAAAATATATTAATACACGATTTCATAAATTACGTCACGAACATCACTTGCCTCGTATTCAAACAATTACCATGGTGATTATGTCCCTTGAGACATTAAATGACTTTTTTATGAATAAAAAGTAGTTTTAATAAAATCCGCTGGGAGTTAATTACCATGACAATAACTTCAAAACGAGGCAAGTGGTGTTTGTAACGTAATTTATGAAAAGGTATCTCCAATCATGAATGTAATAAAAATACAGATGGAGAGAAAACGTCTCGGTAATGACCTAAATGGTCGTTGAAATCTTTTATAAATCTATTCAAAGCGGCTTTTCTTTGATGTACCATCATTGGAAGCAAAAAACATCAATTTATAACTTTAAAAGAACAGAAAGAGACTGGTCCGTTTATTTTGAAAAACTTAATTTTGCGAGAAATATTAGTTAAAATGCGATTCGAAATAGTTTCAACTGATTTAAGGATAAAAGAATATATTGATTTCATAAGGATATATTTTTGGGCTGGCATTTTGTGAACATTGAGAGTCGCATCACATTATCATTGAAAGTTTCTTATCTTAAAATCTTCACGTCTAAGTGGGCAGCAGTTTTCATACTCTGACAAAATAATCGATACAAGGTTCCTAATCGTAAAACGTAATTCTTTTTTAAATCTATCGATGGCTTTATGGGCAGCTTCCCCTAGAAGTTTGGAGTATTGTGCTTATTATGTGAAGTTTTTTTCAATTTTTCATGACAAGGCTATTATATGTCTTTTCATTCATCTTAAATATTCCCGCGAGTATACCCAAAATTAATCATCTCATTCCTAAAGCAACCAAACAGCTGTTTGCTTCCGATGATAAATCAGAATAGAACAAAAGGCATTGACTCTCCATCTATCTTTATTACCTTCATGCTCCAATGATGCATTTGCAAGTCGTTCTTAAGGTCTAAAGCAACCGTAATGATCTCGTAATGATAAGCGTTAATTTTATAAAGTCAGTGCGACAGATAAACCGAGCATAAATCATTAAATATAAAAATCATGGAAATTAAAAGAGGGTTTTATAGATAGCTGAGGTACCACAACCACAATAAAAGCTTGAGTAAGCTTTGGAAACCTATAATCGGCTTTCTATTACAGCCTTCTGTAAGTAGAATTCAAATTTGGTATAGAAGACTAGTAATAAAGAAATTGCATCAAAATGATGTCTTCATTTTGCCAGAGTGTAAGTTACCTACCACTTTTTGGCGTTGAAAATAGATAAGACATTTTTAACAAACAAACAATATAATATTCACAAACAAAATCTTTTCGAAATAGCAATATATTTTCTTTTCATTTTAATTGCTACCACTGAAAGCAAAAAAGAAAAGCTTAAAAGTTTTCGGGAAATTATAAGCCCTCTGTTTTCAATGAAATGAGTAAACGGTCTCAATAAGCAAGAGACAGAGAGGAACGTAGAAATTCTTTCCTCATCAAATAAATTTGAAAAGCACAAAGGGCTTTTCCAGAGATAAACATACATCCCTGTTGAGGAGCTCCAATCTTTTGTGAACTACCCCCTTGGAATTCCGGGCAATTTTGGGATCAAATCCCTCTGGAATTCCGAATTTTTACAGATTTTCATTCATTACCCCCATGGAAATCTACTTATTTTTGACGGATTTTTGTCTATTGCTATGGAATTCCACTGCATTTTAAACCATACCCCCTTGAAATGGAAATGGACCTCCTCAACAGGGGGTGCACGGTTTTTTTTCTGGAAAAGCCCAATATGCAAAAACGTTGAAGCTTGGCTCTGGTTCACGGAATTTCATATCTGGAGTAATGGAAGAAAGTAGAAAATCCTTACTTCATAAACTATTGATCCTGTATAACAACACGCACTTCCAAACAAACAAGTACAGATTATGAAAAGAAAATGCATTTAACCGTGATTTAAAGGTGATTTAAAAAGAAAGAAAATTCCTCGATAGGATGATGTTAAAACGAATCAAATGTCAAGCACACTGTCCCTTTCAAAATACTGTAAAGGGACCCACAACTGAAGTAAAACATTTATTAATAGAAATAAAACCGAAGTTTGGGACGCGGCAAAGAAAGTAGAATGACGAAAATGACATGGAGCTAAGATGTCAACGGTTCAAATCAATCAACCTCGGGATATCGTTTTTTTCTAATTCCAAATAGAAATCAACTAGACTCGCCAAGGTACCAGGCTGGAACACAACGCCGTTCCAACATTAACCTAATAATGCCTTTATGAACATCCTATCAACGTTGAAAAAACCTTTTGATAAAGCATTTTAAGCATTCGCAAGGAAAATTTATTGGATATAATAGTTCACACACATTGCTGCAGGATAAATTGAAAGTAATTCATGACATAATGGTTTAGGGAAGTGACCAAAAAGCCCGGGCGTTTGCCGCTAGTTTTGATTGTTTAGATTAAAAATTAGTGGCAATCACCTGGTCTTTTTTGGGTGCTTTCGTATAAAACATTACATCATGAATACCATGAATTCTTCAGTTCAGCCGTTCAGCCAATACCGAATTACTTGTACTGATTAAAAAGGCGTCTTTCTTTAAAATATTTTTTTTCCAAGAAGCGAGGCTTGCAAAATCAAAACAAAAAACCAAAGGGTCGCGACATCTAAATACTTCCTTGGTTATTGATGATATCTAGTTTTTGAGGATTTTAAAGAATGCGAAAGTCTTAACGGATTGAGGTTGGATACGCCCCTCCTTCTATTTGATAGATTGAAAAAATAGACATTTCGATAAACATAAAACCTTCTAAACAATATATGCCTTGTGTTTAAAGTGTTTTTTAACAGTACAGTTTAGTATTCCCACATATACAAGTCTCCAAAGGTCCAAAAAATTTGACTAAAATCATCATTCCACCAACAACAAGATTTTAACAGATTTGATAGAAAACAAACTTATTCGACAAAACATCATAAAAATTCTTTCAAAAACTAAGTATAGCTAGAAGGAGAGAGAATGAAAGAAAAAAAATTATGGTTGAGATGATTAACTACACACTGATAAATCCTTTACAGTTGTATAGAGATTAATCAAAGAAAGCTTTTTTGATGTATTTATTATAACATACTGAGATAGAGCAATACTTCAAGTATTTAGTACAGTCTCTCATCTTATAATGACAAAAAAGTTGTGCTTGTAAAATCATTTTGGTTGAAGTATTTTACTCCCTGGTTGATGCTTTCAATAATTTTTTCTTCTTCACGTGATGTATACCTAGAGCTATGGAATCTGCATGCAAAGACAATCAACTACCTGCTCTTGCAAGAGATTCCTTTAAAAAGGAGCTTTAAATGATTTCAGTTATACAAAAATTAGTTCTCATAGTCCATTAGGGTCAGGATTTAGAAAAAAACTTAAAAAGTTAAGCTTGTTGTTTTAACTATATTTCTTATGAAAAAATATATTTTAATTTTAAACATAACCCCTATATGCAATATGCCAACATTTCAAGTAAAAAGACAATAGGACATTTATTTATAATGAAAACCTTCTCAGTGGGGTTTCATGTTGGATTATTACAACATACAACTTTCACTTGATTTCCAAAACGATCGATTATCGTTTGATTGAAAATATGTGAACTATCTATTTCTTTTGTAAGAATCAACACAAAATAAAAAAGGAAGTTTAACGCTCTAAAAATTACATAAAATATGTCTTTAACATTAATTGAGCTTAGAAAATAAAAAGATTTTTGCCAGCTGGGAAGTAATCTCGAGTAGATTAACCACACCTAAACCTAACATTTTCACCGACAAAACAATAAAAAATAATGCAAATAATAAACTTTGCCAATTGGATTTGCACTCAAGTACCACTTACTACCAGTACCTCAATGGTAAGATTTGCCCGTGAATGGCATTGTTTTATGTTCAAGTCTCGCTAGATCCATTGGTTTTCCAATAATTCTAGTGACTGATCAGAAGATAACATCATAAGCACATGTACTCCTTTCATTGCAATAACACAGCTGTGAACTCCACATACACAATTACACTTCGTAGACTATGGTGTAGCAATAGTTGACACCAAAGCTGATTAAAAATATGGCTTACACGAAAATTCTGACATAGAAAAGACACTAAGTGGTTCAAAATTAGCTCTTTGAAATTCAGATACTTTAGAATATTTAGAAAATGTAAGCCTTAGCCGTAATGTTCTACCACCACATAGCAAGAAGTTGGGTAAGAATTGGTCTACAGGCTAGAACAAAAAAATATTTTTTAAAGGAAAATAAAGAACTCAGTTTAACACGATATTTCACCGGCACACAACGTTGTTTTGACTTTTTCTACCAGCTTGGTTATTCCCATTCAACAGATGTCCATCATCCGAGACAACAAGCGCCAGACAAATCAAAATGTTTTAAAATGATGACATAAAATCTAGTACAGATAATCGAAAAACAACCACAAGTGATTATGAAAAGATTAAAAAGTTAAGTCGATACAAATACCTTGATTGAATTTTAGTTAGATTTCAAAGTATTTATCATTTGATAAACAATTACAGAGGTTGAAAAGATTACATCTGATTTGTCAAAAGTTTAAATATAGTTTGATGGAGACACTTAAAAGACACATATGTTACTAATTTAACACGAGCTTTTAATAGCCTAGTTAACTAACCCGTATACACAAAGCTAGGACACACGGCTTATGGTAGTATAGCGTTTTCGGCGCTTTAAAGATTTTTCATATTTACGGATTTTAAGTTTACGCTGAGCTTTTAATTTTATTACAATTTAACTAAATGCAACATTAACGAACGCTCGTTTAGGAAGCGATGGCCGAGTTGTCTGTGGGCGTCTGCGTCTCAAACCAGGGATTCCCGAATCCCCACATCGAGGAAGAAAAGCCGAGCCCGCTGGCTGACTGGCCATAGACCCCGTGAAAATGATCAAAAGACTGTCTAAAAGTTGATGGAGACACTTAAAGGACACATATGTTACTCATTTAACAAGAGCTTCTAATTTTATTACAATTTAACTAAATGTAACATTAACTAACGAACGCTCGTTTAGGAAGCGATGGCCGAGTTGTCTGTGGGGGTCTGCGTCACAAACCAGGAATTCCCGAATCCCCACTTTGAGGAAGAAAAACGAGCCGGCTGGACCCCGTAAAAAAGATCAAAAGACTGTCTAAAAGTCCTTAGATTACTCAACTATCCACGTCAAACATCGGCTCAACCCTATCAAAGGCTCCTTACTTGTTAGCCTGTCCAACAGAAATTTATCGAAACGTACAGGGACACATTTATCAAGCCTTTGTCTTATATTTCAGCTTTTAAAAATATAAAATAGCCAAAGTAGACCTAAAGAGAAATTCACAAGTGTCTGACAAATCCGAAAAAAACGTTTTTTTGGGGAAATCATAAACAAGGATTTCTACATGATTGTGAAATATTAGAATACCATCGCTTCAGAAAGTTAAGCAAATTTCTCCGTAATCTTTTCAGAAATTTTATGTACCAAGAGATTTCTCCCACCCATTTCGTATCTATCTACACTTTTGTAAAATCTAAGAGCAATAATACCTTTCATATCAAACCAACCAGCTTTACCAGAAGGTTGCAAAAGATTTCTCATACCCAGTTATCAATGAATTTTCGACCATATAGTGTAAATAATTCTCAAGTCCCATATAGAAATACAAAGTTCAGTAAATTTTTACTACACCCAAAGATTCAAGGTATCAAATCAGTAAGTAGTGGTGACACAAAAGTTTTATAGGTATAGAAAAACTAAAATTACATAATACCTAACTTTGAGACAACCATTTACGTCATGAGTATTAAATCGAAATATGCCGAGAATGAGATTCAAAAAAGAGGGTAGGTCCTTCTATTTAAAGATTAAACCGATCTTGGATTAAAATGTTCCAAAACAGCAAACCGATTGATAGAAAGTATTCGATTAGGCGAATATGGAGGTTGTATCAAAACAGTGTTTTCACGTATTGTTTGCAATGATCTAAATAGATGACCTAACAGAACAAATTTTTCAAAAGTTTCTACACCCAGTCAAAGAAATTAATTAGTTACATAATTTTGCAAGCCACCCGCTTATGTAACGAACAATCCATATTAAGACAACCTTTAGCTAACAACGATAAGCTCCCAGTCAAAAAACAGCATACCACCAAACATCCAAAGAAATATTTGAAGAAATCTTAAAATCATGGCAAACTATACAATCTTCTCAAAAGAACTTCTTGTAAAAGTAGCATTTAATAAGAACAGTCGAGAAGTTCAAAATCAAGAAGAGATGCGAGAAGAATTTCATTAAAAAAAAGTTTTTATTAAAAAAGGGTGAAACTGAAAAACGAAACCTAAAAACTTGAAAAAAAACAAAAATGAAAAACATTGCCAGCCTTCGATTTCAAAAACGACTGAAAGCACTAGTCACTTATCAGAATTGAGAACGGCACACACCAAAATGTACAGGTTCTTATATAAAAAAGCATGTATATTCCAAAGCCAAAGAAAACATTGTCGTATTTATTGGAATATTAAAAAGGCATGCTGAGAATAAAATGACCGGGTGAGATGTCTCTTAAAGTTAGAAACTTAAATGATCCCAGTGAGTGAAACATTCCCACACACAAAGGATGGAGTTTTATAAGAAAGATTTAAAAGAAAACAAAGCTTAGTTTTTGCAGACTTTATGAACAAAATTGAGAACAATCGTAGCTTCTTGCTTCAAAAATTAATAAGAAATAATGATTTTGAAAGCCCTGTCTGTCTCCAGAAGTAAGGAAATTAAAAGTATCTAGAACAGATAAGATCCTTGAACCAAAAAATATTGAAAGATTAAGAAAGAGTCGAGCCTCAGCCAAAATATTCTTACAAAAAAAAAGAAGAAATTATTTGTTTTAAATGTCTAATTTCCAGGCTGGAAGAAATGCCAAAAACGAGCAAAAATTATAGATAAACAGTTATTGACTGTGTAGGAAATAAGATGAAGGGTTTGTTCCTTGACTGGTGGGAATATTTTTGTTTGATTTTGTTATTTGGTAATTAGTTATTACTGGGATTAAATCCAAGTAGATCAGGGTCGGATTAAATGACATTAGATTAGATGATAAAGAAAATGTATCACTATAGATTCTTTCTTAAAGATTTTATTTTAACATAAGTGTTCTCGTTTCATATCAGACACATATTTCATATCAGGACAGTGTCTGACTATTTTTATATTATGCTGATATAAGCAAAAACATATTTTTCGTTTCCACTTTCTGACCAATCTTGCTCCACATCCGTGTCAATCCAATGTGAAAAAGCTTGTGAATCAAAATTGATGAATAAGCAAACGATATCAATCTTATTTAAAAACAAAACCTTTAAGAAACTAGGAATAAAGTGTTGACATACTCTACTCTACTCCATCCAGCATGAACATATAAACGACTGGACATCTATCTATTATTGTCTCTTTGAAGCGAGCTTCGTTGCCGTCTGTATTTCAAAATTGGTATGAAAAATCCGACAATATTCCGTCATAATTTTATATCTTTGAATTATTTAGGTAAAAAGATTGATAGAGCTTAAACATTACTCCTAATGTACAAAAAAATTATTTTCGATTTTTTTTACAAGTTTGTAATTTATTTTATCAACATTTTCAACTCTGAAATGCAGAATTTCAACTGCGTGTATACTTTTGAATCCCTTTTGTCACTCCAATAATTTTTTTTATGACATGAAAAAAATAGCTTGCCAAAGTTAAGAAGAGCCTGTGTAATAAGAATATCGAAATTAGAATGTGATACTCTCTAAAATTACTAGACACTTTTAAGTCAAAATTTAGAAATATTAGTCGGAGTTTTGACAAGCTGACGATGATTTTGCCTCTGTTATCTTTGTTATGATATAGATGAAAGACATTAGAAGAGTAGAACAACAGAGACTTTTGTCGAAGTTTTGACGTTGTTAGTAAGGTATTCCCAAGTGGTATATCATCAAAATCTATTGTTTCATTTTATGCTTTTAACGAGGCAGCAACGAAGCTAGCAGCCCTTTCTACAAAAAGACAAAGGAGATGGATGTCCAGTCGTTTATATGTTCATGACTCCATCAACCGAGCCGTTAAATTATTTCACCAACAGTAGAGAAGAAATCAAAGCATATAAACGTGATGAAATGTTCATAAAACATTATAAGGAGCACATAATTCTTTGTTAAGCAAAAGATTGAAACAACGTTAGTCGGACTAGTTCTCTAGACTAAAGTCGTCTCAAAAGTATGTGGACACTTTACTTTTTAAATATAGTTTCTCAGCACGCATTTATGCTATGATATAAAATGTCGTACACTGCAGGAAAGTTATTTCCATGGTAAATAGACAAGGATTTTTAAAATATTCAAAAATGAAGAAGAAAAACGAAAATGAGAAAAGTCAATATTTTTTTCTACTGGTTCAAAGATTTGTGGGTAAACTGAGAAGTAAACAAATTGTCCACATAATAATAAGGCAGACTTTTGAATTAGAGAACAGCCACACAGCTAGAGGGCAACAAGGTTGCTTAATAGAAAATTACATAAATATTAAATCACTTACCAAGTGTTAGAGTGAATCGTCTGGTAGTGTAAGAAGGAGATATCAACGGTGAGGAAATGGCCAACGATGGCGTATATCCAAAGTCATTGCGTCTCATGCCGGTCAAACTGCTGTTACCAATAAAAACCATTTGACTCTTTGTTCTTCCGAACAAACAATCAGTAAAATAATATGGTGAAAATAATCAAAATCCAAAACAACTTGCTCTTCTACTGGAAAACATTTTGCTCACGAATATAAATATCCTTGCAAGTATTCGAAAGTAAACTTTTGTGCAGGTAAACAAAATTCTTTTCCTTTTGAAAGTACGACGAAAATCAATCTGAAAGCTGCCAAAAGCGGTCTTTAATGATAGAATCTTTTAAAATACAGCATCAACAATCCCTAAAGTAGATTACTTAAAATGCCAAATGGAATGCTTGATTATCATCTTTATCATAATGAGATTGCTCCTCTTCTCTCCTATATTGGGACTATCGGCACTCCACCGTTCATTCTTTCGGTAGTAAGTTACTGACTCTGACTTTTTCAGTTGAAAGTGAAAAAAAACTTGTTTCTTTGAACATTGCCGAGGGTCCTTGTTTCAGTTAAGCGATAGTAAAGCATGTCGATCTGGTCAACTAGAATCTGACGATGTCAGTCAATTTGGTTGAAAATATTCACGCTGAATCATCCATGATAAGAAAAAACAAAAGCCTATGTTTGTAAGGCCATATAAAGTCTCTATGGCCGAGTGCATTCGATTTTGAACGTCGATTTTGATGGTTTGTAAGGTGGTGCAAAAATCAAAAGACATACTACACATGTTATTTGTTGGTAAGGTTAGCTTCTAGTTATCAGGCACAATGGAAGCTTTTTGAATCTGGTACGGCGAATGAAATTTCAGCGTTTTTAGCGACGGGAAGAGGAAAATATCGGGATTTCTTGTGGAATTCTGGTACAGCGTCGTAACCGGTCCGTCGTATTTGTAGATATTGCCAGGTATGGTTATCGTCCATGATTTTATAGTCTAGCAAGCTAGACGACTAATTCAGTCATATTAGAAATAAAGCAAAAAAATAAATTTTAGTCGTCTAGAAACCTTTGTGCACCAACTCCAAACAAAAAAAAAAGTGTCAATATCGCAATTAAAATTTTTTCCCGCTCAAAAAAAGTTCTTGAAAATAAAATGTGTGGATTTGTGTGTTAAAAATGTTTCATTTGAGTTGATTTTATTTTGAGAGTTTGTTGTTGCTTGATAAATTGTTTTTTCGCTACGCAAGTTTCTGCGTAGCTAGGCCCGGTATCTATAAGGCTGGAACACCGGATTCTTCCAGCCGTTTATACAAACCAACAAACTAAATCCCGTATCATTATTTGTGTTTATTATTAGTATTACATGCATTATAAACGACTCCAGTCTAATGATTTTATTAAATGTTATTAGCCTCTACGAATGAGAGCCTACAGATCTACTTTTATCACAACCTATGCAAGGAGGCGCATAAATTGTAGAGCTTACAAAATAGCTTATCCACCGGCCGCCTGCTGTGACTGAATTATCGTATTAAGTATAAGAGACAATAGCTATTAGTCTAGATTTAACTAGTCCTTTAACTTTCTTTGAGAACTTCTTATATCTGACAAAAGCACATTAATCTGCATTAAATCGAAGTGTAGTGCATGGGAAAATCGAGATTAGTCGAGACTTCCACTTGGAGGGTATATACCACAATTTTGTGACTATAATCAATAATTTTGTAGCTGACTGAATTTGATAATTTAAAGGCTAAGCTTATAAGCATAAGTTATAACTAAATAGTTACTGATTAGGCATACTCTCTGTTTTTGTTTTATCTTTGGTCAAATTCTTCCGTAAGGGAATAGGGAAGACTGTTTTACACAAGAGTTCTTATACATACATTCAACTTTCATAACAAATAACTTTTTAAATAGCTTAGTCTATTAGTGAACAAATTAGTGTAAATACTCCTTCAGATTACGATCACCAATTTGGCGACAGAAAAAAAACTGTTCTTATTCAATGATTGAAAAATTGTAAAATTGTGGTAAAGATCTGTGCGAAAAGGGGGAAGTATTATATATTGTTAACCGGTTACTTTTTCGAAGCGGGCTACATGACTTTTTGCACAATGCAATTGGTTCTTTTTGCATGACGACGGGCCTACATTGTCCAGAGTTGCCCGTCGTTAGGAAAATTCATTGTGACGTCACTTTTTCAAAGGAAAATGAACAATGCGTTGACATCACTTCTCTCATTTTTTATTTCTGACGTCAGAAATTATAACAATTTTTTATCTCTTTTCGCTTGTTTTTTTCGCTTTATTTCGCTATTTTTCCTGGATAAAGCGCTGAAAATCAATCGAAGCTGAAGGAAACGGTTAACAAATACAATAATGACCGGTTTTTTTTGGGCTGTACTGAAAATATTGCCCTCGGTCAACGCAACAACCTCGCAAGCTCGGTCGTTACTTGACCTCGGGCAATATTTCTCAGTACAGCCCTCACTAACCGGTCATTATTGTATTATTGTTAACCGGTTACTTTTTCGAAGCGGGCTACATGACTTTTTGCGCAATGCAATTGGTTCTTTTCGCATGACGACGGGCCTACATTGTCCAGAGTTGCCCGTCGTTAGGAAAATTCATTGTGACGTCACTTTTTCAAAGGAAAATGAACAATGCGTTGACATCATTTCTCTCATTTTTTATTTCTGACGTCAGAATTTATAGCAATTTTTTATCTCTTTTCGCTTGTTTTTTCTGCTTTATTTCGCTATTTTTCCTGGATAAAGCGCTAAAAATCAATCCAAGTTGAAGGAAACGGTTAACAAATACAATAATGACCGGTTATTTTCGGGCTGTACTGAAAATATTGCCCTCGGTCAACGCAACAACCTAGCAAGCTCGATCGTTACTTGACCTCGGGCAATATTTCTCAGTACAGCCCTCACTAACCGGTCATTATTGTATTAAGATTGCACCGTTTATTCGCATCACATAGATTTTCTCCGGTGGATACAGAGTTTGAGTTTGAATACTGATCAGATTTCTTGATAGTTAATGGCTCAGTCACTCAAACCTTCACTCGATATGTTAAAGGTAGGGGTTGGATAGTCTAGAAGATAATCAGATATCTTGGCTGTTTCTACTTTATACTGTATAGTGTATACTAATACAATAATGACCGGTTAGTGAGGGCTGTACTGAGAAATATTGCCCGAGGTCAAGTAACGATCGAGCTTGCTAGGTTGTTGCGTTGACCGAGGGCAATATTTTCAGTACAGCCCGAAAATAACCGGTCATTATTGTATTTGTTAACCGTTTCCTTCAACTTGGATTGATTTTTAGCGCTTTATCCAGGAAAAATAGCGAAATAAAGCAGAAAAAACAAGCGAAAAGAGATAAAAAATTGCTATAAATTCTGACGTCAGAAATAAAAAATGAGAGAAATGATGTCAACGCATTGTTCATTTTCCTTTGAAAAAGTGACGTCACAATGAATTTTCCTAACGACGGGCAACTCTGGACAATGTAGGCCCGTCGTCATGCGAAAAGAACCAATTGCATTGCGCAAAAAGCCATGTAGCCCGCTTCGAAAAAGTAACCGGTTAACAAATCATTATAATTCAGTTGAAAAATTGAACTTTTCACTAAATTGCAGATTCATGAAGGCCAGTAAATTTCTAAATAATTCACGATGGATATCTTTTAAGCTTCTTCCTTTACAGTCACAAGAAGAAAAGATGAAGAAAATAAAAACAAATTATACCATTAGAATGTGATTTCCGCCGGTGGAAAACTGAACGTTTCTTGCTTGCACTACTCAGTCCGCCATTTTGACTGTTATTATTGTTGCTAACAGTGATTTTATCAGGTTTGACTGCTTTGACACGACGAATGGTAAAGGGCGAACGTGAAGGGCGTTGAAGGGTGGTCACGCTTTGTGATTGATGACTTGCTTTCTTGAGGTTGAAAGCTTCTTCGTTTAAATCGTTGGATAGAGATTTCGAACGGGTGGTAACTGAAATGAAAGTTGGTATGACGCTGTTATTTCATTGACTTTTACACACGTTATTCTAATTTGAAAAGATCTTTTTGGAGTTTTTGATTTTTCTAAAAAAGTGATGTATTATGGGATTGTTTCGGGGCGGTATTACAATAGAAATCTCTTAGGAATTCCTCGAGGAAATTCTATTGTAATACCCCCGAAACAATCCCGCAATGCATTTCTGTTTTAGAAAAATAAAAAACTCCGATAAGGTCCCTTGATAACCTTGGTTTGAAAGCGAATGCTTAAAATAAGACTACGTTCACATGTTACAGTTCCGATCCTTCGTATTAATCTTCCGGAACAAAATTGTGCATTGAAAGGCTATAAACCACTTCCTTATCTGGGAAAAAAATGGCAGAGTTTTATTTAGTCGGAGTTTTTTTTCGTCGGGGAAAAATTTCGTCACCCAGAAGACATTTTCCTCACTTTCCCCCGACCGAAATTTCAAATTCGTCACTTTTCCCCGACCAAATTTATAATTTAGTCACTTTCACCCAACTAAATTGTCCAAATGAAATGGCTCGAAAAAAGATCTTGTAATTCGACGTTTAAAGCACTAATTTCGGTTAATAAAGGTGTAAAAAATTTAGATTGTAATTTTGGTTGGGGTTTAAAAAATTGGGTAAAAGTTTTGGTCGGGTGATAAAATATCGGGGAAAAAATTCGTCGGGGGAAAATTTCGTCAACCCCTCAAAATTTTCGTCACTTACCCCCGACATTTTTTTTCCGATAAGGTATCTAGTTTATCCACCAAAACGGGTTGGAAATCCGCGTGTCCCAAAAAAAGGGCGGAAAAATTTTGGTGTAAAGCAAAAACCTCATGATTTATGCGAAATTTTATGACTTGTATACTTCAATCTCCAAAAACTATTCAATCATCTTGGGAATTGTATATCTCTTGATTGAGCAAAGAATTTTAATCTTATTTCAATTATTCTGCGCCCAGTTTAGATAATAAGTTTTAAAGATTTTACTTTATAATCAAACGTGCGCGACGCCCTTGGCACCAATTCAGTAGCTTCAAATTATTCATAGGCCCAATGTAATGAAACAAAACAGTGATCAGGCCTCAAAAATTAAAACTTTTGAAAAATGGAAAATAAATCCTCAAATATTCACCAAAGGAACAGGTGTGCCAAATATCAGCCAAATCTGACCATTTCTAAGTCCCCAGGCTGCCCCAAAGTTTTAGCCTCGTTTTGGCAAAAAGCTCGTCCCTAGAACCCAAAAATAAAAATTTTCAAAACATGAAAAAACTCCCCCAGATATTCAACCAAGGAAAAAGTGTACCAAATTTCAGCAAAATTCGACCATTTTTGAAATCTCCAGGCTGCCCCAAAGTTTTAGCCTAGTTTTGGCAAAAAACTCGTCCTTAGACCCCAAAAATCAAAATTTTCAAAACATGAAAAAACTCCCCCAGATATTCAACCAAATAAAAGGTGTGCCCAATTTCAGCAAAATCCGACCAATTTTGAAATCTCCAGGCTGCCCCAAAGTTTTTTGCACAAACAGAGAGACATTCTCAGATTCTAGCTCAACTGAAGTTGAGAATATGAAAATTCAAAACGAACATTTAATTTTCTTCCATGAAATCGTATGGATGGGAAATTCACAGACAGTTTTTAGCTAGGGTGCAACTAATATTTAGCTAGAAGGAAAACCGACACGTAAACTTTTTTTAAGAATATTTATGACAAAATTGGAAAACGGACCGGCAGTTAAAGGTAATGGAGGTCTGTCATTAAGCTTCCAAACAACCGTCACTTGCTGGCAAGAACTGAGAAATTACATAAAGCTCAGCTTGTGACATTTCAACATTTTAATTACAATTCAGTGTTAATTGTAAATTACCAATAAAAAACTCATTAAATGGTAATTTTTGGTTTCTCTTTGTTTGAGAGTGATGGAAATATATTTTTATTCACAGAATTATGCATTGCTCGCTGCTCGCAGTTTGAGCACTCTTGTGACTCCACAATGCAATCCATAAAATGTGTAACCGTACATCCTGTGCCCAAGTTCAGGAGTTGCCATAAAGCCACTATGGTAATAACCGGGAGGGCACATTGCTATACATTGTATTCACAGAATTACGTATTTTAGGCACGCTGAGAATTTAGTATAAAAAATACCATGTAGAATCAAGTACACTATATAAGAATATAAAAGGCTTCTATAGCCAATAATGTTAAGAGCATTTTAAGGCTTTGAGGACTCTAAAATACCCAATTTCATAGGCAAATGGACAATAATACTAAAAAAATGGTAAAAATAAGAACATGTTAAGAACATTTTTGGGCTTAAAACTAAAAAAGTTAAGAACAGCCAAAGACTTCAAAATTTTTGGATGTTCATATAAAAAAACGTGTACTAAGGGAACTGGGTTCAGCAAAATGACAGTATGAGTGTACTGGGTACTAGGTTCAATGGCCTATCCAGCGGGTGAGGGTGGGGTGATTGTATGAAAGCTTAACAGATCTTAAGCTGATGTAGGAAAAAAAACATTTTAAAAATCTGCGCTAGCTCAACCTTAAATGTTGATTTCTCTCTGGCTGATGAAAGTTTGAGATGATATACCAGCAGCGTAGACAGGGGTGAAGATCGATCTGCGTAGGAGAGCAGACTTTTACGACAAAGCACTTACCTATTCGTAGTATGAAAACATAATTATTGTGTCGTTTAAATCTGCTCTCCTAAGCAAATGTTCCTTCAACCCCGTCTACGCTACTGATATACTGTATAGTTGACGCTCTCTAATTTTCAAGAGGAATTGGATTTTCAGCGAATAAGGGGGCGTCGTTTATTAGAGTTTCTTGTTGACGGTGACTTTCAATATTATCTAATGATGGAGCGTATCGAATAGTAGAACGTCGAATTAGAGAGTTTCAACTGTAGTTGCCTGTGAAACGAAACTCCCAGCTGGCACACAACGTTGTTTCAACGTTTATCTAACGTTCACAACATCCATATAACGTTAGATGAACGTTGAAACAACGCTGTGTGCCAGCTGGGCTGGTTCAATGAAGATTAATAACGATTAGTCACAAAAAGCGAATCAAAGTGACTGACGAAATTCATTTAATATCTTCTTTCTGTTGGTATGTCATTGACGCAAATATCGCAACAAAGTATAGAATTAAGCACTCAAACATTTTACTTAAGTAAACAGTATCATCTATAAGAGATTTTGCGACGTGCTGGTATAAATTGATTATACCGTCATCGGGTTTACTAGTCTATTCAGTGGCGTAGACTTTCTTATTAAAATATTTCTAGCCCTTTAACCCGTTCGTATTTTTTAAGGTTCGACCTATTTGCCACGGGAAAAAAGAAAGGTTCGACCTATTTGCCACGGGAAAAAAAGAAGGTTCGAACTATTTGCCAGATGTCGGCATATGCCGACATGGGAAAGAAATGGAAAGTGCCCATGTCGGCAAATCCCGACATCGGCAAAGAAATCGAAAATGCTCATGTCGGCATATGCCGACATTGGCAGTTAAAGGGCAAGTGAAGATACCCCTGCCTCACAGCCTGGATGGAGCTTTTCCCTCAGTGGGGATAAAAATTCCTACTCAAATCTCAATGGGGATGGATATTTTATTGTTCCAAGGTTAAAAAATCCAGTGGGGATGGTTTTGGAGTGCAATTTTCAAACATTGGATCTTGAATGGGGATGAAATCAAAGTCTGGCTGGGGGACACAGGGATGTGTGAAGTGAAGTAAAGATTCATACGCCATACTTTAAAGTGGAAAAACTTATTTCGGGCTAAGTTTTTGAATTTGTCACTTGTCTTAAAAGTTTTGTCACTTTTTCCGACTAAGTTTTCCCCTTTCTCGAAATTTCGATAAAAGTTCTAAAATTCTGGATAAAAGGAAAGAAATTGTCTCTCCAAAGGTCGTTAAAACATCAAAAAAGGTCAAAGTTTTGGAAATCTAGTCTCACAAAGAGTCGATTTTTCAAACTTTGGTTTGGCCATGCCTATCACCTCGCAAACCTAGTACCTCCGGGAATAGAAATCGCACAAACAAGAGACAAATTGCTCCAGCTCACCTTAATTACCCTAAAAAAATAGTGACTATAAGATCAATCTAGTGGAAAAGGGAGGAGGGTATAGTTAAAACTATTCGAGTACACGTTTTTTTTATAAGAATATCCAAAATTGTTGAGGCCTTTAGATGTTCTTAACTTTTTGAGTTTCAAGCCTAAAAATATTCTTTACATGTTCTTAATTATAGCATTTTTATAAGTGTTTTCGCCAATGTTCGGGTGTTTTAGAGCCTGTAAAGCCTTTGAAATGATCTTAACTTGTTCTTAACATTTTAGACATCGAAGACTTATGTTCTTATATAGTTTGTTCTTAAATAGAAATAAACATGTATACAGTAATCCTTCAAATCAATTTTAAATCTAAAGTTAGCCTTAATTAGACTAAATTTCAGACATGATCTCATGTTTAATAAACACCATAAGCCCTTTTGTCTATATCGTAAACAAAGTTATCAAAGTTTTAAAAACTTAACTTAGACATAAACAAGCTTCCTTTCTTCTATTGCAGAAAGTAAATAAGAGCTGCCCGAGGAAAAAAATTTTGGACAAAAGTCAGAAATTTGAATTTCCAGATTGTTCCAAATCTTGTGTCCTGCTTTTTTCTTTTTGTCCATTACACTCTTTTCTTTTATAAGATTAAACTTTATAAAAGGCGAGACCAATTTGATTAGTTGTTTTACAGGCTCGACCGACCCTGAAATTCCAAAAATCGAAATAAAAATAAAATAGATTTTGGTAGTAAACTTTTATTTTCATTGCTTTATAGACAATCAAATTTTGGTAGTTTTTTCCAAGGTTTTGAGAATTTTTCATTTTATCCATGAATTTGACCTTTTTGTGTCTTTTTAGGAGATTTTATAGGTGAAATTCTACTTTTATTTTTATTTTTTTCACCGATATTCTTTTTTGGGTAGCTTGGCCCGTAAAACAACAAATTAAATTGGCCTCACCTAAGAATATTTATGATGAAATTGGCAAAAAAATTAAGAATATGGTAAGAATACCACCATCATGGAATTTGGCAACTGAACCTAAGAATGCCATCAAATTTCCATATTCCCCAGCAATGCTAAGGGAGTTCACAAAAATGCCAAATTTCTGCTTCATGTATTACATGCTAGATATTAGCTGATCCAAGCTTAAGAATACCGTAAGAAGATCAAAGGATGATTTTCCCAAAAGAATTAAGAATATTCATGTGAATTGAAAAAACCATGGTCCTTGCTGCTAAGTTTTTTAAATTCACTGCAACAAAGATAGAAAAAATTCTGTACAGTGAAATCAAAAAAAATGCAATCAAAAATCAACCTTACATTTTCGCTGTTTCCTTCGGTCTTCATGTGTCTCCGGAGTTGCTGATCCAAAAAGTTTCATAAAACTATTGAATCTCGATGCCATTTTCTATTACAATAGCCACAAACAACAAAAACTTAATCAATATAAGTTTATTTTCTTTCTCAATCAAATATTCTTTTGGTTCGGTGACAATAACAATAACTAACTCAAAAAAATTAATTTCACGATCATACAAATTTTTTTTTTCCTTGATTGAATGATTGAAGTATGCCTTTCTGCTATATCAATTTTCGATTTGATTTCATGATTGTCCAGTTGCAAGCAATTAACTTTTTCTCTTTTAAATTTTTTATGACATTACTGCAAACACGACTGATGTTTTGTATCAGACAGCTTATTTTTGCCGATTTTTAACTGCTTTATTTTTCTTCTCTCTAATTTTTATCAAGTTTTCACTATAGTATCAATATCATTAAAATCAAAACAACATGAATCATAAAAATTCCGTGTTTTATAACAATTTTGACTACACATACAAAAAAACCAAGGCCAGGGAGCAACACAAATATTTTAAAGAGCGCCCTTCAAACATATTACTTTTTTATAAACTATCACACTCAAGCGCACTTTAGAAAGAAATATTTCTTTTCATCGACGATATTTTTCTTCTGAGTCAAGAAGGTCAACTAAAAGACACAGTTCAAGTTTCTGTAGCTTTTGAATAAACCACACATAAAATAAAAGCATTTCAACGCTATGTCCTCATCCACATTAAAAATCTCCATAAATCGTAAAAACCAACAAATGGAAAACTGAACCATAAAATTTTTAACGACCTCATTCGAAATACAAACACAAACACACAAACATTCAATCCAAATTCCCTCGCCTATCATAAAAACTAAAATACCGATCAAATATGTTTCAATTGTCTCTATAACAGAAATTGCCCATAAAAATCATCATCATGACAAAAAATTCGATTTGATTTTAGATATGTACTAATGACTCAATTGTGACACACTTAATACTTATCAAGAAAAACAACACAACAAAAACAGTTTCAAATATACTTGAAATCCCTCCGACGGAGAGCACATAGAAATTGACACCTACTAGGCTGGAAGCATCATAGCACTACACTCACCCACAGCTGCTTTTATCGATACCAACACAGAGGTTTTCTTTATACCATTTCCTCTTTTGAAGCATCAAATTACTCGAAAAGCGTGGATGGAAAGATATGAAAAATTCTTATCTAATGACCGACATTTGCCAAGTGACGTCATGCTATCTGCATATCCGTTTGACTGCAAATCAAATATCAGATCAATCGGTGCGTCGGCATCAATCAGAATCACAAAACACGTTCTTTTAATAAGAACGTCCAACATTTTTGAAGCCTTCCGATATTCTTAACTTTTTGGGTTTTAAGCTGAAAATGTTCTTGAAATGTCTTTGATTTCATCATTTTTTTGGTATTTCTGTGCAATGTTAAAATGTTCTGAACTTATTATTAAAATTTTGGCAATCGAAAGCCTTATGTTCTCATATTGTTTGTTCTTATAAATAAGTGTATGAAGTAAGAAGCATTTTCTTATTGGGGGGGGGGGCTGAAGTTTAGTGACACGGCGAGGGCCAACCATGGTTTGGCCCGAGGGGGGGGGGGGGGTTTTGAAAATTTAAGCTCTAGATTGCTTGAAAATGCACTCAAAACAAAATGCTTTCAAGAAAAAACAAGAAGAACATTTTGCAAAATAACCACTTTTGAAAAAATTATTGAGGGGGGCATAGCCCCCTTGCCCCCCCCCCCCCAGTGTCTACGGCACTGCATGCAAGCACAGTATTTACAACGGTACAACGCTCTTTTTTTATCACAACAACTTTGTAAGAGCAATGAGGCTAAGAATCACAAAAAAAGTCCAATTTAAGAACAATCTAAGTCTGGTACACCATCATGGAATTCGGCAACATAATCTAAGAATGCTACTTTTAGAGCTGTAAATCTGTAAATCGTCAATAATACCCCAGTAAGGCTCAATACTTTCACAAAAATTCCATTTTATGCCCTACACGTTTTTTTTTATAAGAACGTCAAAAATTTTCGAAGCCTTCGGATGTTCTTTGTTTTTTGGATTTGAAACCTAAAAATGTTCTTAAAATGTTCTTATTTTCAGCTTTTTTTGAGCATTTTGATGTAATTTCTTAAGAAAATGCATGTTTTTAAGTCTCCAAAGCCTTACAATGTTCTTAGAATGTTCTTAAATTTTTGGGCCTTGAAGCCTTATGTTCTTATTTAGTTTATTCTTATAAAAAAAAAAGTGTAGATGTGTATCATGTTGATCTTAGGTGAATTTCAATCCTAACCTAAGAATACCGTAAGAGTATTTTAGGGAGTTGTCAGAAAGTATTTACTAGGGTGGGGTGGAGAATATTTTCCAAAATTTCAAAAAATAATTCGCACCCCCATTAAATCAATAATATCCTCAAAAAAATTTCAAGCACCCCCCCCCCTAACCAGTCAATATATTTTCCACTTAAAATGTTCTTTGACGCTCTTAAAACGGAGGATTTGAAGCTACAATAATAACAGCTGCCAGAGACGTAGCCACGAGTTTAGGTTCAGGGGCAGAGATGAAAAAACAAAATTAGAGCCACCCCTATACTTTCTGATCACTCTCTTAGGATGATTTTCCCCAAAAAGTTAAGAATATCCATAATGAAATGGGAAAACACTATTATATTTTTTTAAAAAGTGTGCACAATAATTATACGTGTATGTATTGTCCAAATATCCTTTTAACACTAAAATAGGAACAGAATACAGAGCTATTTGAGGCTCAAACTCAAAAAAAAATCCTGGTTCTTTTCAAAAACCCGCTATTCATGATATGCACCATTGCAATGTCTTCTGACATTACATCACGGACCCAACAGCTAATTGTTTGTAAGTGACGTAAACCAACCACTCAGCTGTTGGGTCCGTGGAAGACATTGCAATGATTTCCTCTTATTTGCAATTCTAAAATTTATCAGCAATTCTAATTTCATTTTAAGTCACAAGGATGAAAAAGTGGCATGACCACTGATATAACGTTATCAAGTGCCCTGTAAGATTTATCAGCTTTGATAAACTGTTATCTATAAATGCATGTACTACTAAATTGTTTGTCACGTCATCCAGAAGATTTTCACTTTCGATGAGTAAAAATCAACAATCAGTAGCCGTGTGACTTTTTTACACACTTTTTTTAAGAACAAACTATATGAGGACATAAGGCTTCGATGGCCAAAATATTAAGAACAAGTAATGAACATTAAAGACCTTTGATTCTAAAACACCCAATTTTTAGGAAATTGCACAAAAGTACTCACGAAAAGGTTAAATTAAGAACATTTTAAGAACAGGCTTAAAACTGAAAATGTTATGGCTTCAAAAGTTGTGGATTTTCCTATAAAAAATATGTGGCCAAATGATAATTTTTTGTAAAATATGACAAACGTCAAGGGAACATGACGTCATTTTAATGTTCTTTTAACGTCTTTAACATCCATATAAAGTTACGTTAACATTACGTCACAGCGGAGGCACAGCTGGTACAGTACATTATATACACCAATCAAACCTATGCGTTACAGTTGATTGGAAGGGGGTTGTGACCGAGTTTACAAGGGTCCGATGATGTCAAGCTCATCAGAACGACCCCAACTAACACTTTGTAGAACATTGAAACTCTTTACTCCCTACTAGGCGGTATAGTTCATAAGTGTAAAAAATTATACAGTGGAATCTTTATAACTCGAACCTCTATAACTCGAATGTCTCCTTAACTCGAACAAGTTTTATTTTCCCTTTCGGTTAACAATGTCTTATAAAAAAATCTACATAGCTCGAAAGTTCAATTATTCGGACAAATTTGTGTTCCACGCGCGTGTTCGAGTTATGGAGACTCCACACTAGTACCAAAATTAACTGGCATACTTTCCATGGAGAAAAGGTTGAGCTTCAGTTTGCATAGATCTTGTTGCATCAGTTGGTCAGCTGTGGTTAAGTGGAAACCGTCCGTTTGAGATTGAGAGGGGTGGTTTTCATTGACATTTTGGTTATAGTCCACTGATTTTTGAGTTGAAGGGTGCTTGCCGGTGGTGGGGTGCTTGCCGGCGGTGGGGTGTTGAAAGTGCCTGAAAATGAAAATGAAAAGGTTGTTATCTCAGCCCTCATAAAACTGCAGAGCAACATCAAACTAACGTCTAAACAACGTTCAAAAACGTCAATATATTGAGGTTGAGATAACTTTATGCACCTACAGAGGGCGTGAGTTTCTAAAGTTTATCCGCTTTTAAGTGTGCATTCTTTTTCCTGTCATGTGAATATCATGTAAGCGTATTAAGACAAATTTCAAAGATTGGTTTTCATGTGGTAGCATAATACAGTGTACTGTATACATGAAGCAAATCATCGGTTGAGAAACGAGTCTGAAGTCTTCATGACTTCATAACATAACTTTTATCTCCGTCATAACTTGAACCTCTATAACTCGAATGTCTTTATAACTCGAATGTCTCTTTAACTCGAACAATTTCTTTGTTCCTTTCAGTGAACAATGCCTTATAACAATATCTCCAGAACTGGAATTTTCCATAATTCGAACGGAGTTTCCAGACTCTATTGTAGTAGGTTAGTATTCCAGCTTTTACGCAACGTTATTTGAATGTTATTGGTGGAACATTACATGGTCTTTTGAGATAATCTGTATTAATTTCACTATCAGATCAGCAATTTCTAGACACCACGCTTTACTTTTTTCTCGCGATGCGACAAATGCGATAATTTGACCTGGTTGTTAAAGGTTTTTTTTTTATATAAAGTGTTCCAGTTTTATATCAGACACATATCTCATATTAAGATAGTGTTTACCTATTGTTATATTATGCTGACATAAGCAAAAAATGTTTTTCTTTTCCTCTTTCCGACCAATCTTGCTCCACATCCCTGTTAATCCAATGTGGAAAAGCTTGTAAATTAAAATTGATGAGTAAGCAAACGATATCACTCTTATTTAAAACATCACCTTTAAAAGTCAATCCATTCAAAACCCTGTTGCATTCTGCATGGCAATGAAAGCAAAAACACCTGAGTTTCTTCTAGGTTAATGTTTTTGATATATATTGCGATTTATTGCGATTGTTTAACTTCAGCTACCCATCTGACTCGAAAGCTAACTGGCATCTAATGATATAGTCTCATTTTTACATTTCTGGACGTATTACGTCTGAGCTAGGAAATACCGCCCGAGTAAAATAAATCATATGCGACGCTTTTTTGTAAGTGAAGAGTGAAGAGACGCATTTCAAATCGAACAAAAATCGAGAACACTCAAACAGGTATTTTTTACACACAAGAATAAGATAACCAATTGTCTCACCTGAGATATGACATTCCTGTTCTCCCGTCTAAACAAGTCAGACATAAAGTTGTTTTATGGATATATCTTCATACTAGAGATAGAAAATCATCCAAGCCAAGGTTTTTTACTTTAGCAAATCTGCTATTTAGCACAGCCATATCTTGATGTGAAAAATAAAATTTGAAAGTGTCTTGTACGATTTGAAAATATTCTAATTCATCTATTTTAAAATGTCAAACCTTTCATTTACCAATTAGAAGCTTCTTAACAATTCGCAGTTAGGTGAATTTCGATTAACTCGCTGAATAGAGCTTTGTACTTCTTGAAAAATCTCCTTAGAACTAACTTACCGGTAGAAAATTTGTCTGCAAGAAATTGACGACGAAAGAACTGCTTAGTGACTAAATTTATTTACCGACGAAGTCCTTTTTTTGCCGAAAATTATTTTTGAAGATAATTTCCGGTTACATTGAACATTTTACCGTTCAAAATTGAAGACTTAATACGCCAAATTCGAAGTTTGCAGGTTTATGTGACAACTTATGAAAAATGATTGCCACAGAAACTAAAAGGAAATACAATAATTGCTCAGTTTATTGGTGCTGGTGTTTCTCTGGTAAGAGAAAAATCAGCAAGAAATAATCGTCGTTACAAAGTGACAAGATTATTGGAAAGTGACAACCTTTTTTGCATGTTCAAATGGGCTTTTCCAGAATTAATCCGTGCCCCCGATTTTTGCTCAAAAGTGGATATCCAGGGGGGTAAATATCAATATCCTCAACAGTGGGGGTAATTCTTTTTCTAGAAAAGCCCAAGGTAAGGTATTATTTTAAGAAATTTTCCAAAATAATTATTAATGAAGATGATATTCGAAGGAGAAAAAATAGACTCATTTGTTTGCGTAGTGAAGTAACTTTCCTGATCAGTAAATTCTTAGTTGCGCACAATCATTGGTTTGATTGATTCGAGTACGCATGCGCTACCTTAATGATTTTATAATGCAAAGCGATTTAAGAAGACCAGGAGACTCAGAAATGCCAAAACAAAACAAAGAGAGTTAACACGCTGGACATCCAGCCTACAAAAATACTTACTTTAAATTATCTTTTCGACTTGTCAAATTGAATTTTTTCATCCTACTTCATTATGTATCTCAAAACCAAAACTCAAAATAACAAAATTCGAAAAGTAAGAAATTTCACAAAATTGAAAGAAATCGTTTCATCTATAACCGTCCTCATACATGTCTTATACAAACTTTGGATGGTATTTCAATTTTTTACTTTCGTAATTATTAAAGAAAAAAACTTTTTCTGTGTATCACCCTCGGGGATACCTGAGAAAATTGTCTTGCTTTAAATCATTACAAATCTTACAAAATACCATTTCATCATTAATTCGTGCATGCGATGAACACCGAAAATAACTTATTTGTCTAGGCCACACATGAGGCCCCAAACATTGAATTCCAAGCCCGAAGAGCTAGACTCAAGACTCCTGGATGGGAAATGAAACCACTTATTTCCCATTCAGAACGGCCGCACGTTGTTTTTACACAAACGCACCGGATTGAAATTAAAATATATCGCTAGATTTCAGAAAATACAGTCCTCAAAAATGAAGAAACGGCTCTAGATACAATCCGTCGTCATGATTACGGCACGTTCTAGACGCGATCTGAACGAGAAATATAATTAGCTTCACTTTCTCTTGCCTGGGAAAAGTTAGAGATTCTACTCTAGGCCTTCGGGCTTCAAACTCAATGACCCCAAATAACATTGCCCGGGGGCAACCAATAGACGAATCTTTTTAAAACTTTAAGATATTGCCACGCTTTTTTTTAGTTCATGACATTTGATGGGAAGGGAGTTTAAAATATATTTCATTGTTTTGGGTTTTTTAATTCAATTTTTAAAAACGAAAGTAAAATATTCCAAACTCGCGGAATTCTCTAGTCTACTAACACTGAACCTTCGAAAATTATCAGAAAGCAAAGTTCAGGTAGAAAGAGACTCTACTCTCGAATGTAACTTGTAGGAATGGAAAGATCCTGTTTTTTTTTTTGCTGTTTTCCACTTCAGCTTTAATGAGTAGATTTCACAAAACCGATAAAAGTAACTCAATTTCGATTGTAAACTTAGTACATTAGCACCTCTAGTTGGATACGAAGATCATGGAAATGACGAGAGGTTCTCTTTTGTGATTAATTTAGCTCTTTACCGGTCGGTTTTAAAATGTAATCAGTTTAGTATTGTGAAAAAGTCTCGAAATTACTTTTACCACGTATTGATTTTTTGGTTACTGAAAGCAATAGACGTCACAAACCAAATTCAAATGCACCGACCAGGAGAATCAGTAAATCTACCTAGCTGATATGAAACGTTGTTTTCAAATCTATTTGACATTCATGACGTCCATAAAACAATAGATGGACGTTGAAACATTAATGTGTTTCAGATTCTGTTATAAAAGTAGTAAGATAAAAACCGTTATTTTCAATTTATGAGTACTTTTAAGGGAATGAAACATCAAAGATAATCAATAATGCACTCTTTTTTTGAAATGCGTAAAATAATCACCGCCTCGTTTTCAAAGTATTGTTGGCAAGACACTTTTTAAGATATATAAGTAAAACCTTTCACGAACTCTTATCAAGGCCAAGAGAATAGTAAAAATTATTTGGGTATACAAAGGAAGTTATTAACATATAGTCCGTCCCTTTTCATTTAGATAATGACTATTTAAAAGCGCTCTACTATTTTATTGGAGTCGTTAAAGATTATCCTGGTGATGATAGTTGACGGACTATGCATGCTTTGATCCATATGAAATTTTAACTTTTGACCATAATGACGAATGCTACATGGAATAAAACCGAAGCCATGAAAATACAAAACTTTACACCGAATGTAACTAATTCTACCGGAAACTTGCTTACATACAGAGAAAAATTTTGCCAAGTTCAATTACAATTACTATTAGACATAAAGCCTGATTCAAAGTTGTTTTTGGTGATTTACTTAACATTGTTAGCTTTCGGTGGATGTGTGGTAAATTCTTTGGTCGTGTATTTTATGACTGTCACTAAACAACTGGCTAATCAGTCTTTCAGGTAGGTAACCCCAATAGATCTCAGTGCATTTCTCAGCTTGTTCAAAAGCTGAAAGCAACGCCCTTGTAATACTTTACCAAGGTTCCTCCAGCCACACCTTTATAGCAACCACCTAGCGCCCTCCTAACGCCAAATAGCGCCTTCCACGCTCCGATGAACGTGACAATTGCTGTCCAGCCCTCCTAAACTTTAGTGTTATTTTCGGCAGCGATCGGCGGCGAACCAGCTCAGGACTCAAGGTTGTAAATATCTTTATATCTATAGTTAGAATGTAAAGTTTTCTTATTGTTAAATAATCTGAATGTATTGTAACTGCATAGTCTCACATCACTGTCTGTAGATAAGATTAGGTTCTGCACCACTAGGTTCTAAGCTTGTCCCTTTCGTAGTCTGGTCTCACTTACCCACTGGGCCTTATTTGTTTGATAGACCGTCACTCGAATTAGGCTCCAGTATAATACATTCACTTCTCAGCTTTTTAGACAAGATGACTGATCGGTCTAAAGCTGGGTTTCCAGCTTTAATCCCCTCTTCTCCAAAAAGTCTGTTTCGTTCATAGATTTCTGTTTTTCGTCATAAAAAAAATCTAATTTTTGGCTGTTTTTGCTCTTTCAAGTAAAAGCTGCCCTATTTAAAGCAAAAATTAGAGATGTCTTTTTTCAAATGACTGTTGAGTAAATGCCCAAAAACGACACGATTGTGGATTCGGAACCCGCCAGATCCAATGGTTTTCGAACGGTTCTGGTGAAAACAACATCTTTATTTCATTGCAATTGGCAAAGTGCACAACTCGTGATTACTCTTAGGTTCCAAATAAACGGCCCCCGCTTGTTAATTTTTCGAATTAGCCCCCCCTGTTTATTAGGAACCTAAAAATAAAACTTATCCACTTTCATGTTATAGGCTTATCTTTTACTCATCCATCAACGATATCCTGGCATCATTGATCACTCTCTACAAAATTCCTATGGTGGTTGTGCCAAATCACATCACATGCTCTTACCTGGTTGCAGAGCGTTTTCTATCTCCTTTCACGCGATTCGCTAGCACATCCTTGGTATGTTTGATAGGTATTGATTGCTTATGTCGAGTCAAATACTTACAAGATTACCAGACTAAATTCACATCTTTGCGTTTTCATATCTTACTGTTTATATTCTCGGAGACAATAATTTATCAAAGCCTGATTCATTTTGTTTTCAATGCTTTTTATAATAACAACAAGACCTCGCTTTACACCCATCCTGTCAACTCTGGCGTGCTCACCATATTTTTAGTATCATATCTAGCATCGTTTAAAATTCTCAATAGACATCAAAGATCTACAACTGTCCAAAGATCGAACAGTTTAAGATCCAATCGAGACATTATGAAAGTCAGTAAATCTTATTTTTTCTTGTATCTTATATCATACGGATTCTTATTCGCGCTGTATGTCGCACGGGTATGGATCCTCGCAGACATAATGGAACAATTAATCAGGGGGAATTTGGTCTTATATATCGAAGTTTGTGCATCAATTTATCTCATCAACGCAATAATCAATGGAATTGTAGTGCTACGAATCAATAGACCAACCAAAAGAAGGATCAGGCGATTAGGAACGCGACTCCGATCTCGCATATCGGGGAGTCGACCAGCGGCTGATCCTGCCGATGTTTCTAACAACAAGATGTAATAGACGTAAGAGTGAGATGAGATTCCACGGCCCAAACTTGTTTTCGAAAGTAAAGGGGCGGTCAAAAAAAAAATTCTACCTTTTAAAGGGGATTAATATTCAAGAAGATTTAGAAAGTTGATCATAATGAGAACTTCCTTGAAGTTTGTCTTCTTGCCTAGCAAGCACACGACAATTGTTTTAACGCTTGTATTTCTTTGTCTGGACTTTTTAGATGTTAGCTGGACGTCAAGACAATGTTTGTGCCAGCTGAATGAACTAAAAACACGGGTTCAAAGGGCTTTACCCAGTGATAGAACGAAAAACTGGTTTATTGAAAATATATCCTGTAAAAAAAAGACGGCGTAAGCCATCTGAGAAAGGAAAATATTGACACTATTTGGAATGATATTCGAATTTGGAAGAAAGGGGTAACTAATTACCGATATTAGCATTTACCCCTATACCTATCAAAAGTCTTTAAATAATCATGTTCGGTTTTACCACGCTCCTTAATGGGCTGTTCCAAAAAAGTTCCATACAGAGGGTGGACGAACCATTTCAAGTCAAAACACATTTCTTGGAAATGTGTGGATACCCCCTGGAAAATTGCAAAATTTGCAAAAGAACCCTTGGAAAAATTAATTTCATCTCCTTAAAGTGAGGGTGGACGAACTAATATCAGTCGTTTACTCCCTGGAAGTTTAAGAATAGCTTTTTACCCCTGGAAACATGAAAAAACACTTCCTTAGACCTCCTGGAAATTCTTCTCAGTTTATTCCCTGGAAAAGTTCGTCCACCCCCTTGTATGTTTATAAAATGGAATGGCCCAATAACGTCGAACTATTGATGAAAAAAGTAATAGCAAAAAGACGCCAAAAAAGGATCAAAGAAACAAATTGAAAACTTGTAAATGTCGCAAAAATGATTTTTTATAATGGCCGCTATCGTATTGTTCTTAGCGATCGTAACAAACAAAGAACAAATGGTGATGATGGCAGTCAGATAAAATTCTTTAATGAATTTCCGGACTTGAAGTTTTCGCAACTTTTACATCGGGTACTTAATAAGCTGACCATTAAACAATGAAAAATGTTAAGAGCTTTTCCAGAAATAGTCCGTTTCCCTCCCTGTTGAAGATATCGGATATCCAGGGGGTTAAATATTTTTGTTCAAAAGTGGATATCCAGGGGGTAAGCATCTTTATAAGAAAGGATATCCAGAGAATTGAGCATATTTTTAAGAGTGGATATCCAAGGGGTCTTTACTAATAAAGTAGTATCCAGGGGGTTTGATACTTCGAAAAATCAATATCCTCAACGGTGGGGGGTGAAGTTTTTTTCTGGAAAAAAACCCAATCCCAGCAGAAAGGTAAGAGAACATACTTACCGATGATATTTTTGACGATGTCTTCCATTATCATTTCGGTACCGGTTATTTTTACTTCCATTATTTCCCATAGTATACAAGGTTTTTTTATCCTTTTTATATCTAAACCTATGCAAGAAAAATGAGAAGGTGTCTAAGAACATGTTGAGAGTCAATACAAAGATTTAAGCAAACAAATTTCCACACAGGTACAATCAAGCAGCAGGTGACATTCAAATAATGAAGTTGATCCAAAATGAAAATCATCTTACTTAGGGAATATGAATAGAGGAACATTAATACAACATTGGCGGGGATTAACCACCCAAAATAAAAATAAATAACCACGAAGGGAATACAGAATGCGGTATTGCTTCATAGTCATTTGTTCAAATATCATAGCAAACGTCCATCTAAACATAGACGTTGTGAACAATCTTTGAACCTCACCTATCAACCCGCAGGATTGACCTCAAAATGTATGAAATCGTTGCATTGTTTTCTCATATACACAGAATTTCGAAGCCAATCACGCCTGGTAGATTCAAACCCATCCCTTTAAAGTGTTTCGTGTTGAGAGTTGTATTCATCATATGCACCATTGCAATGTCTTCTGACATTAAATCACAGACCCAATCAGCTGTTGGGTCCGTGGGTGATCTATAATCATGGACAAAAGGTCTGTAAACTTTTCAAAAATTACTCAAAAGTTCCAAGAAAAGCTTTTTTAACACTTGGGAAATTCCCCAAATGAACCAAAAGTGGTAATTTGGCAGAAGAAACCTACAGGCTTGCTAGCAGTCCTTGTGATTTTTGGACTTCCAAAGACTGACTGAAAATGCAATGGTGTATCACCTCTAGCTAACGAAACAAACTAATGAAAAAATGCCAATCAGACTGAAAAGTGATTCATGAATTCTCAAGTTTGTACATTCACGAACATCAAAACAACATTTATATAACATCCATATAACGTTAGATAAGAAACTGTGAAAACGTTCGTGCCAGATATTCTCCAAATTCAAATTCACTTCCAGCAACACATTAATACAAAAATGGCAATCACATTGAAAAACGATTCTAAAAATTTTGAAAGCTTGTACAATACATCCACGAAAATGACAATATTGTGAAAAGTTTATAATACAATAGAAAAAGAATTGATATTTTTGACATTAGAGGTGATCTGTAGTAGGAAGTCGATGATTTAGACATTTTTAGACATTTACTGTATAGCTCAAATTACTAAATCGATAATAAACAACTTCCATTTCACATCCTGTGTATGATGTATTACTTTATAAGCCGATTTCTGATTGGTTCCTTTGAGTAAAAACAATTATAGTTGAAAATATTATACTTGAATATCTAAATTTTTAATCCACCTGTTACATACACAACCCGGGGGGGGGGGGGGGGTACTAGGTTTGCGAGGTGACGGGTATGTCCGAGCCAAAAATCGAAAATCGACCCTTTGAGAGACAAAATTTTGGTGATTTTGGGACCCTTTGAGAGACTTTTTCCTAAATTTTGGTCCATTTTTTCCAAATTTTGGTTTGATTTTCACCAAATTTTGGTCAAAATTCTTGGAAATCGTGTCCCTTTGAGAGAGAAATTTTTTATTTTTGTGATTTTGGGACCCTTTCAGAGACTAACTTTTGAATTTGTACCCCTTTGAGAGACTTTTGAGGAATGAGAAAAGGTACCCTCGCACATACCCGGCACCCATTTTGCCTAAGTACCCCCCCCCCGGATACACAACTAACTCGCTTAACTCCAAACTAATTCATGGAAAGCGAATGGAAACCGAAAAAATCAACTACTGTATCTAATCTAAAAAACCTCCTAGTTACTGTAAGATTATTTCAACTTCATACTTTTAATCCAAGACAACCAGTTAGAAGATTATTCTGTTTAAATGAAGCTCGACTAGTCAAATACTGTCTTCTAGATATCGCTTTAGAAAAATTAGTAAAGATTTTAAGAAATTGGCAAAAAAATAGGATGTAATAAGTCCGTGTATAGATTCAACAAAGAAGTATGAAAAACAAATATTTTGAAAAGAAGTGCTACATTCTTAGATAGGTTTCGAACTTTTTAGCTGACATAAAAAGAACAAGTTTGATTTGTTTCTAAAGGTTTGGTGCGTTTCGCCAGTAACTAATCTTTAAGTACTTTCGTAATAGTAACTCTTTTTTATGAGAACGGTTTTACAAAACAACAAGGCTGAAAATTGTCGAAAAATAAGAACAATTTGGGAACAATGCTGAACAAGGCAATGCTGAACAAGGCAATGCTGAATATTCAAAGTTTACAAAGCCTTAGTATGTTCTTAACTTGTTCTTAATGTTTTGCCATTCAAAGCCTTAAATGTTCTTATACAGTTTGTTCTTGCAACGTATATGCCCACCGATATCTTGAAGTGGGTCCTACCCAAAGAAAGGTAGGAGTCACAGCGCAGTCCAGCATCGTGACAAACTAGATATGCGAGATGTATAGTCATGGTGTACGTCACCGGGAGAACAGCATCGCGAGGCCGAACCAGATGCAACTGTCGCGGTACGTCACAATGTCTGAAACATCTAAGCACACTTCTTGTCAGGGAAGTGGTTCCCCATTTCCCCCGACATGAATGCAAAACTCAATTGGTTGTCGAAGACCTTGCCAAGTTTCTTGGAATAATTCTTATATTTGCACACCAAAGAAATTCTAAATCCGTAAAAACAGTCCTCATTTCTAAAGACCTTACATGCTAGGTAGAAACCGAATAAGGGAGCGAACTACCTTTAACTCCCATCGAATATAGGATTTATCGGGTACTAGAGTGTTGATTAATACAGCATTGATGACAAGGAAATTTGATTTTGACTTTCAATTTGATCGAAAAGAGGAACCAATCGAATAAGAGAATATCTAGAGAGCGTTACGAGTTCTTCCATATATTAATAGCGGTAGTCTGTATGTCATTTTGTTTTGCGTGTGTTCTACTTTCGTTTTGACGACGCAATGTTTTTGTTCTTCTAAAAGATGACTTTGAGTGGTTCGATAAGTACACCCCTGTCTCACAGCACCGGTGAAACTTTTTCCCACATAAGGGATAAAAATTCTCTTATTCTGCAAAGGTTTTCTGCACCTGTTTCTATCTATAATGATCTAGACAAACTGCTGATGAATTTTTTGAATCACTTTTTATTTCAGAAACCGATTTGTTTTCTTTCCGTAATTGAGATATGGGGTCAATAGCAACGTTTTCATCAAGTGGAACTTTTTGTGTATTTCATTTCAGTTTTTAAAATGTTTCTATTTGATAAAAAATGTTTCAAGTGGCCCCAGACCTTTATCTCGACATCAAAGTTTTTAGAATTATCGAGAACTGCGGCCCCCCGGGGGGGGGGGGGGGGGTACTTAGGCAAAAATAGGTGCTGGGTATGTGCGGACGGTAAGGGTCGGGTTTTTCACCTTTCAAAGTCTCTCTAAGGGTTACAAAAATCAGGAAATTTCAAAGTAGCCTCTCTAAGGGTGGGAAAAATCACGATTTTTAGAAAAAAATTTGATTTTGAGAGAAAAAATTACAAAAAAGTCTCACTAAGGGTAGGAAATTTTGAAAATCAGAGAAAATTTTTCGAAAAAGTCTCTCCATTAAAATTTGGTCTCTCTAAGGGTCGGTTTTCGGAGGTCCCGTCCGCACATACCCCTCATTCACCAATCCTAGTACTCCCCCCCCCCGGGACTGCGGCAGATTTAAAATTAGGAGGACATAATCAAAAAATATTTTTCCAAATACAGTTAAAAGATACGTCACCCGGGAGGACTATAATCAAATTTTGAAGAGACTTCTTTTTGTTCTTCATTTAATCGTGCTTTTAAGCCAGCTTCAACATCCAAAGGACTTTTAGTGCATTCAGCTACAACTTAACCGGCGTGCGACGTCGGGTACCGGCTAGTTTCATCATGGAAACAAAACATACTAGATATTCACAACTCAGCGATCAGTTCGAATCTCTCAAAATTGAGTGCAAATCGAATAAAAATGGGGGCAGAATGAGCCTCTGATTAGTATAAAAGGTCGTGCGAAAACAGAAGGGGAAATACACAAGGCCATTTACATGTTTTTTATAAGAACACCCAAAAATTTTGAAGCCTTAGAATGTTCCTAAGGTTTTTGAGTTTTAGGCCGAAAATGTTCTTAACTTGTTCTCAATTTCACCATTTTGTGAGCATTTTTGTGCATTTTCTTAAGAAATTGGCTCGTCCGCTCGTCCGCCAACTAACCCCGTCCGCAATCTAGCGCACCTATACAAAGCCTTAAAATGTTCTTATTTTGTTCTCAACATTTTGGTCATCGAAGCCATATGTTCTTATATAGTTTGTTCTTATAAAAGAATCGTGTACCAGCTGTAATCACGTAAGGACTACTAGGCTTATTCCACTTTTTCTACCCTACTTTTCACCAATTAGAGTATAAATATTTAAACGATTCGGATCAAAGATTCTTATTGGTCGGGATCAAGAAACTGTCGCCAAGGATAACCATAACCACATGAAAAACTCAAAAAGTTAAAAACATCCAAAGGCTTCAAAATTTTGGATGTTCTTATAAAAAAAACGAGTTGCGTAGCTTCAAATTTTGGGCCTACTTTTTATTCTGTATTCTGAGAAAAATAGAAGTAATTACAAAATCCAAAAATCCGAATTTCACACTTCTTTGCTTATCGTTTAAAAATATTAACAACTCGATAACTGGTCTGAATCTCTTAAATTGTATAGAATGGGACTTGGTACAGAATAGTCAAGTTTTAAAGACTCGTTGAAATCTTTTTCTCAGAATATACTTGTCCTTCAAACCGTTTAGCAATGAAGCAGATTCCAGTACTCGTATTTTTGACATTGGCTATCACACTCAACAGACATGGCACGGATACGTTTGCAATCGATATTCCAAAACATCGTCATTTATTGAACAAAAGAGCTGGTATATCTTGCAAAGAAGATGCAGAGTTGAAATGCGCCGGTCAAAAGACACCAGCGGAGTTCAAAAGATGTTGGAAAAGAAAGGTCAAAAATTGTAAACCAGATTCAGAACTGTTTGGGAGTGTTTCTCGCTATGATGCTGGTTGTGAAGTGGTCCAAGTTGAAAAAGAAGAATATTTATATTTTGAAGGACAATACTATAAGGTTTTGTATAAAGAACCTGTCCTTATTTGCTTATAATCAATGTATGCGTAATATATTATAAGTAAATGAACTTGGTAAAATATCACGAAGTAAATTATTTAACTTAAAATTTTATCAAAATTTCATCAACTTAATATCCCATACTAAAACTAACCCACTTCTCCAGTCCTTTTGAAGACTTGCGGTATGAGGAATGCGTGCAAAACTAACCCACTTCTCCAGTCCTTTTGAAGACTTGCGGCATGAAGAATGCGTGCAAAACTAACCCACTTCTCCAGTCCTTTTGAAGACTTGCGGCGAATGCGTGACTCCAGTTCCTTTTGAGACTTGCGGCATGAAGAATGCGTGCAAAAACTAACCCACTTCTCCAGTCCTTTTGAAGACTTGCGGCATGAAGAATGCGTGCAAAACTAACCCACTTCTCCATTCCTTTTGAAGACTTGCGGTATGAAGAATGCGTGCAGAACTAACCCACTTCTCCATTCCTTTTGAAGACTTGCGGCATGAAGAATGCGTGCAAAACTAACCCACTTCTCCAGTCCTTTTGAAGACTTGCGGCATGAAGAATGCGTGCAGAACTAACCTACTTCTCCAGTCCTTTTGAAGACTTGCGGCATGAAGAATGCGTGCAAAACTAACCCACTTCTCCAGTCCTTTTGAAGACTTGCGGCATGACGAATGCGTGCGCAAACTAACTCACTTCTCCATTCCTTTTGAAGACTTGCGGCATGAAGAATGCGTGCAAAACTAACCCACTTCTCCAGTCCTTTTGAAGACTTGCGGCATGAAGAATGCGTGCGCAAACTAACTCACTTCTTCATTCCTTTTGAAGACTTGCGGCATGAAGAATGCGTGCAAAACTAACCCACTTCTCCAGTCCTTTTGAAGACTTGCGGCATGAAGAATACGTGCGCAAACTAACTCACTTCTCCATTCCTTTTGAAGACTTGCGGTATGAAGAATGCGTGCATAACTAACCCACTTCTCCATTCCTTTTGAAGAGATGCGGCATGAAGAATGCGTGCAAAACTAACCCACTTCTCCATTCCTTTTGAAGACTTGCGGTATGAAGAATGCGTGCAAAACTAACCCACTTCTCCATTCCTTTTGAAGAGATGCGACAGGAGGAATGCGTGCGAAAACTAACCCATTTCTCCATTCCTTTTGAAGAGATGCGACACGAGGAATGCGTGCGAAAACTAACCCACTTCTCCAGTCCTTTTGAAGGCCTCCGGCATGAAGAATGCGTGCAAAACTAACCCACTTCTCCAGTCCTTTTGAAGAATTCCGGCATGAAGAATGCGTGCAAAACTAACCCACTTCTCCAGTCCTTTTGAAGAATTCCGGCATGAAGAATGCGTGCAAAACTAACCCACTTCTCCAGTCCTTTTGAAGACTTGCGGTATGAGGAATGCGTGCAAAACTAACCCACTTCTCCAGTCCTTTTGAAGACTTGCGACACGAGGAATGCGTGCGAAAACTAACTCACTTCTCCAGTCCTTTTGAAGACTTGCGGTATGAGGAATGCGTACAAAACTAACCCACTTCTCCAGTCCTTTTGAAGACTTGCAGCATGAAGAATGCGTGCGAAATGTCATTGTTTTTAGGGCCTAAAGGTAATCAATTGTAAATTTTAAAAAATTAACTGCAATATTGACTTTGAACGAAAGACCGTTTTAGCTGAAGTGAAATTTCAAGAAATTTGCTAAAACTTGGAGTGGAACAAAAACAGAGCTCTAACTAAAAAATGTTCTAACGTTGTGGTAAAGAATAGAGGACACGGCCGAGATACACGAAAAGAAGCTTTCTCGTCAAGACACTTTAAAAAAATCCTAAATATTCACACTTGAAATTTAGGGCAAAAATACTGAATATTGACAACTCGGTGATTGGTCGAATCTCTTTAGAAGGTGTCAAAAGAATAAAGGGGTATAAAAACGGTCTCTTGTTACTTTAAGTAAAAGTAAGGAAAGATAATCGAGATAGAAACAGAAATGAAAAAATCTCAATACTCTTCAAGAAGACTTTAGAAACACTGTGTTCAAATTGTCGAGAATCATTTAAAATCTTAGCGAAAACAATAAACATATATTTCAATTGCTCGACTTGAGCTGTAAAAAAACTGTTAATATTTATTGGTGGGTGGTATCATTGCCGGCAATGAGGCACATTCTGATATTCGTATTTTTGACAATCATCATTACACTCAAGATACATGGTATAGACACGAGAAGTCATCATCCTTCATTGAACAAAAGAAGCATTTTAAAGAAAGCTGGTATATCTTGCAAAGAAGAAGCCAAGATAAAATGTGCTGGTCGAAAGACACCGGCGGAGTTCATAAGATGTTGGAAAGGAAAGGTCAAAAATTGTAGACCAAAGCTACCAGTCTTTGCTTCTCGAATTATGCCTGTTTGTAATATAGTCCAAGTTGAAAAAGAAGAATATTTATATTTTGAAGGACAATACTATAAGGTTTTGTATAAAGTACCTGTCCTTGTTTGCTTATAATCATGCATGAACTTAAAATATAACATCACTCAAAATTGTATCAAAATTCATAAGTTTCTGGATCATCTTCCAGGTTTTGAAATATATAAGCCTACCAACTCCTTGAACACTTCTCATTTGATGATTTCCGTTCCCTGTTAACTTTTCTTGTTTAGTTTACGATTGAAGAATACTTGCAAGATACTACCTTCGTCAATACACCTTGTCGACCGTAGTTGCGTGGTCAGACGCGTGCCACTTTATTGTTTAATTATCCCCCTAAACTCGTTCTAATCCTTTTTTACAACTTTTACTCTTTAGGTGCGAAAAAAAGACTGGGACGGTTTTAGGGTGGTAAAACGGACAAAAAAAGCCCACGCGGAATTGGCGGCTACGGTCGAAAAGGTGTATACCTTATCGGCCCTTTTTACGCCGGCCCTGATATAACACCGGCCCCTTTTACGCCACCCCTTATTCCGCCACAGCCTAATTTTGGGCTTACGCCAATTAGGGCCGCAAATAACGCCAAAACTTGTAAAAATCGCTATTCAGGCTTCAAAACAGTAAGTATTAACTAAAATTTACATTAAAATGTCATCTTTCAGTATTAAACTGTTGATAATTCCATTGAAAATCATTGAGTTTTAAATATAGAGTAAAAATCGATAGTTTTCATCCTTTAATCATGCCTAAAATCCTTTAAATTGGCCCTTACTGCGCCACAAGACCAAAAATAACGCCAATAAGGGCCGGCGTAAAAAGGGCTGATAAGGTATGGTGATAATACGCCTAATTTTTAGACGTACGGGATAATATTATCTCTGAGCGAATCCTGATCACTTCACTTCAAAGGTTTGAGGATTATTATTCAGATTTGGAATAAATATCGTGCTTTTGAGCGCGCTGATTGGATAAAGCAAAACAGTACAACTAAATTTAAGCGCGATCATAACATAAGTATCAGAACCCAGTCTGTTTTCTTTTCAGTCAGCTTAGAAGCAACATAGCGTTTGCTAGAAAGTCTTTTTTACGGATTAACGTCTAATTCTTTTTGAAACTTTTTCGAATGTTTGGAATAATATACGTTTTTTGAGCTCTAAATATTAAATTCTTTCGAAGCTCTTATTATAGCGAAAAATCAAATTTGCGTCCAAAGGCTTGAAAGGTTTGTTTTCGCGTAACTCATCAAATAATATACCTTATCGGGGAAAAAAATGACGGGGGAAAGTGACGGAAATTTTGAGGGGGTGACGAAATTTTTCCCCGACGAAATATTTCCCCGACATTTTATCACCCGATCAAACCTTGTACCCGATTTTTTTATCCCAACCAAAACATTTACCGGAAATTTTATACCGCAACCAAAATTCAAATCTAATTTTTTACACCTTTATTTACCGGGATTAATGCTTTAAACACCGACATTCTTTTCCCCAATAAGGTAATATAATGAAGAAATCCCTTTTTTTTGTGAGGTACTCGCTAAAGACAACGCGGTTTTGAATGTTTTGGCGGAACAAGCTTGCCAAATCATGGTATTTACCGCATCCATCTACTATAGCAGAGCGTAATGTCAACAGAATGGTCATCTGATTGGCCGAAAAGCCAGCCTAGTAAAAGTGTCCCCTTCTCACAGACCCACTGGAACCCCTTCCCACCGGGAAAATTGTCCAAAATATCGTCCCCGGTGGAAAATTATCCTCCAATTTTTGTCCCACTGAAAATAATCAAATAAACCACACTGCAAAATATTATGCTGTTTTTCCCATCCTCACTGAATTTTCTGATATGAAAACAAAAGAATTGAAATCCCCAGCCAAGAAAAATAAGGGAATACCAATCCCTGATGGCTGGAAAAATCCTACTGGGTCTGTGAGAAGAGTGTGTTGTCATGGCTTTCATGGCTGCAAATGGTGGTTGGGCTATTTCTCGCGATGGGCTCTGGCATTCAGACGTCTTGAAAGTTCACGGATAGGTAAAAATACGCAATTTGAATTCTCCATGCAAACTTGGACAAAATTTTGTGTGCATCAAAGCACTGAGAAATGAGAAGAGAAGAGAAGTGAATCCTCCGAATCATCCGGAATGGGTCCTATCCCTGGATAGATACTTAACTTACACTAGGATAGGGAAATTACCACGCTTACCAGACACTGCTAACCCCACGCTCGCGACACGATAGAGTTATTGGTGTATATACGACGATACTCGAACTACACGGGAGAACACACATGTTTGCAGGTGTTGAGCCTATGAATATCGTCACCACACCACATGCAATGCCTGTCATATTCCCCATACTCTTTTATCAGAGTGATGGTAAACAGTTCCCCTCGCATGGTATGGGTCGACCCGGGCGAAGGTAAGCTGAGCAATGCTTTCACTTAAATCTTTTGCTTAAATCGACAAATTTGTTGAATCGTGCATCAAAGGGATGATCATAGATCTGATGGTAAGATAATTACCACCCCCTGAACTAACAAAAATTATAAAAACGACAAAAACATCACACTTACGACGACTGATCTCCACCAAAAGGTTCCATCGTTGATATCATGTAATCGAGTTCCTGGAGTGCAATATCAACATCTCTAATGCTCGGATAATCCATAAGGGCGTATTGTTGTTGATGACCAAGCATTTGGTAAGAATTTTTTCGTTACTGTAACAAAAGTGTAAGATACACGTTTTTTTTTTATTAGAACCTAGTTTATAAGAACATATAGGCTGAAATTCGTCGAAAAATTAAGAACATCTTAAGAACATGCCCAGCCTCAGTTTGGAAAAAAATGACAAGAAACTACAAATTTTTCCTCTTTTTAAGCAGTTTTAACCGAATTTAGGGGTGGATCTTCAAAAGTCGAGAGTCAAATATTGTCCAAATTTTGCCAAATTTAAGTGCTCTTTATTTTGTATCATATTATCGATTTAGAGTAGTCTGAAAAATTAAGAACGCATTTAAGAACATTTTAGGCTGAAAATTGCTAAACAAAATAAGCACATCCAGGCTCAGCCAAATTTTAGGTGTTCTAATAAAAAAAAAACGTGTACGCTTTTAAGTATATTCATATGCATAAGTTCTGGTACGCTTAAATATTTAACAAATTCTTAGTTATTTTGAGAACCGAGACAGCTAACAAAATTACTTTAACGTATCAAGATGAGCTTTTTAGATAGTGTTTTTGAAGATTTAACAGTAATTGTTACAGTCTTTGGGTTTAATTTTTAAGTTTTAAATTATAATAAAAGTTGGCACCGTATATTCCAAATGCCAGGACAGAAAGTAGCGTTCTTAGGGGTATCGGAAAATTTGTGTAGGAGAGCAAATTTTCGTGACAAAGTAATTATCTATCCATAACATTAAAATATAACTAGGCAAGGCCAATTTGATTTTTTGTTTTAAGGGCTAAGCCACCCTAAAAAGAGGGTCGATTTTACCTAAAATCTCCTAAAAATGTGAAATAGAAGAAAAAAAAGACACATATAGCTCGAATTCATGAATCAAATGAAAAATTGAACATAAAATCCTCAAAACTTTGGAAAAGCTACCACAATTTTGAAAATTTGGAACCCTGTAAAGCATTTAAAACAAAAATGTACTACCAAATCAATTTCATTTTTATTTCTATTTTTTGGCTTTCAGGGTCGGTTGGGCTCGTAAAACAACTAATCAAATTGGTCTCGCCTTACTTCCTAACAAAATTGTGCTCTCCAACACAAATTTTCCTAAACTGCTTAGAACGCTATTGGACTGGACTTCTTAAAAATACACTACGAATTTACGATTGCTCTAACCCTGAGAACTAGAAGTAATAATATGTATCTACTTGATTAACTATTTATATTACTAATTAAAATCGATGAAAACAGATAACAATAACTGTAAAGAATGCCCGACCGATGGCCGAGTAGTCAGCGCCAAAAACCAGGGGTTCCCGGCTCCAAACCACGATCCCTCTTATATTCGTTCAGTTCATAGTTGGCCGTTGACCCCGTGAAAAAAAATTGAAAAATCTTTTCAATCGTCCTAGATTACTCGAATCTATCTAGATAATCCTATTTGCTGCAAACATATTTTGCAAAACACCATCATCAAAATCTCCGCAAACCAAACAGCTAAATTGATTACGTAAGTCGTAAGTCCACTGATGTTTTGCACTTGAAAATATACTTTTAAGGAAAAAAAAGAAAAAAAAGAAAATCCAATTCACCTTCCAGCTATGAATTACTCCAGCCTCTTCATGTGGTTTTCGTGTATGACCAATAATTGTGATAAAGCAAAAGCCAGTGTCGGTTTGTATTGATTGCTCCGCCTTTTTGATGTCAATTTATTTATGTGTGTATTCCTGTTGTGATTGATGTCTTGTGTAATGCTATAGAAAGAAAAGGACATTCAAAAAGATACAATGTAATCATTATAAGAACATTGATTCCTTAGTGAATCTGCGTATCCTTGCTAGCGTGGCGAAGTGATTTCTAGATCAACTCCCTTGTTTTGATGGTCCGATTATCTTGTGTTGGTACTCTCTTCGAAACTCGAAATAAATTCACTTATAGCACTTATAAGTCCGCGGTGGTTCAATTTGTGTAAGTAGAAAGTCCGTATCCTCAATCAAAAAAACAAAGCAATGTCCTCAAAGTATGATGATCTGATTCAAAGTTTTAGGAAGCAGGATGAAAATTCTAATGTAGAAGCAAGATCTTATAGTAAAAGGATGTATATAGAAATATCGGACTATTCTCTGTGGCCAGAACTGATTGTACTACGTTGCAGTAAAAGTTGGATACACTCTGGTAGTACCTTATCGGCCCTTTTTACGCCGGCCCTAATTTAACGCCGGCCTTTATTCCGCCACAACCTAATTTTTGGCTTACGCCAATTAGGGCCGTAAATAATGCCAATAAAACTTGTAAAAATCGCTATTCAGACTTCAAAACAGTAAGTATTAACTAAAATTTATATTAAAATGTCATCTTTCAGTATTAAACTGTTGAAAATTCCATTGAAAATCATTGATTTTTGTGAAGTTTTGGTAAAGAATTAACGCCGTTTTTAGGTAAAAATTGCAAAATTTTAGCCTTTTTTTACGCCGATAAGGTATATATACTTTGACTAATGTTCAAAAATGTTCTTATGAAAAATCTTTTATATTTTGATGACAACATGAAGACAGGATCTTTCAAACTTAATCGATTACCGTATACTTCAGTTTCCGATGTTACCTAATTGACTCTTTGATTGAACAAAAAGTAGAACTATAAGAATAATCATAAAAGAGCGACGAGACTCAAAATGCCAAACTTGAACCTGTATATCCATCTTTACTTTTAAGCCAAAAAAATTACCATGTAAATCAGGGACAGGCTTACGATTAGTAGCGTGGTGGGTGGAGCAAAATTCGGGCAAAGTGGGGAGGCAATTTTAGAAGATTTTGATTTTGGAACTTCCTATGAAAGTAAATATTTTAAAAAATTACGCGAGCGAAGCGAGCACAAAAATTTTGGCTTTTTGGCTGAAAAACTGCCATATCTAATATGTGAAAGAGTAGGCTGCACGCATACCCTCTGATATGATTTGATATAGGGGATGCGTATCGTCTAAAATATTTCTGTCCCAACTTAACCCCGTCTTTTCTTTTTTCTTTTTTGATTATGCGTCATAGCAATACAATGACTTCTTTTTTTCTTTGTTCAATGAATGAAAATTGATAATTAAGAAACAACATGTAAATTTATGCAAATTTTGGTTACCCCAAATTTGAGGTAACTCTCGGACGAGAATTTCATACACGATACGCATCCCCTATAACAAAATAAATTCTGGGGATGCGCACAGCCTAAAAAGAGAGCAAAGGGGCGCCGAAATTAGTAATAAGAGGCGTCTCTTTGCGCCCTTTGTATTTCGGCGCCCCTCAAAAAAATCGGCCGCTGGGAGGAGGGGCATTGCCCCCTGTCCCCACGCTACTGTTCTAGATATGTTCTCGGCATTTCCCGTACCATTCGGACCACTCGAAAATTCTCCGCGATTGTTCCAAAATTAGAAATTAGAATAAAAGCGTGTCCATTAAATATGGAGACTTTGTAACTTTGAATAATGAACAATATCAATAAATTCTTTCTTGAAATTTGTACAACAGGCTGTACATTCAACAAAAACACTGTCAATCTCAAACCCATTAAAATCTTAGTAAAATTAACCTGGAAAAACAAGAACTAATATTAGCTAAACATATTTGACTTAAAGCGAATTATTTTGACAATCTCTACAACGAAGACTATTCCTGTTTCGGTCTTTGATAAAAGAAAACATTACTTTCCTTACACGAGAATTAGCTACTCGAAGGATTTAGAAGCCCTTTATTTGTAGCCTGAGAAACCAAGGAACTTGGAAAAACTTACTAGACTAGAGAAAGGGATGTTTTATCTAAAGAATAACAAGTAAAAAGTCTAGGAAATATAACAAAATAATAACCACCCTGGACCTTCTTTTGTTGATTAGAGCCAGGACTAACGACAAAGCCCCCAACCAGCTGGCACACAACGTTGTTTCAACATTCATCTAACGTTATATGGACGTTGCGAAGGTTAGATAAACGTCGAAACTACGTTGTGTGCCAGCTGGGCTCCCTCAAAGTAAGAATCCCAAAATTAAAATCTTGAGCTGTTTCATCCAAGCATAGGTGTCGGACAAATTGAGAGAGCAATGAAAGACTCACAGAACAAAAAGAAATGCTTCATAAATTACAAAAATGCATTTTCAGTTAAAAAGCATTTCCGCATGACGGAAATCATACAATTAGAGGTAACCACAAGTAATTATGCGTTTAGCCAGTACCTGATCAATCAAAACTGAAATTTGAATTACAAACGGTTCTTAAGTACTTGGAACTTCTCGACTTTGATTTTAAACATAATAATATAAAGGTTATTTGGTCACCATTGAGGCAATTCAAGCGTACTCGTGCATTTTAGCCAGCCAGCCGTTATTATCGGTTACCGACATCCCTTTGGTGTTGAAGGTACAGTTGACGCTCTCTAATTCGATCTTCAAGGGGAATTGGATTTTCATCGAATAAGGGAACTTATCGAATAAGGGAGCGTCGTTTATAAGAGTTTCTTGTTGACGGGGACTTTAAATTTCATCGAATAAGGGAGCCTATCGAATAGTAGAACGTCGAATTACAGAGCGTCAACTGTATTTTCAGAGTCAATTACAATAAAAACGAAATGTTTCTACTGGCTAAACGTTTTAGCGAAATTGTAAACATGTCATTCAGATACTCACGTTTTGGCAAGTCATATAATTATTTTCTAACGGATTACACATTGTGTGATGGCGTCATCGAATTCATTTAATACATCGAGGCTGTTTTCTAATACAACTATCCGAAAACATGAACTTTTTTAACAAATTTTCCCCAAGTATAATTTAAATATCCTAACAACTAAACTTCAAGCATTCTTCGAATTTGGCCAAAAAGCCATTTCTCGAATTTAGCTGAGAGAGATTCGTTTTATGGAAATTATTTTACGATGGCATCTATATCAACAGGGACTTGCAAATTATAGAAAGATTCAAATGATAAAAGTTGGAATCAGCGAGAGTCCACTGTTTACCGAAACAACAAATAAACGGTCAAATTATCCAAAGCAAACCAGCCTTTCGGCCACCATGTTCTCGATAGAGAATACAATCGATTTTTTTTAGTTATGAAATAAACCTTAAAAATGAACATTTATCGTATTTATGCGAGAAATTTAAGCAAGGTGCGAATATGGATGCAATATAATATGGAAGCAAAAAATTAATATCAAATTTAGAAATATGATAAGTTTTAATCGATTTTGGGTCCAACCTATAAGTTGACTCCAATTGCTCTATTCAATGTTATCCAATGTTTGAAGAAAAACCGATGGTGCCAATTGCTTCCCCGTTCTACAGTATTTTTGTGGTATCAAGTTTTCAATGTATACCAATACCTTAAGGAAAAAAAATTTTCGCAGAATTTAATTTCGCGGTTCACAGATCAAAATTCGGAAGTTTCGCAGAATTTAATTTCGCGCCAGAGAGAAATTTTTCTTTAAAGTATGGCTTATTTTTCCCCAAAAAGACCAATTCTATAGGTGATTTTTAAATCATTTGAATATTCTTGTTTCGCGGAATTTTCTTCCCGCGAAAATTTCTTTTCTTAAGGTAAGAGCGTGTGCATAAATTCATTTATTTGACAATTCTCAGGCTTGGTATGCTTATAAGATTTATGTTTATAAAAATGTGATTTTTTCTTATATTAAAACGCAGGCCTAGCTACATCAACTATAAAATTTTAGATTATTGGTCAGCCCCGATGACCCTTCAAATCCCTTTTTTCCAGCCGCCGCTTAAGAGTTTGGTTTTTTTATTCCGATTTCTAAAGTTTTTATCCGATCGGGTTAAGTTTGGTCTCCCGATCTGTGTATTTACTCTCAAGCTTTTTTAGGGCAGTGTTCCGGTTGGGATACGCTTTCAATTCATCCAATCGGGCTAAGTTTGGTTTCCCGATATGTGTTAAAAACAATTCAATATGGCTGCCAAAGCGGTGCTTTTTCGTTCGTTCGTTCGTTGTTTATTTCTTGCCAGCTTTTATTTTATATACAATCATTATATTTTGTTGAAGTGGCTTTTAAACTTATAACTAAGGAAGATACAACACTGGAGTTAGATTATTAGGATGTTCTTTTCTTTAAAGTATGAAGATTTTAACTTATTTGCTTAAGTTTTTTCCTGAATTGTGAGTTATTCTTTTACCTGCTAGACCTCATTATTTTGTAGCATGAAAACATATTTTTTCATTTTGGACTTGAATATAGAATAACCACCAACAATTGCTGGAATTTGATGGAGTGTACATATATTACAGTTCACAGCTTAATTATCTGATCATTCACAAAAATAATGTTTTCTCGAACTTGAGTGTTTTTTTTATTTGATACATTTATAGAAATTTTATATGCTTGTTCTTCTGGACAATTGGAGATAATATTGATAAAGCGTAAATGGAAATCGTTCAAGTATATTAAAGTACAGCTCCTATGTAAATTTGAGAAGGAACGAAGTTCTTTATCAAATTATATTGACGCAAAAATGACTTGCATTTTTCACTGGCAGTTACGTTTGTTTTTTTGGACCGACTTGGAGATAATTATTATAAAGCGTAAATGGAAATTGATCAAGTATATTAAAGTACCGCTCCTATGTGAATCGAGAAAGACCGAAGTTCTTCATCAAATTATATTGACGCAAATATGATTTTTTTCTAGACTTGCGTTTTTCACTGGTAGTTACGTTTAATTTTTTGGACCGACTTGGAGATAATTATTATAAAGCGTAAATGGAAATTGATCAAGTATATTAAAGTACCGCTCCTATGCGAATCGAGAAAGACCAAAGTTCTTCATCAAATTATATTGACGCAAATATGATTTTTTTCTAGACTTGCGTTTTTCACTGGTAGTTACGTTTAATTTTTTGGACCGACTTGGAGATAATTATTATAAAGCGTAAATGGAAATTGATCAAGTATATTAAAGTACCGCTCCTATGTGAATCGAGAAAGACCAAAGTTCTTCATCAAATTATATTGACGCAAAAATGATTTTTTCTAGACTTAAGTTTTCACTGCGATTTGAAAGCAGACACTTGCATTTGTTCTTTTTGACTTGGAGATAATTAGGATCAAGCGTAAATAGAAATTAATCAAGTATATATTTAAAGTGCAGCTCCTGTGTAAATTTCAGAAAGGCTGAAGTATTCTTCATCAAATTATTGACAAAAATTATGTTTTTTCTAGACTTGCATTTTTCCACTGTGATTTGATGGCGGACATTTATACATTCTGGACTAATAATGATAAATAATAAATGTATATAAATGGATTAAATATTTTTTAATAGATAAATATTGCACGTTTAAGCATATATATTTAGGCTCAGTTTAGGGAAAATACAGTACAATAATTACAGTCTTTCTGGGACGACACCGGGTATGCTAATCATAAAACTTTAAATTTGAATAAATTTTAGATGTCAGTGTAAACCTTATTTTGAATTTTGAAAAACATGTAGTTTTAAGCTGAACTATTTTTCTGCAGTTAAGATGAATAAGAATGACACCATTTTAACTTTTACTGATTTACAGCATCTTTGTTTTTGAAACTTTTTTGATTTTTTGTCCAGCTTGAGCTTGAATATAATTTTAAGTCTAAGCTTAGTAAAAAATAATAAGTGTATAAATTTTTTGTGATTTTTGATAAGTACTTGCATTTAACTTCCTTGCAAGGATTTTTATTTTCTTGAATCTGTTGTTGATGTAGTCTTTTGTTGCTGTTCATCTGTATATCTAAATATCTATCCTAATTAAGAGACGAATAATTATTCTGTCATACAGATTGTAACATGGCATATTTTCGTTAATCCATATTGTGTACAAACGTAAATTTGATGATTTTTTTACTCTCGTCTTAGTAAATCATATCAATTTTTAACAACATATATCTTTCTAATCATATTAAGCAATTTAGGCTGACCTTCCAGCGCAGCTGGTTTATTCGCATTTCAAATTGGATGAATAGGACTCATTTGCAAGACTTCTTGGTAAGAACCTCAAGCTGTGAGGACTGCCCTTAGCTTTTCGAATTTTAGTCCTTTTCGCGAAAGTAAATGTCTTTGAAAATTCTTGAGAGGGTAATTCGTGAAAGTTTATTCTAGCCAAAAAAAAAATCTGAAAAGGAAATTTGCTCAAATTTTCCTCTTTGATGATAACAAGGATAAAACTTAGTGTAGAAATTATGCAAAAGTCCATCAATTGTGGTTTGAGTTCATTCGAACGATCAAAACACTGGTTTTATGCACCGAAAACTTTAATTTTCTACTTAAAATATACCTAAAAATTGCCAAAGTTTATACTCGCGAAAGTATTTTTTATCAAATTCGCGAAAGTAAATGTCGTAGGGTTTCGCGATTTCTCGACCTCGCGAAAATTTCTGCTCGCGAAAGTTTGTACCCATAAAAAGTAATCCAACCGTTCTAAATTTTCTAGCATTAGCCTTTGAGCTGATATAAAAAAACGTGCTGGAGTCTAAATCACAATCAAGAAGCATACAAACAAATTTGTTTACAGCGGGGATATTATAAGTGATATCAATAACATGAAGAAGAAAATCATGCTCAACTGAGAAAAAATCAAATGTTCGAATGTTCACCCAAGCAGAAACAATACAATGTTAATAAAACAAAACTAAACGGCATTCAAAAATCGTGCAATCTGATTGGATGAAAAGGAAATCGAGCTTTATCGACCAATCACAATTGTAGATCATGGAGGTTTCGCCGACAAATTTCTTTTATGAAATACACGAGAAGTTTCGAACATGCAGATTTCTATATTGAAATGAATTTTTAAAAATTGTAATATTTTTACCGGTATATTGGAAAATTGAATCTGTGGCTGACCAAAAATAAACAATTAGGAGAGGCTTTGAGAAAATTAAGCAATAGCAAAGAAGATTCAAAAATTGGGCATACATAATTTGAAGAAATGGCAACCTAGTATCTCTCGCTTGGAGAGTAAAAAGATTAATATAAGAAATTTTTTTTCAAGACGGGAAACACAATGCCAGCGAAAGAAAAACAGACATCTGATTCAGGCAATACAGCCAATGGAAACAACATGAACTCGAAATCCGATTTCACAGCCAAAAAACGAAAATTTCATAGCTTTGTTAAAAAGACGATTGCATCGATAGATGATGAAGACACACAAATCGAGCCTCATTTTCAACGAAAAATCACTTTAATATTCATCGCACTACACGTGGCAGCTTTCGTCCAATCAGTGGGCTTCTTTATACAAAACACTTCGTACCCATATCTTACAAAATCTTTGGGCGTCAACCCGCAAGTATATGGTTATACAATATCATTTCATGCTATCATGAATCTGATTGGCGGACCCATTTGTGGTTGGGCGTCAGATATCTATGGAGGGCGTTTAACGCTTATAATCGCTTTTGTAATGCTTATGATCAGTTACTTTATGTTGGGCGTGGCTCGGACAATACCAATGCTCTTCTTAGCTAAGGTGCCGAGAATAGCAGCTCATCCTTTACAAAGTATGTATATTATAATCAGTGATATCACTTACCCTGAAGGACGGGCGGACATGATGGGAAAATTGGGCGTTTCCAGTGGACTGGGTATGATTGTCGGTTCCGGCATTGGTGGATTCATTACGTCACACTTTGGAAATCGAATTCCATTCTTCGTTGCTATAGTCGTAGACGTTTTATGTATATTGGTAACTTTAGCCTTGATTCCACGAGACACGACACACATTCGTGAACATTTAGAGCCTAAACGTAAAAACGAAGAATCGTTAGAGAAAATAAAATGTAAAGAAGAAGAGAAAAAGAAATCCTTCTTAGGAATCGGTGAATTAGTAGCTGTAACGAAACGAAAACATATGATTTACTTACTGACTATCAAAATCATTACGGCTTTTCCATTCTCTGTTTTATCCGCCATGTTTACACTCCTCCTTATGGATTATTATAAACTGTCACCGAAGGAGAACGGTATGGTGTTATCCTATCTTGGAGTGGTCGGCATGATCACACAAGGCTACCTGATTGGTTTATTCTGCCGTCACGTGAGCGACGGCCCATTAATTATTATCTCAACTATTACCATGGCTGTTGGATTCTTATATCTCATTATCGCGGAAAGTATATATGTGTTTTGTTTGACGTGTATACCTTTGACTGTTGGCGGTTCTTTACTACATATCGTGACAACGTCTATCATAACAAAAGTCGTGAAGAAAGAGGAGACAGGATCCGCCCTGGGCGTGACACTTTGCACCCATTCCAGTATTAGATCGGTGGCGCCCACCATAGGCGGATTTTTATTCCAACACGTGGGATTTTATACGTTTGGTGTGTTAGGGTATGGTGTTAATTTCTTGATTACAATATATTTGTTGTTCTTCGGACGTGATGATTTCAGTGTTGGTGAACTGTAGTTTTTCTAATGTTCTTCTTCTTCCAATTTTTGTATATTTCTTTTTATTACCGTCAAAGTGATTAAAATTCTCTTTCCCGGAGGATGAATTAACTGGTCATTTCCAAACCGAAAAATACGTAATAAAACCATAAAGTTAGTTAGTCATTCAGTTGGGCACGATCTATTTATAGGAAGATCAGTTAATCATTTTCATGGAAGATCAGTTAATCTTGGTCCGCGAAAGAGAAGGTAAGCACTTTGACGGTAAAAATCAGATTTTTCTATTATTCATCCTAAAAGTTAAAAAATTAATGAAAATGATTCACATTGTCAAGTTTATTCTATGCTTCGTCATGCCTTAAGCTTCCCGAAAAGACTATCTGTATTTTTGTTGGTCGAATCGAAGTTATTATTTTTTTAAGACATCCTTATTCTAAAGACGATAATGAGCATCTCCTGGGTTTTATGAAATTTACGTATGCTATGGATACAAAAAAACTTTATATTATAAAAAATAAACCAAATTATAAACACTGTTGATGGTAACGCTTTTCCAAACCCAGCTGGTGAACTGAGTTGCTTCAACGTTCATCCAACGTTATATGGGTGTTGTTAACATTAGATAAACGTTGAAACAGCGTTGTGAATCAGCTAGGAAAAAAGTTAGGAAAAAAGTTACTTTCTGCAAGTGGTCAAAAACGTTAAAAATCGACCTATCAAATTAAACATAAGCATAATTACGTGATGGGTCATTATTTTTGTTTCAATCATCAAAAATGATAATTAGCTGTCTAAATGACCTTTTGTTGTATAAAGGAAGGTTGGATTACATTGAAAGGAAGAAAATTAGTCGAAAAATGCCAAAAAATCTTGTAAAATTCATAAAAATATGTCAAATATGGGTTTCGAGATACATCCAGCCTTGCATAGACTTTATCCAGTCTACAACCAAAGATTTCAGAAAAATTTCGGTAACAGTAAATTAAAATGATTTTGATGAAGATTTTAAACAGTTTCGACCCATCAGTTTGAAAATTTATGTGTTTAGTTACTGAAAAATGCTCCTAATCATGTTAAGCCTATTGTGATTGCCAGTTTTAAAATAAAAATTTGATAGGTTGATTTTTAACGTTTTCGGGCACTTTCTGAAAATAACTTTTTTATTCAATTGAGCATAACTTTTGATTTAATGAACCGAATTCAATAAATGACCTATCAAAATTTAAGTTTATCTTTCTTCTTTCCAATGGAATAGGCATGGTTCTTTTAACATTTTTAGATTTCGAGAAAATCAATTTCAAAGAGAGAAACTTTTTTGTGGCGCAACCGGTATATTCTCACTCATCAGGAAAATTAATTACCTTGGAAAAGGTGCCCAGAAGTACCGTGGTTTTGAAGTAACTCAATAAATGGATAGTCTTGTCCAATATTTTCTTGTTATAAATCGATTTACAGTACATCACATAACAGGTAACGTAAACGTATTTCAATTTCAATTTTATTCAGCAGGACATAATTGGCATACTGTATGATTTCATTTCATTGAGCGCTCCTCAAGTTTATGTATTATTGCTTTCAATTTCACTCACCAGGACATATTGGCATACTGTATCATTTCATTTTATTGGATACTTATGGTACTTTTTGAGTTTATGTATTATTGCTTTCAATTTCATTCACCAGGACATAATTGGCATACTGTATCGTTTCATTTCATTGAAAACTTTTTGAGTTTATGTATTATTGCTTTCAATTTCATTCATCAGGATATATTAACACATTTCATTGAAAACTTTTTAAGTTTATGTATTATTGCTTAGCTCTGTTAAAGGGTAACCTTTTTCAGTAAAATGTCATAGCTTCATTATTTAAGTGTGCAAGTATCGCGTGCGTCTTTGGAATATCATTTACAAATACACTTTGATCACCAGAGTTTACCATCACAATGTAACTGGACATGCCTTGTCAACTCATTATTGACCAATGACAGAGCAGCTTAAATACTTTTGGTAACAAGTTGAGCCATAACTTCAATTACTTTAAAGTGCAAAATTTAAGTTACCAAAGCGTTCAATATCACCTTTTGCGACCTTTGGTTTTCGATCTAGCTCCTCCTTTGGAAGGAGATGGTGTGCCTTGTTCTGTGAATAGATGACCGCCTTGGATCTCCTGTTGAATTTAAAATTAAGTAATTGAATCAGAAAAATGATAATTAAACACTGTGAATTTTATGAAGAAAATGCTCCATTAAAAACTGTTAGCTTTTCACCGACCTTGAGTTATGAGGATCATTGGGCCATTCCATTTTATAACCATACAGGGAGTAGGCTCATTTTTCCAACTATTCTTAAACTTCCAGGGGTAAACGACGGATATTAATTCGTCCACCCTCACTCTAAAACACGAAAATAATTTTTTCCAGGGTCTTTTTTGCAAATTTTGCCATTTTTCACGGGTATCCATACATTTCCAAGAAATTTGTTTTGACTTGAAAAAGTTCGTCCACCCCCTTTTATGCAAACATTTTGGAACAGCCAATGAAGCTTTCTCATTTTTATCATTTAATGGAGTATACAGGATTTTGACTGTCCGAGTTTACCAGAATGCAAATAATCAAAACCAAATAGCTTATCATTATATTTATTCAATGATAGTAAAAGTTACATATAATGTTACCTCCTTGACTGATCCAGCGGAACTGTTGATAGCAGACTGGAAATCCAGGTGTTTCATGAGATCAGTGATCTCACTTTGTAGTTCAATAAGTTGTCTATTTTTCTCCTCTTCCAAGTTCACCAGCCTCTTCTCCAGATCTGACACTTTCTTATACCAATCACCCTGCGCGAGTAAGAAAAAGAGTGAAGATCTGAAATTAGTTCACTCTACTAAATGCACCAAAAAAAGTATACAGGTTTGTTGAGATAATGTGAGCTTCAGGATTTAAATTTTTTGTTCATTCTTTTTTTATCGTGTAAATACCTCGACAAACCTGTACTTTATTTTTGGTGCACCCGGTAGATTTTCCCCTTTAAAAAAGGTCCATTTCGATTCATTCCTTTTGTCGCCCTTTGTGGAGGGTTGTAACTTTTAATCAAAAATATTTTTAGAAAAGTATTAATTTAACTTAATTCTAAAAATCTTCACTTTTTCATCTTCATTTTAAAGAGTATTCTTCAAAGCTTACATCAATGCATTAAATTATCTTTTGAATGAGTATATATTACTTCTTTTCTCTCGAAAAAAAAAGTCCCTAAAATATAGGGTCCTTAAATATAGGGCATCGTACTGCCGTACTGTTAAACTAATTTGTTACCTGATTTACTCTCAAGAACTCATTCATTTGTTTTTCATCTTTTAGTTCTTTACCAAGTTTGGTGGCTTTTCCTACAACATTTTCGTATTTCTTCTCTAAATTCTTCTTCTCCTTTTCGACAGATTGCAGCTTTGTTTCAGTCTTCTCGTTGCGTATCCTTGAGGTGTGAACGTTTTCTTCTAGTCTAGTTATCTAGAGCGAGAAACGTTAAGAAAATGTAAGATTATTGTTTTTACTTCCCAAAATAAAAAGGATAATTATATTTTTGAAAATCCTTCAGAATTCTTCATCATAATAGGTCAATTTCAATATTATCGATTCACCCGGTGCATAAGCATTTATGCGAAAAACACGTGACAGAAGAAAGCTTTTTAGTTCAAAGAACCTAACTTTTTCGGCTACTTTTGAAGATACACGCACGGAAAAGAAAGTTAGACTTTGTGAAAGTTTGTGTGAAGTATTATTTGCGATAAACTTCTTTACCCTTTCAAAAGCCTCTTTTTCAAGGAAACCAATTTTCTGCTCAAAGAATTGACGTTGCGATTCCAGTTGGTTGGTCAAAAGGTAGGTGTACTAAAAAAAGAAAGACAAAGACAGGTTGTTTGTTATTCTTTTCTTGACACTAAACACGTTGATGTTTTAGATTTGTGTAGACTTAATTTGAATTGTTTATTTCGTTTATAAGAATAAAATGACAAATCAACCATTCCTTACACTAAACGCTGCAGAAAAGGGATTGGTTTCGAGTTTACAAGGGCTGAATGGCAATATCTGTAGTCCTTTTAATGACATGCAGATACTTGCATACAAGATACAGATACTAGTAGCTCTGGTAAAATAGGTCAAAATCTCCTAGTAGTGTTAGGGTTGAATATGGTGTATGGCACTGTTTATGCATTTCCATCTTTCTGGACGAAACATTTTGTATGCTATCATGGTTCACAATGACTGGTTGGTTTTGCCGTTAATGTAATAATTTCTTTAAAAAAGTTGCTCAAAAATAAAATAGAGGCAGTGTAAAAAAAAACGATCTAGTGCATAGCTTTCAGTGAGAGCAAGCATGTGAATTTACCTCCAAAGTCAACGAATCCACCTTTTCATTGTGTAAAAAGAGGCAGTGTGCTTTTTCCTGGGAGAACAACGAATTTACCTCCAAGTCAGAATCATTGTCAACACAATACAAGAAAGTCAATATATATATATTCTAGAAGTATAAAACCCTCAACCACCCAAAACGGAAACAACAAAGACAAAAACCCACAAAACAAAAAGACAACACAAACACAACAAAAACCCAGAACGAACACCCACAGAAAATCAATCAGGTTGGAGTAGAAAAGGAAAATATGACGACATAGAAATCCGTCAATGTAAAACTAGTGATCTAAAATGACTTTAAGGAAGAAAGTAACTCAATATGAGTTAAGATGGAAAGAAGTAACTCAATATGAGTCAAAAAATATTTCAAGAAAACACATTATCTGTTCCTCAGTTTTCGAATTACAAAAAGAGTGTTAACCTAAACACCACAAAGACTTCGAGTTTGCCATGAAGAAAATGACGACAAAATTGTCCATGAGAAAAACAATGCAACGAAAACAAGCCATTTGTTGTCAACTTTACCTGCTGAAGTCTAACCCTGTCTCCTTGCGTTTTATGGGTGAATAGGTCAGGTGCTTCTTAATAATTAGGGGTCTTTTTTAGGCCCGGCGAACGGCGAATTTCGCCGGTCTAAGGCACGAAAAGAAATAACAATTCGCGGTTCGAAAGGTTCGATTCGCCACCAAGTGCATATTTACGCTAATCAATACACTGCCCTTGCTAAGAATTCGCTGGCCTAGAATCTAGAATTCGCCGGTAGAGTCTAGAATCGCCAGGTTAATTTTCATTCGAGTCAAACACAAGGATTATAAATTTGACTAATATCGAAGGTCAAATACCCGTCTAAAGATTTAACTAACGAAGTATACTTTTCTAAAGTATAAAGCGATCAATAATTATTTCAACATGAACTTGAAATAAAGCATACCTCAGTTCCTTCACTGTTTACAGCCACAAGTTTGCCATCACCCTTGCTTTGTAATAATCGATGAACATAGTTATCTAACATTAAAGAAGGTCAGAAAGAATAAGAAAAACTGCCAACACTCACAAGTGTAGGTTTATTATGCCATTAAGAAATCGAAAGACGCTTGATCCGAGTGAATATGCACAAGGAATAAAATACCAAAAAACTAACTCTAATCTCAATGTAAGAGTGTCCAAGATAGAGAACTTTTCCCTAGCGACGTAGATAGGTAAGATTTTGATTTTGAATATTGAATGTTAAAGAATTTGTTAAGAACGTGAGATTGACGTTGAAACAACGTTGTGTGTATACCTCCTGCATAATCCCAAACACGTTGATTTCCAAGATGCATGCTGAATGTATGTGCCGTCTGTTTGTAATGCCTGGGAAAAACGACAAAATAAAATAGGTATTTGATAAAATGACATCGTCAATAACTGTAGTATAAAGACTAACCGTTAGACACACGATCTTAAATTCTTAGATTATTATTTGTTTGGTATTATGGTTTATTATGGTTTGTTTGGTATTCTTATTGTATTTAGACCAACCAACCTAATGTTGCAGCTCTTAAGAATCTTTCAGAACGTCAGTGTTGGCAAAGGGAACAAAATATATGAGCTCTATCCTAATGGAGAGTAAAACACAAGGTTCAGATTGCGACTAAAAACTAATTTTGCAAGAATTATTTTTACACTGCGAAATAAGATCCATTTTCGGAAGAGCCCCCGTCTTCAAGTTATTTTTACACGGCTAACGAGTAAAGGCCGAGGTAAACGATTCCAACATTTCATCCAACATAGCAATTGAAATGTTGGACGAATGTTGGATGAATTTTGGAAAGGTGTTGGGAAAAAATTTTCTTCTGGGCCAGATTATTCTCAAAAACAAAAGTAAAGACGAAAAACAAAATTTTGTTCATTCTTGACGTTTCGATATTTCTTGTATCATGATCACAAGCAAAAAGTTAGCTTACAATCAGGCTAACGAGTATCAAAGCAGAGTTAAAATGAATAAAAAAAGTCTTACTGAAAAGCATGTTGTTCTTGGTATCGACCACACCCAACATATCCACAAATCAAACATATCCAAAGGCTCTACAAGAAGCAAGAAATTGTTTTTAAATCTTAGTGGTTTGCACATCTCTGTCATAAACTACAAAATTTTGTCTGGGCTTTTTAAGCTAAACTTCAAAATCATTTCGAAAGTAGAAGGATTAGGGACGCGACCTTTGGTTTACTATACTTCTAATCCTTAACCATCTCTTAAGGCTGCTTAATGCACTTACCCCCTAACCCTCGAAGACCAAAAACTGCATTAAAGGAAGAGTTAGATTAAAGTTAACCAGGGCCGAAAGACGTCAAAGTATATTATTGGGATAACCTGGAACTCAGACCCCTCCCTCGTCTGATATCAGGCTGAGAGGTGAATATCCTCGAGTTTAACCAAATACACCTTTTCGACCGTAGCCTCCAATTGCCGCGCCGGCATTTTTTACCACCCTAAAACCGTCCCAGTCTTTTTTTTGCACCTATAGACAATAGAAAAAGGTGTCAAAAAAGGATTGGATCGAGTTTATGGGGGGATATGCCCGCGCGGCAATTGGCAGCTACGGTTGAAAAGGTGTATAAATTTGGCTAAGCGAGAAATGTGTAAAAAGTGGAACAGAAAACAGTTTACCAACCTCTTTGGCATCACATTCAAAACACGTTTGATCGACCTCTTCTTCAGGTGTCTGTCGGTACCGACAAACTGGACAACTGGAAAGAAACAAAGACAAGTTAAAGATGTTTGAACTAACATAACATAACACATTAGTCCATTCGACCATTGCTTCTCTAAATTCTTAGTTTTTATTATGGTTTGGCGCTTCCAATCTTGTTATAAAGATATAAAGGAATAACGTGTTTAGAAAGAAACATGGGTTTACCAGTCGTCTTGCCATTTAGATAGACATTCGTTGTGAAACGAATGATTGCACAAAACAGTCAATATGCCGGCCACAGATTCGTCCTATGAATAAAATGAGTGAAGAAGGTAATACAATGATTGTAAGAAACTAAAATAGTTACTATCATTGGGAATCGAATGTAGGGAAAATCGATTTGGTCTAGAAAAAAATGACGACCTCGGGCATTACAAACGTGAGTTCAAGCATGTTTCTCGAAAGTCATTTAGAATATCGTGGTTCAAAGCTCATCTCTAGAAACTGAAACTCTAGAAAAGCTTGCAAATGTCTCTACGGCAATGAGAAAACATTATTAGCAAGAATTTTTTAACTTTCACATAAACCCTTTTCTTTTGTAGATTCGGACCGACCTCAAAACAGATACAAAATGGTTTCGCTGTACCATTATACCATTACTATTCGGACCAACCTCAAAACAGATACAAAATGGTTTCGCTGTACCATTATACCATTACTATTCGGACCGACCCCAAAACAGATACAAAATGGTTTCGCTGTACCATTATACCATTACTATAAGTGCTTTTTCTAAGCTGACACTATATATAGGTTAAAAGTCAAGGGGTCGATAGTTTTTACTGTTAACTACTAAATTAGTCTGACAAATGTTAGACATATCAAAGGCTCTTCTTACCATTCGTTCTAAACAAACTGGACAATTTGGAAGTTCCGTAAGACCGGTAACTGGCATATAACCACCCTGAAATTAATGATAATAAGAAGTCATTTTGGAATTTCATTTCAAAAGATCAACTGTAGGTTTGTGGTGATAAGCTGGATACGACCGAGGTCGGAGGCGACCCGAAACTTGATCTTTCTCTTTACTTGCTGAGCATTAAACAGATAGTTACAAAGTATTAAAGTATTTGGTATGACCCGGCTGAGGATTGAACCCATAACCATACGCAACGTAGCCGGATGCTCTACTTTTGCACAACGGTCGCTTTTCAATCGACATCATTATCCCCGATAAATTAGAATAAAGTATCAAATTTCACTAAATTTTAGTAAAATGTAAATTCTATAAGTACCTCTGATGTAGGAATCGTCTCAACTTTCGACACGTATACAAGATGTGCAACCTAAAAAAAAGTGATAAACATATACATTTGTATGATTTAATTTGAGTCAAAGAATTGTGGAACTAAAACAGCCTCGGCGAAAATTTTCATATATCTGAAAATAATATTAGAATCTTATTATAATCAAAACTCGTGAAATGAGATTTTGAAGACAGAATCAGCGAATTAATAAAAGAAGCTTTGTTTCTATCAAACCTCGTTTTCAAGCAGATTGTATGGTTTTCCTTCGAACTCTTGATAAAAACTATCTGTGCTCAACTGAAAATAGAGACGAGGAAAATTTCTTTTAAAAGAACGAGATATTTCGTGGAAATATTAGTCGCAATATTTGTTTGTTATCGATAAATAAAGGTTTTGTGGAAATGAAAAAACTTACGAGCATTCATAAAACAAACATTCGAACAGGGAAGTGGAAAGTGAATATACTAGTTAAAAAAACGCTCTAGAAAATAAGCAGCTTTACTTTTAGTTTATATCATAATCGATATTAATTCACTACCGTTTCAATGACTTTTATGACATTTTTTGTCACAATTTCAAAATTGTGAGATTTTCTAAAGTGCAGTCTGAACCACGAAATATTTGACATGATTTTCGAATGTCAATTTTATAGACATGTTTCTGATCTACTGTAGAAGTCAAGTGTCATCTAAGACATTCTAGAGTCATCTTGAAATTCATCTTCCCATTCTCAACCCCAAAATCCCTCAAAATATGCTTCATAAAAAGCTAAGTGTGGGTCGCTTGAAGACTTCGAAATACTTTTTACCTGATCTCGGAACTTGATGAGAATCATATACTGATTTGGTCGTGCATCTCTCAAAATCTTCATGTATTGAATGGTCTCCCTATAAAACACCGAAATTATATATGCGTGTTTATCCACGACGGAGATGGAAACGACGAGACGGTTCTAATTTTAAGAGCAGAAACTTTCGCGGGCAGAAACTTTCGCGAGGTTGCCATATCGCAAAATTTTGCGAATTTAACTTTTGGAACGATTTCAGCAGATATTATAACTTTCGCGAATTTTAGACGGTTATTTCATTTTGCAGGCAAAAAAGCGATAAAAATTCACAAAAACTGAAAACTGAGTATAAAATAGCAAAAAAAGTGTACTTTTCGCGGAAAAAACTTTCGCGAATTTCTCGTGTAATTTCTTACTTGGCAGAAACTTTTGCGAAAAAGGGCAAGAATCGTATCGCGAAAGTTTCTGCCCGCGAAAGCTTCTGCCCTTAGAGAACAACCCGTAGTAATCGCTCCAGCCATTTTACCGTCCTCAAAAGTGAAAATACATAAATGCGCATTTTTCAACAGAAGGGTAAAGTTTTTTCGTAATAGATCATCTGACGCTAGTATACAAGGTGGGAGGATTGATCTCTGGCCGAGTCATACCAAAGAACGCTAATAAAATGGTATCTATTTTTCAAAAATAATTTAATTTTCGCAGGATTTATTTACGCTAATCGGCTCCTTTTTCAACTAATTTCTTTCATTTTCTTTTAGAGGTTTTAAATTCCTTGGTTTATTCTTATAGTAGGGGGCCAAGCCTTGAAGTTCAAAAACATACCGACGTCAGTACGATCAGGACAAGATTTGACGTCAAATCACAGTAGCGCTGACAGTTAGTTGGTCTTAAAGCGGCTGTATTCCTTTGTGTGTTTTAGTCAGAGAGTTGTCGTAATACAATTTTTTGCTCAGAATTTCATGCTCTTTCAGATGGTACCAATCATTTTCGTTTATTTTGACTTTTAAAAATCAGCTATTTCTCTACCCCTTATTTCCCTTGCAGTTTTGCCTATGACGTCACTATTTTTGTCATAAAAAGTTTTCCCGGGCCTAATCCGCGTCCTCCCTCTCAAAAATATCTTGCAATATGCTGTTCTTTGGAATAGACTAAAAATGGCTAGGTCGTAGAAAATATGTCACAGAACCCCAGGCTTTGCCCCCTACTATTAGGGGACTTATGATATTTATCTGCTTAATGTCTGGAAATTTCATCAAGGGTAAGCGGAAGAAAAACTTCCTTGAAGAAAACTATCGAAAAAGGATCTTATGGGTCTATAGTTTTTGGTATTCAGAAAATCAAAAACATTGCTAAACGTAATAATGCAAACTAGCCGGTACCCGGCGTCGCAAGCCGGTTAAGCTGTAGCTGAACGCACTAAATATCCTTTGGATGTTGAAGCTGGCTTAAAAGCACGATCAATAAAAAATCTCTTCAGAGTTTGATTTACATTTGAAATGTGATGTTTTGTTTTGAAAAGAATTCGAATGCCATTAACAAATAGGATTGTTAATTACATTCGAAAAGATATAAAAGAAAAGAGAAAAAAAGAGCAGGCAAGTCAGGGAAGAAATTAAAATTGTTAAATGTAGATGGACCTTAAATTTCAAAACAAAGGCTGAATAAAGTCTAAACCAGGCTCTATCCGATCTATCAATCAAAAAGAAAACGAAAGTGACACACAGAAAACAGACATACAGACTACAGCTATTAATATATAGAAGGTCTTATTGGTCCAGTAAGCTTTAAAACGTTCGCATTGACTATTCTGTGACTATACCTCGTCAAAGTTTTGAATCGTTATGAATCTAGAAATCGAAAATTCCTTTTGGAATTTTCATCGAGAGTTCGACTTTTAGAGGCTTCGGTGGCCTGAGTTTTGTTTCAAATGCCTTTTCAATTTCATACCAATCGACACAGTTATTTTACGTGGATTTTAAGAATGCAATAAGAAAGCTTCTGTATCTAAAAGACTCTTTGAAGTATACATGTATTTTAAGACCTCTACTACGAGTATACTCTAGTAAGATAGTAGCAGCAAAGGTGTTAAAGTAAATAAAAAAGAATTACCCTGCTGGTGCGACGAAGTCCTGAAGATCACGACACGTGTATTTGGCAGGTACAGCAATGATGCAAATCAACTCACTGCGCGGAAAATCCGGATCCAATGGCGTCAAATATCTGTCAACAAAAAAATTGTCGTATACGTTTTTCTTAGAACGTCTCAATTTGAGTAGAGCTAAATTTTTTGTTATTCTAAAATGTTCTTATTAGCAGGGGTTTAGCTTTGTTTTTGATAGGCTGGCGAACCAAAAAATAACCCCGGTGAATTCTAGATTTTAGGCCAATTTTTAGACCGGCGAATTGTATTTTTCTCGTGCTTCGCCGTCCAGGCCTAAATAAGACTTCTGTAAAGTCGGTGTTTTTTACACTTTTGGCAAAAACGTGAAGTTTTTTTAAACAGGTTTAAAAACAAAATACAAAATGCACCTTTTCTTAATATGATATCAGGGGATCGGCAACGGATTGAAGATTCCATTCCATTTTTCCCGAGCCTTCTAGAGAAACTAAACCAGTACTTATAACCTCTTAAAGTTAGGAGCACGTTAGGATTAAACGATTCCATAATGAAAATGGATTATAGATTCCATGAGCAATAACTTTTGATCTGGTGGGGGTTTAGAACTGAAATTTGGCAGGATGGAGCATTTATGTATTTTCTATTCGTAAATAAAAAATCTTCCAGCTGGGAGCAGTTTGGGATCACTTATTTCTAATTTTTCTTTGAGTTCTTTTTAAACTAAGGATTGTAGTATGTTTATTTGATATTAAGTAGTTCAAATTTAACTATTTGGAAGGTTTAGGCTCTTAAGAACACGAAAATAAGATTTTCCACTAGAATAGAGCATCTAAGGATTATCAAATCCTTCATTTAAAGTAACATACTTTGCCTTATCCGAAATAAGCGTCTTAGTCTGGAATGAAATATCCTAAAAAGCTCTAAACTGATTTTTTACGTTATGCATGATACGTCGTTACGTTAATGACCTAAAATAAGCTCAGATAGAGCCCCGTAGGATTAATAATTCCATTTTGCGACAAGTAAGGGTCGGGTTAGGGTTGGGGTAGGTTCACCACTTTAAAATATAATTTTTAATCCCAAAACGCTCGTGAAACCGCACTTTTTGGTATCTAAGAATGTTTTAAAGTTAAGTGGAAGTGACTTTTGATTAATTTTAGATTGTGATCAGTCCATTTTAACGATGAAATGCATCTTTTATAATTGTTCAAGTTCAGAGATGTTTTTCGGGTGGAATTTAGGATCCAAAAGTGCTCTTCGTCATTGTTTCATAAAATATAGAGATCATAATGTAACAAGTTCAGACCATCAGAATCAATCCAAGAGCCACTTAACTCTCATAATTCCAAAATTCTTAAAATCTAATATTTCGGAATATTGGATCCCATAGTGTGCACCCCCCAGAATAGTGTGTGTGTGGGGGGGGGGGTTGCTGATTTGGGTCGAAAATTTTCAGGTGTGATTTTGGAATTCGGTTTTCTAGGTTTTAGGTGGGAGAAACAAGTTAAGGTGGGAGTTAATTTCTTTAGGTGGGACTTTGGGTGTTTTGGAAAAAGTTAAAGTAAAATTTCTTATTTTCAGATTTTATGATATCTTTTTTTTATATATTTCATAAATAATTTTTTACCATGTTAAACTTTTCTTTTTATTATTACAGGTCATTTGATGTTTGAATAAATATCTTTAAGAATGATTTTTTTTTACTTTTGCTTACCTTATTACACTTATATAACTCGTCAGGTAAAAGTACGCGGGTAAAATGAGTGCGAGAATTTATTAACGCGAAAGGCACGGTTTTTAATTTTTTTTGTTTTTAGCTGGGATCTGGGATTCTGGGCTGAAGGTGGGAATTTTAGGATTAGGTAGGACCTGAATTTTCAGGTGGGACCTGGAACCCCCTTGCACACTATATCCTTCTTCGCTCCTGGGACCAAAACCAAAAGTTCTAAGCTCGCGTGTTACACCTTTTTGGAAGATTTCATCCCAAAATGCTCGTTCAAATTCATTTTAATTTTTATTCAAGAAAAACCGTTTTTTAGAAAATTTAATGTCACGTTTTTCCCAAAAGTGTAAAAAACACCGACATAAGCATCCTTTTAACAATTGATTTATTCTACAGAATCACTTTGGTTTTTAAATTATTGGCAATTATTGAACAAAATCTGCTCTAATTTAAAGTTGGGAAGTAAAGGAATTACCGCAAATACCAAAGTTTCTTTGAAATCTAAAGTTTGGCTAATCTGTTCAGTTCTCAGGCCGGACATTGTTCTCATTTATCCCAAAAAATCATAAGATAAAATTATCCGAAAAATATCTCTTACTTGTCTTTATAGAGATGCAATATTCCCTGGGTTCGTTCAACAGATGGATTCCCGGAGAAATATTTGATACCGGTCAGTTCTTTTCCTTCACTGAGTGAATCACTTCGCCTCTCTGCTCCCTCCATACCACCTGCTATATATATAAAATTAAAGACAAAATCCAAGCTAAAACTATTATGAGATTTTCTTTAGATTGTAATAGGAAGCTTTGCAGCAATTGTGGTTGCTATCATACTTTTAACTAGGAAATATTAATTATAGGGTTTATAAATTAAAGACAAAATCCTTTGTGAAACACCATTGAAAAATTGGTCGAATCAACCAAACCAAATTAATTGTAATAGATTTCCACATTTTTTTCTCCGTACGCCCATCAAACATTAACCTATAAGCTCTATGACAGGGATGAACTCGCTTTAAGTTAACCAGGGTTGTAAAAATTAAAATTTCTGAAGCAATTGTAAACAAGTGACGCAGATTGACAGTTTCAGAAGTTTCTGCAGCCTGAGTTTTGCTTCAAATGTTTGATAATTTTAAGTATTATAAATCCCAAAACTATAATGTGTTTGTTAAACAACCATAAATCCTAAAACTATGTTTTCTATCTATCTATAGTTAGACCTTTTTTTATAAAATTTAGAATTTAAAGAAGACAATTTTACCTTCTTGCTTAGGGTAATAAGTTTCCACAACAATATTTTGATATTTTCTCTCTCCTTGGTGTAATTCAGGTATTTCTTTGAAGACTTCGGGAATATCCACTTGTTCAGATAACAAACGTAATCCAGAGTTATTCAGTTCTGTTTCAGTACACAGCTCAGTATGACGTTCAAAATATTGTTCTGAAAATAAATAGTGAAAGTTAATGAAACTTTTTCAGAGAGAAACATCATTGTAGCGATCCAATTCTTTCTGTGAGTGCTTCAAATAAAACGATTGAATTTTATTAGGGAATCGTGAAATTTTCAATAGCATTTCCATGTTATCTACACGTTAGTAAGTTTGCGACCACAGCCGAGGGCGACCCGAAGGTTCCCTTCTTTAGCTGTCCACCCGACGTATAGGGAAGAGTGCCACTCCTTTCGCTGAATTTCTCCACTTCCCTTTGATCCCATCTCTTTATTTTTTGAGCATCAAGCAGAAAGACATCAAATATCATTTCAAGAACCTTGCACACCGTAGCTGGATGATCTACCCCTCATGCTACACCCTTATATACCATTAGTAAAAGTGTCAGAAATGTACCCAGAAAGAAAATATTATCCTCAAAAACTTTTGTTTTGAAGAATTGAAAAAAAAAATTGATTAAGAATAATACTCTGTAACAACGAGAACTATATTTTTCTGGTATTATATACCTGCGGAGTAATAGAAGTCTTGTATATTTTGGTCAGCATATTGAATTTCTAATCGAAGCACTACCAGGGAGATCATCACAATGTAATAACCACAACTTCACCAGTCATATCACAAAAATGTTCCGTCATCTTTTGCCAACTTATTTCATTTTGTATGTATTCTATTTTTTTGCTTTTATCTAAAAAGATGAGTCAAATATGGTTTAGATTTCAGCAAGTGGATAAGAAGTTTTAAAGCAAAGTCATAGGCGAAATGGAATCTTTTTTCATCAAATTTTCATCAAATCCTCGGAGACAGAAAATCTTCCAAACAGATAGAAACAAATATTGGGTCCCACTTTCGAAGGATCAAATATAATTTTGAGGCAGAGTTCAGATCCCTCTGGAGAAAATGGATACAATTGACGATTATCAGAGTATTACACTGTACAGTATGTGGCCCCCAGAACGGCGATCAAATTTGAAATTTCTCTCAGATCTAGAGGAAAAGAAATTTTACAAAAATTTTTGCTGCATGAAAACCTTTAACCTCTCTACTTTATTTCCTGGAAGTTCTTTTTCAAAATTTTCAATTTCAACAATATTTTTCAATCGCTTAAAGATAGGTAGCTTTTTTCTAACTGCCCCCAAAACGGAGGTTTGAAATAATAATAATAAAATAATAAATAGCGATTTCTCGAGATATCTTTAAGATATGAATACAAAATTTTGACCATAGTTTTGAAATACAGTATGATTTAGAGGGTTTTGGGCAAAAATTTATTTGATAAAATTTTTACATTATACCCCTGGTTGTCAAAATGCAGGTTTGGGGCCCCCAAAACGGAGGTGTAGCTAAAATCAAATTATTAAGCCCAGTGGTAATAGGGGGAAAAACTATGAACATATTTGTGTTTTCCCTTAAATCTACGACCCGATGGATGTAAAATTTATGATTTTTATGAAATATTTCAAGATTTTCGATATTGCAAAGTCCAAACTGAAAATTTAGAAATTTTCAAAATGACAATTTTGATTTAACAACGTCTTAATCAAGTTTTTGAAAACAAATCTCTTTTGAAAATAGTTCCATTCATGTATGGAATAAGCTGTGAAAATTTTAGAAAAAAAGCTTAACTGAAACTGAAAATATTAAGCTTTAAAGATATTTTTCTCCTATATTTTGCAAAAAAATGACAGAATTTGCCGTTTTTGCTGATTCAGCGAAAAACTTTATATATAATGTTAATTTTTTGTTATAAACTATTAACTCAAGGTGATAGGAATAGAATTCCAAGATTTTTTGCTTTTTCTCATATTTAGAATTTTCTGTTTTGTCAATGCTGATTCTAGGGCTCCGAAATACTGGTTGACCTTTAAGATACTATATCTTTTACCTAGCCTCTAAAGTCACAGATGTATTTGCATTTTCTGAACGGCATTAGGTGTAGAAAGTTCCCTATACCCCGTTTTCATAACTTATTTTCAATATCCAAGGAGCTAGAGTGAGTTATATGCAATTTTTATCTAATTTTGGTGTTAAAGTATTTCCTTTAGACGCAAATATGTTATTGTGAATCCGTCTCAAACCAGCAAAAACATGCCTATTTTTTCAAAATCAATTTCATCATTCTTTCAAAATAAACAAAAATCGTTTAATTCTGATAAATCTACAAGTCAGAATCTTCATTTTAATGAAAACCTCCGTTTTGGGGGCCATATACAGTATGCTAAAATTTTATATATTGGTGGCGAGAATACTAAAAAAAGTATAAAATATTTGCCAAAATGCTAAAAAATATCTTCCGACTTCAAAACCCAATTAATTTTCGAAGGAAAACCTCAAAATTAATCATTAATCAAAATACCAAGAAAAACAGAAAACAGAAAATAATAAATATTCTTTTACATTCAACGTTTTTAAAAGACTTTAAATAATAATCTACCATAAACAAGACTAAAGAGCTTTATCAGGCCATTGATATCGCCATTCGTCAGCATTTAAATGGTATTTTGTTAAATCCCAACCGTTTGCGGATAAACCTTTCACAAGTTTGACATTCAAATCTTCAACGTAGGGTTTTAATCTTTGAAATGTTGAGTGTGGGTTTCCTTTATCTGCAATTGAAAATCAGCATATCAACAATACCATTTCATAATACGCAATTCCTTGATCTTAAAGATAGTATTTTGGGGTAAAAGTAAGTGCGAAAAAAGCGACGCACCTCCGTGCTCTACTAACAGAAGAGCGCATCACGGGTAATCAGGGTTTTGATCATGAAGAAATATAAAATTTTCTCATTTCCTGGTCCTTTAATACACCTAATTAGCTCTTGCGTCAAAAGCTGTAAGAAAGGGGATCAAGGATTGAAAAAAATATCATCAAAATGACTGTAACACATTGCTAAACATATGTAGTTATCATTCAGCCCTGACAAACTCGAGTACAAGCTCCTTAGGAACTCTTAGAGGCCGAACTTGCAAAAATGAAAATCCTTACCTATACAGCTCCTGATACTATTTAGATATTGGGAATTCTAAAAGAAAATGGTTTAATTATTACAGCTGCAATTACCGAAAAAAGGTAATTTTAAGCTAAAACCAGGCTATTTAGAGCAGTTCGTTCAGCTTGTGTTAGCTGAAAATATTTTCCAAAATTAATAAGCGGACTTTTTTCCTTAGAATGATCATTAGGAGTGTGACAGATGCTCGAAAACCAATCTCTTGAAAGCTTAAATGCCAAGCTTTTATTTGTACTTTGTATATGCTATGAGCCGTCACCTGTCAGATAAACGTACGAAATACAGTATGAATTACAATTTGAGAAGTATGATTTCTTACAATATCACTACTACGTAAAGCAATATCCAACAGGATTGCCATTATGCTACTTTGCAAGATAATACTATCGTCAACTCCATGGCGCAATGCAACATAGACTTTCCCTAAGATACAAAAGAATTATATTCGAATTCCCTGAAGGGAACACAATCTAAAAGTGTGCCAAAGTTCCAAATAGGGCATTTGCAAGAAAAAGAGATGATTTCTCTTCAACAGCGAAAGGCAATAGAAAGGTACAGTGGTCCAGGATCTAATAAACTTTAGAAACTTAAATGTAGGGAGAGTAAGTCATACCACCTATGCAGTGAGTGTGTTAATTAAAATAGAATATGTGCCTATAAGATGCTTATGATATTATTAGGCTACTTTGTTTTCATATTTGAAGTACACAAATTATAGTATTTTGGCAATGTGTTAAGCTTACCTTGGTCAAATGAAACAATGTATTGATTTCTTTCATTCTTCAAAATTTCTTCTAAATCACTATTGTGGATCTTATACCTGAATTGTAGGATTGGAGGAATATCGTAAAGAAGGATAGCATAAAAATAATCAATACTATGCGGGTAGAACGAAAAAGTGGATCAATGGATTATTCTATAGAAAATCATACTTGACTTTGTTGATTAGAGAAAGTAAAAAAGGGATTCTTGTTACAACCTTGATGCTTGTAATACTACACAGTAGCTCCTGAATTAAGATAGACCTAAGGCTTACAGCTCAACAGCTTACAGCTCTGTTATAAACAAAACTACTTTACTAACGTCCTAATTATACTTCCCAACTTCGAACCAATACAAATGTCTTTGAAATTACAGTGCCCTGAGAAACAAAAGGAATGTAAGAAAATTAGTTTTTCACATTTTTTAAAGATTAAGGAGTCAAATTTAAAAAGTAATACCTAAATTTTGAATTAAGACTATGCATATCTAATTCCTAAATTTCATTGGCCCAAGCTGTTTAGGGCTTGAATTAACGGGTCATTCGGTAAGATCATTAAAGAGATATCCCAAAGCAAAAGGCTTTTTTGATAAGTATACAGGCTCAAAAGGTATAGTATAAGCGGAGTACAATGCGTGATAGCAAATCATATTCAATCAGGCCTGAAAAAGTCCATTATTCCTTTACTCTATAGGAAATACACTACTGGGTAATGTGGTCAATTTATTTCAAGAAAACTAAACAAAGAAATTTTTAAAACAGAAAACCCGTTGTGGTAAATAAAAGTTGTAGCAAAAGTAAGTTTGGTCATTGGTCATTTTGAAACCGTTTTATGAGATTACAGAACACCAAGCAAGCAAGTGAAAAAGAGCATACTTCTTAGCACTGGTTCTAGTTTGTTGACCTGTTTTGGCGATAAGAAAGCTTCATGCTCAATGAAATGCTGCATGACAATGTACAGTCTATTCATATTCAGCGTTTCCATGACAACACAACTGACAGCACGATAATTAGCAAACAGGTGAAAGAAAGTGAAGAGAATAAATAAGAACCAGACTAATCTATAAATGAAAAGCAAAAATAATCATTAGATTATGATCAATTCCCAAGTGGAGTATTCTAACAACAAGAAGTTGGTCAATGCAAAACTATCAACAATACAAACTTAGAAATTCTATCTGGAAAATGTTTTTTTATGTAATGATAGAATTATTTGTACAAAACTTAATTGGAAGTTCAAAAAACTCTTTTTTGTATAAAACAACTTATAATACACCTCTCTGTGGCCATAATCTCAATTTTACATTCAAAAACAACCCCAGATAAAATGAAAGTTGAAAAAAATGAGATACTTTACATTGGACGATCGGCGACAATTGGTGTTAGGATGAAACTTGCTATCAAAGCCATCAAGTTGACCAGTGTTTCCTGAAAGCATTATAAAATTCTTTACTATTTGCTTGCTGCACTAGACATGAAAGATAAATTGCTGAGCTAGAACTACCCTTTGATTGAGAGGTAATACTGTACCAACTGAACAGCCACCTAGCCGGCAATAGCGAGGTTAAGCAACGGTTTATTTTCACCGTAAAGTGTGATACGGTAGGCCTGTACATAAATTACCAAAGCAAACCATGCAAGTGAAATCTTATGTACAAAAGCCTACGATATCGCATTAAACGGTCTAAATAAACACTTGCTTCTTAACCTCGTTAATATCATTGTTCATTGTAATAATAGCTCCAGTAACAAAAGAAAGAGCCTGTTTCATCTCCTGAGAAATTTCAGAAAAAATCAGGGATTCCATTCTCATAAAATACCTGACTACCATCCTTGGCAGAGACATCAGCCATATTATTTCTTCTCGCTTGATGAAGTGTTAAAGCTGCTCTTGTCGCCCCTCCAGCCACACCTACGATTGACTGTGAAAAGAGATTATTTTATTAAAGTGAGATAATGTTTACCAACATCAAGGTTGGCTAGCTTGGCTGATCAAAACCATTAGCTTGGGCTAAGAAATTTTGTAGTAAACATTACTTAAGTGTGGACTCTTTTTCAATACATGTGGAAACAACTCTCAAGGGGATTAATCTAATTATTCTGATGCTTTCCAAATGGTGGTTGTAAAGAGATCACACTTAGAGTAGTAGAAGTAACTATAGCATAATGATAATAAAAGAGTTGGTTTCTATTGGTTTCTCATTTTTACAGAAAGCCAAAAGAAACTCTTTGAATAAATCAAATGGGTTTGCTAATTTATCTTTATCATTCATGTTCAGCATGAAGCTGTTGAATTTTTACCCTAGTGATACTTGATAAGCATGCAATAAAAATGAAGTAACTCTTGAAGATGGGTGCCAGAAGATCAAGGAATATAGCTGTATCATTCAGAACATCAGCACATAACCTAAAACAATAAAACAGTACATAACCTCTCAACAATCCAAAGGGCTTATGATGCATTCAGCTTATCTACTCCTCGGCGAGTGCGACGCCGGGTGACGGCTAGTCAAGTGTACTAAAATAGTATTTCAAAAAGCTATCCAAAAAATAAACATTTAGCAAACCCAGGGTTCTCTTTTTTTGGAAATCTAGCTCACAAATTGACAAGGAGGCAAGGGCAAGATCTTTTTATCGTCGTTAAGTTTTTAGATTGTTCAAAATCATACCTCCACCGTTTAGCATCACAATCTAGTTGAGTTCTAAAATAGAAAGAAAATGGAACCGACCCCTTATAACTCTTTTTACTTGTACATACAATAGGTTAAAAAGAATTTTATGAATACAAAAAAATTATCATTGATCCTTCTTTATGACTTCAAGATTTAATAATCAAACTAACATCTAATAAATTAAGAGCGACTTGTTAATTGCAAGAAAGTATTTTACTAAAGTAGTATTATATAGCGTTTTTAATCTAGAATGGCTCAGTTATTCTGATTTCTTATTGTTTTACCCTTTCAACCAAGCGAACATGATTCTGCCTATCATACCAGCTCCATCTTTCAGCATCCAGGTAATTGAGGCAGCCATCACAGTTGCTTTCTCATTTCCTACACCATAACCTTTGAGGATAGCTTGTGTTGCCAACATTCCAGTAATGGAGGAACAAAAAGCCTAAAAAAAGATAAAATAGCTTTCATGCTTGGGTGTATCTCGTGGAAGGATGTGTCAATGATTAAATAAAACATTGATACAACAGATAAGTTCATTTCTTCGAGTGATATACACATCAAATGATACACAATGATTTTTTGGTTTTTCATTTCATTTCATTTCATTGCATTTGAAACAAACGATCACTTACAACTCGTAAAAGTAGTTTGAAATGTTTACTATCGCTTATCAAAAGAATGAAAATAAATAAACAAACTGTAAAGTGTTTATCACTATATGATAACAAGAATATCAAACCTGTACTGTGTCCCATAATTGGTATTCTAAATAATCCTCACTAACACTTGTTGGGTAGCCTTGAGGTAGAAATCCACTCTATAGATAAGTAGAAAAATAAAATGAATCAATACGAACACGTGACAAAAAATTTTGAAGCTTAAAATAATGTTTCCAAAAGGGCTAATAAACAAATGTCTAATAGAGATTTTGGCTTGAGATAATATGAGAAGTCAGCTCAAGAATCAGAGCTCTTAGAATCAGAATCGTAACTTTTCAAACTTATGAATCTTTATAATAATTTCACATATAATAATCACCTTGAAAGTCTCCTTTATTTTGTTCGCAAATCCCTTGTGTTTTTCCTTTTGATTATAATGTTGAATATGATTGGTTTCTTCATCTTTCAAGTCATAATAGTACCTTTGACTAGCACCATAGGTTTCAAATAAATCATTTTTCTCAGTAACCATTTCTTAAAACTTCATGTACTTTTTTATAACATCTACAAAGAAAATAAACAAAAGTTAGAAAGAGTATGCCAATTTGATAATGCTCAGAAACTTGTTAGTGAAAAACAAAGAAATTTTTTGAATAGGCCTACTGTGATAAAACTTTTATTGAAATTGAGATTGGGCTCTTCTAGAAAAAATTTTTACATGGGGGGTGGAGGATATATATTGTCCGGGGAGTAGCAAAAAATCATCAAAATTTGCCTTGTTCCGGGTGTAAATTTACTCTGTCCGGGGGTAATTTGGTGTGACCAGGGGGTCAGCAGATGCTTGTCCGGGGGGTAAAAGCTATTGTCCGGGGGGGCCAAAAGTCACCTTGTCCGGGGGGTAAATCACTAAAAATTGTTATATCCTCCACCCCCAATGTAAAACTTTTTTCTGGAAGAGCCCATTTATAGTTAATTGTCTTAATAACTGGATGACATATTTTGTAGCGATATATATTTTGAAAGTGTAAGTAATATACAGGGTACAAAAAATGAAAACAAATAAGCATATAATTTGAAATGATAAAAAAATGATAAAAATCAAGCCAATAAAGAAATAAAGTTTAAAAAGTACATATTAAAAAGGGGAAAAACAAAAATAAAACATGGTGAAATAATGTCTGATATCCATACTGTAGGCAGCTTTATCTTGTTTGTAAATAAATTAACCTCTGATGAGTCAGTACACAAGTTCATAAAAAATAATATTGGAAATCAAATTATTTCCTTTAAGCAAGGTTTGCATGAAAAATAATAATTCTTTCACCTTCTACTTTAAAAGTCTTTTAATAAGATGATCGAAAGTATGAATAATGCTAAAAATTCATAGTACTAATAAAAATGAAGACTTGCAGTCTCGGGAAAATATAGTGAGTATAATACCCATCAAAACACAGCATAATAAAAGATAAATAACTTCTATGTCTACTGATAAAAAAATTCAATGTAGTGAGCTATTTGAATTTTTTCCTTCTAAGTTTGTTCATATGAAGGTATCAAACGTTCTAAATCTTTAAGATGAGAAGGAATTTCTTCAACTTTCACATTAGCAGTTTGTGTTTCTGGTTGTTTTCCTGGTGCCTCACTTGCTTTGAAATTCTTAACAGATTGTGTTAAAGTTGTAGCTGGTGGTAGGCTGGTAGTTATGGTGGTGAAAGTTTCTCGAGAACTTTCAGGCCTTTGATAGTAATGTTGCTGATACTGTTCAGGATGATGATAGAACAGCTGTTGGTTCTGCAAGAAATGCTGATACTGATCTCTTGTGACTGGAATCAACCTTTGACGGTTTTGAACAGTTGATAAAGGATCATCACGAAGAAGGGCCTGAGTTAGGTCCTCTAAGCGTTGTGGTTTTTCAGGTGGTGGTAAAGGATCAGTTACTTGTAGTTGGTGTTTAGAGTTTTCACGAATCTTCCTTTCCTTTGTAGGTACTACTGAGCTCAGATGGTCATATTGCGGTGGCAAGCCTGGACGATGTAATGATTCAATCAAATAAGCTACAGGTGGTGGAGCTAAAACAACCTGAGATGGATTCTTATTTTTACGTTTTCTTCCACGTCTTGGGACGTCATCTCCTTCAGGTGGATCCTTTGTCACTCTTGGATTTATACCATGAGTTTTTTTGTGTGAGTATAGTTGACCAGCTTGGGGAAAAGCTTTGGCACATAGATGGCATTGATATGGCTTTTCACCAGTGTGAATTCTTTCATGTTGGTTTAGCTAGTAAGAAAAAAGTTTCAGTACATCTAAAATAACTGATAACTAAAAATACGAGACAGTATTGCTCTTCATCTCTATTTTAAAGATTGTGGCTTCAGGGAAATGGAAATCAAAGTAGCTTTAAAATATACCTGACTCTTTTGCTTGAATGCTTTCTCACAGTGTGAGCAATGATATGGTCTGTCATTTGTATGAATCCTAATATGCTGTGTCAAATGACACTGTTGGCGAAATCTGTTCCCACAAATAGTACATTGAAATGGTCTGTTGTCATTAACAGTTGGTGTGGTGATTTCCGGCAATAAACAAACATCTTGCATACTTGGAATTCCCATTGCAATATTTGCTGCAGCTATATTGGCTGCTGAAGGTTTCCCTCCAGGAGAATTGGGTATACTCATATTTTATATTGCTAAATAAATTTCATATTTTAAGTAACATGTTGAATGACAAACAATGCAATTTTAGTAGTCATCCTATCTTTCAGTGGTGTGATTAGAGTTTGATTGATATTAAAATTGTGACAGTATCTTATCTTATCAAACTATACAAAACAAGTAATACTTTAATGGACCTACCTATTTATAAAACGAATAATTAGAATTTAATGGAAGTAATGTATAATTTTAAATTTCGATTTATATATCTATTGGAACGGAGAAAGTAATTAAGAAACGCATCGATGTTTAACGGTGAAAGAAAAATAATATCGACACTTTAATCAATCATTCAGAGAAAATTAAAACTGAAGTAAAAAAAACATTTAGTTTTCAGTTTTCATTATTTCATCACAGATTGAGGAGTCACATTTTGGGCATTGCCATTTTACATCATTGTGCAAAAAATCATGAAAATCTGTCGAGTATAAGTTGAAAAAATGAAGGAAAACCGTTTTACGCCGGTTTTCGGCTGTTCCGGCGATTTTTAAGGAGTTCCGGATTCAAAGGATGATTTTTTTGGAAATCAAACGATGCTAAGTTTTGGGCATCATCATAAAGAACATTTTTCTGTAAAGAAACAATTAAATAAGTTGAAAAAATGTGACGGAAATGTGAAAAAACGACGATTTCCGGCACATTTCCGGTTCTACAGACCGGAAAAAATTTTTTTTCGGCAAACGGTTTTCGACACCTTTTCGGCAGTACTAATGTGCATCTATGTGCAAAAAATCGCAAAAAACTAATGATAAAATCTCGAGAAAATCTCAAAAAACCGCTTTTTTCGGGACATTTCCGGTTCTACCGGCCGGAAAATTTTTTTTTTCCAAAATCGGGCTCCGTCACATTCGAGGGTTTATAGTAATGGACCTTTGTGCAAAAAATCAGAAAAATTGAATGAGCCAATCTCGAGAAAAGTTGGTAACTAACGTACTAACTAACTAACTAACGAACACGGGTTAATTTATAGGACCTCCACCGGGGTAGGTCCAAAAACTGAAAATTAGAAAGGTTAGATGAAACCTGTGGAATTCTCTAGGAAGGTACCAACTTTATTCATAGTTTTCAACAGAAAATTAATTTTACATGCAATACAAATATATTTTTTGAATCAGCAAGAGGCAGAAATTATCATTATTCTGTGATGATGTTGCAAAATATTCACAATTTGAAAGGAAAGCCTATGTAAGAGGAGGTTAATCTAAAGAATCCTACATTTTTACTAAAAATAGAAAACAACAAATTTCACAATGATGACAAATTTTGTCATCCACCACCCTGACCCAGTTAGTTTGTCTACCTACAAATTCATTCCTCTTTGTTCATTACGAAGTTTAACTACATTTGGTTAAAAGAACAACAAATTACGCATGTGTTACAAATTCATTCCTCTTTGTTCATTACGAAGTTTAACTATAGTCATCTGGGGTAATTACGGGACGATTTTGACTTATTTGGGCATTAATCTGAAAGTATTAATCCTAGAGATCTGATTTTTTTATATTTTATTTATCAAAGTATTCATGACCTTTACACAAAATTTATTACTTTTCCTTGAAATTGGGTAGATGTTCCTAAAATTTATTTTAAAGGTGTCCCGTAATTAACCCGCATTTTGGGGTAATTACGGGACACCCTCAGGGTAAATATGGGACAGGTATAAAATGTTATTGAAAAATCCAGATATCTTTCCAAAAGGTCATGATATTTGAGGTTTTGCATCCACTTGATGACTCCAAATCCAAGTGCTATCTATCATTTAAAGGACTTTAAACAAAATTAGTGACAGTGTCCCATTTTTACCCCAGCCTTTTTCCCACTTGGGGGTAATAATGGGACACTTCAAACAGTATATTTGTTTAGAGTAATCTAGACCAACTGTTTAAGTAAATTTAGATGCAAACCTTTGCAGGTTTTTAAAGACTTAGAGTGTAGTTATGATTCCAATAAACTAGAAAATCAAATTTGTAGTTTTCTTATAAAAAATAAACACTTCAAACTCAAACTTTAAGTGTCCCATAATTACCCCAAGATTAAAAGATTTGACTACGGGGTAAATATGGGACACACTTTTTAGAGACAAGGTGCCTTGTCTGATAATGAGACTTTTATAATTTCAAACCATAGTATCTTGATGTCAGAATTCAGTCAAAATATAATCAAAGTGATTGCAGCTCTTCCTGACAACTTAAGCTTGAAAAGTTCCTTCTAAAACTACGAAAATTGATTTTTATGGTCACATGTGAAACTTTAGTTGAAACATCAAAAGTATATGTTAGAATAATATAACTAGACATTTTTCTAGCAGCCAGAGAATGACTATCTCCAAAATCCGGAGAGGAATCTGAATCCAATTTTATAATAATAACAGAGTTTTGAGGGGTGTCCCGTATTTACCCCTTTGTTTTAACTGTCCCGTAATTACCCCAGATGACTATATATTTGGTTAAAAGAACAACAAATTACGCATTTGTGTTATAATACAGGATTCTTTAGAGGAACAGACTGGTAATAGGGGACATTTGTCGTCAGATGCGTTTGGCCAATAATTTCTAAACATCTAGATCCCCACTCCCCTTAATCAGCCAAAATGTTGATAAAAAAAACGAAAATCTTTCGACGATGTGTATGTGACTTTTATCAGTGTGCAATATCCCAATGAAGTTTTTTGTAAATGCTAGTTCCAAATTGTACTTTTAATAGTTGCAAGGTTGTTCATGGAGGCTGGCAAAATCAATTTTCTTCATGTAGAAGGAGATTTGTTGAAAAAGAGTCCAAACAGTCCGTATTCAAGAAGGGTAGGGCAGTTTCCCATGCATGAAATGGCAGCCAAAAATGACACGTTATGTGAGGTAAAGTTTAATTTTGATGATTTCAGGAGGGGCTCCATCTGATAACCATAAATTTAATATGGCTGATGGAAAGGCGAAAAGGTCTATTGGCTGCGCTTGTCCAATACTTACTTTCTTATCCAGGGTAGCTACTTTTCCCAATTTGCAGAGCTTTTGAAAAAGAAAGAAAATGAGGGATCATAGGCTTTCAGAGGATAGGTGGTTGTAAAAATATTTAATCAAATGTCAAAAAAAAGGTTAGGAAAATAGCTTTAAAAAATTAAAAAGATGTGTTGATTTTTGGTTTTAGTACCGTGAAGTCGGGTAACTTGCATCAGTTGAGGCTAACATGCATAGCCCTCTTTTATTATCCAACCACACTGTTTTATTTAACTGTGATTTTGTTGGCGAGTAACTCTCCAAAATAACTCGCGCGGCAAATATGAGTTCTAAAATGGTAGAGTAGAGCTACAAGCAAAGCTGCATAGTTCATTTGTTTTGAAATTTTGCTGCTTTGGTTGGTTCCCTCCACTGATGCAAGTTACCCGACTTGACGGTAATACTGACACCCTTCTTTAGAGATAAGAATAATTTATGACAGTCGGAATCACTGATAGAGGAAATATTTTTTCCTCTCTGATTGCTAAGCAAAGAAAATTAGTTTCAATCAGCGCTTCTGACCTTCCTATTATTCCTATCTTCAAACAAGGGTGTTGAAATTAGAAGAGGGATGTCGATATTAGACCAACTTACGGTATGTTTGGAAGGTTTTAGTAGAATGGATAGTTGTTGTACCTAACGTGAACAGCAGTATAGCTTACGAAAATCCCGGCTCGGCCAGCTGTGCCACTTACTTGTCTATCTCTAAGAATCAAAGATCCAAGCTGAGAGATTCTTTTTGTACAAGGTGCAAAACTATTCAAATGGCATACAGTAGAATCTTAAAAAACACTTACAACTAAAAAATTTAAAAATGCACTTGACACTCAGTTAGTCACACTAGGAAATCAAGGTTTCAGAAAAAACAATATCAGTCATCTACAGGATGTATTTGCAACAACAAGGATGAGAGTTACTTGAATCAAGTTCAGGTTCCCAAAACAATTAATTAAAACTTGAAAACTTGAAATGAGACAATATGCCCAATTGGACATGTTCATTAAAAAAGGCAAGTTTTTAGGGTTTTTTGATATGTCACAGAGCTTGCCTTTTTAATGAACATGTCCAATTGTGAACGTGCAGCAGCCAGAATATCACCAACCAAATTTTGTCATTCAATTTCCGAGACAGCGCTTTGATTTTTAACGCCTTGTAAAGTAAAAATCATTTCACACATGTAAATGGGTCAGTGTTTGAGGTCCGGCAAAATTTCCGGGAAATAGGTGGTGGTGCGCGGGCCGCGGATCTAGGTGGGTTCCATCCCCCCTGTAGATCTTTTTCTTAGGGAGTTAAGCTTCAAATTAGTTTTCAAGGTTCAATTGGCTCAATGTTTTTCATATCATCTATGGCTCAAATTTTAGGCAATTTCTCATGGTTTTGAAAATGTTAATTTCATTAAAAAGTGCCGGGTTATTTTTTCATGAATCCTTTTAGAAGTTTTGCGACGCATTTTTTTGCTTGAGAGTCAGGTAATTGATATAGCGCTTTCGTAGCATTAATCTTTGATACGCATTTCGGCGGGATGCTAGTGTGACTAACTGTTAGGAGTAAAGGCTGTCCTCCTTACAGTCCACCACGCTCATGACTGTCCTCCTTACAGTCCTTCGACACGCCGTCATGCTCACGGTCTTAGGCGCTTAAGTTAGACCTTATATTGCATGCCGTGAAGTCAGGTAACTTGTATCAGTGGAGGCAAAATTGCATAGCCATCAAATGACTGACCTATCAAAGCTGCAAAATTTGTAATAGTAATGATATGACATTGAGGGAAATTAGGGATTTTTAATACCCCGAATTTCATTTTGAAATATTTTGAAAAAGCCCGAACGAAGTGAGGGCTATTTCAAAGTATTTCAAATGACACGAGGGGTATTAATCCTAATTTTACGAATCATGATTTGACCAAAATTTTACCGAAGTTTCCATTCCCGCTAAAATCAAAACAAACAGCCCGCTACAAAGGTCGCCATTTTCGGAGGTTTAAACGGCCGAATTCCATCACAATTTTTAAACAGTATTTGTTTTTAAAACTTTAAAACTCCCAAGGCAAGAATGTTATACTCTGAAACCACCCCTAAATTGCTCAGGGAAAGGATTTTTGATAGCGTGCTAAAGGAAAAAGCAAAGAAGTGAGCGCTACGGTACCGTGAGTGGTCCTAAATCCGACCAGATCCGACAGCCCTGCCTAAATCCGATGGGGTCTTTCAAAGATACAAACTAAAAAGAAACAAACCTTTCGCTGTGACGCGATGAAGATACCAAAGTGTCAACTATAACTGAGAGATTTGATACATTGAATTATTTTATTATTTTTACAACTCACACTTTTTTGATCACATTAATTGACATCTTGACATTATACTGTGAGATTGGGTAACTTGCATCAGTGGAGGCTAACATGCATAGCCCTCAAATGAAAGACCTAGCTGGTCATTAAAATACAAAATTAAATCAAAACAAAAATGGTAGAGTAGAGCTGCGAGCGGAGCTGCGTAGTTGTATTTTAATGACCAGTCAGGTCTTTCATTTGAGGGCTATGCATGTTAGCCTCCACTGATGCAAGTTACCCATTCTCACGGTAGTCATCTTGTTAGATGTTTTGTTTTGAGAGTTCTTGCAATAGTTTATTGTTCAACTTGTAGAGGGAATGTTTGTAAACATAAAAAAATTTTCATAACAGTTATTTGGGGGGTCGGATTTAGGACTGCTCACGGTAAGCGGCCTTTGATTTTTTCCTTGGAATTTTAGTGAAATTTCATTTTGGTCATCAATGTCACAGCTAACTCTCAATATTCCGATATACCTACCCACTAACGGTCTTTTCCCATTACGCGTGGCGACTTTGAATATGGACGTCACCCCTTAGCCTCCACTGATGCAAGTTACCCGATCTCACGGTGGTACATCCCAACACCAGCTCAAAAACGAACAATATTTCACATTTATATATATATTTCATTTCACAGATTTCGGCAAATGTCAATCATTTCAAGTTTACTATATATATAATTATATGTACGACAAATACACATTTCGGAACCTAATACATTTTTGTCATTTATTTGCCTCCCCAAAGTATTCACCTGTTTGCACTGTTAACAACATTTCGGCCCTCTGACGTAAAAGTTAACTGCAAATACAAATACAAAAAAGTTAAATATCAAAACAAAATGGTAGAATAGAGCTGCGAGCGGAGCTGCGTAATTCAATTGTTTTGAAATTTGGCTGCTTTGGTTGGTCAGTCATTTGATGGCTATGCAAGTTTCCCTCCACTGATGCGTACGGTATATTTTACAAATTTGGAAAATATAATAAAAAAAAGAGAAAGAGAAACATATCAGACTGTTAGAAATTTCGTAACCTGAATCTTTAGCTCAACTCTGGTAATATCATGGGAGAGGATTCCCCAATGTGCTCAATAAGATTCAGTGTTCAGTGTTCAGCAGTGCCAAAATACAGTGAAGCTACAAAATACAGCAAAATACCTATACCAACAGACCAAGGCAAAGTTGCAGGGAACTTGCTTTTTTCTTCATTGCTAGACTAGTATTTCAATTTAAAAAGTGACCGCCGCGTGCGCACCGCCGCGTACAAGCAATAAGTAGCTAATTCTTTCATATTCAGGTAATGAGAAAACGAAAGTGACAAATTCAAAATATATTTTTTTGATGAAAGTCTCAACTACACTACACTCGATGACCGATGGTGCTGCCACTGACTGACTGACCAACCTGCATCCAAGAAGTCCAACTGTCAAATTATTTCTGTTCATATTTTCTACTTGTTATAATGAGTCAATCACCGTTGAGCACTACTCAGCAAATAACATCTGAGTTCCATTCCCCTTCAATAGCAGAAAGAACCGCCATGTAAGTATCTGGTCTAGCGACTCCAGAAGTCATGCAACTTTCGTTGACGTCAAACCAAATGTTTCATTTTTCCATGAGCTTTGAACCCTTCAAACTTTTTTCTATGTATGCTAAAGCGTTCCGGTTTTTACTAAATAAAAGCCCATGATCTTAGCTTTCCATCCAGCGGTATAGACCTTTTTTTAAAGAGGCAGCCATATTGAATAATTATGTATTCCAGCATAAAAACAATGATACAGCCATGCATAATTACTGTATCATGCATATTTTAAAAATTATGCATGGCTGTATCATTGTTTTTATGCTGGAGTACATACCGTGAGATTGGGTAACTTGCATCAGTGGAGGCTAACATGCATAGCCCTCAAACGAAAGACCTGGCTGGTCATTAAAATACATCTACGCAGCTCCGCTCGCAGCTCTTCTCTACCATTTTTGTTTTGATTTAATTTTGTATTTTAATGACCAGCCAGATCGTTCATTTGAGGGCTATGCATGTTAGCCTCCACTGATGCAAGTTACCCAATCTCACGGTAATTATTCAACATGGCTGCCTCTTTAAAAAAAGGTCTATATAACACTGTGGACACGGGCTAGACAGCAAATTGGTAAATTTTCATTTGGGGTTTCTCCTTTCAGAAAAACTTATTCTTTATTCAAAAGTTTTTGTTCCTCCATTTCCAGAGGCCCCTTCAAAATGGGTCCTACCACCTTTTTTGACTCATTTCAACCTTTTCCAAACTAATTTTCTTCAAAAACAAAAATAAAACAATGCAATGTCTTCTTTTTTCAAAAAAATATATATCTTTCGTTATTTTGATATTAAATATACTAAATATTTTACAAATATTTTTATATAATAATATTCTAACACCATCAAAGAATTCTCCCTCCAAATTTCAGGTCTCTAGCTACACTAGAAAAAGAGGTATGCAAAATTGAAGAAGCATGACTGGAAAATTTCTTTTTTTCTCTTTTGGGTTTTGACACATTTTTCAAATTTTTCCAAGCTGTTTTCCTACTGTTTCCTAACCTTTTTTTTGACATTTTTAGTCAAATTTTTGACACTAAAATTTGAATATCTTTACAACCACTTATCCTTTGGAGGCCTATGACCCCTCATTTTCTTTCATTTTTAAAGCTCTACAAGATAGGATAGGTTTTGAAAAAAAAATTAAAATTTGAAAAATCTTCTGGAGTTGCTAATCTGGTCTGTATGTATAGACCTTTTTTCAAAGAGGACGTCCTGTTGAATAATTATGTAGTCCAGCCATAAAAACAATGATAGAGCCATGCATAATTACTGTATCATGTATATTGTACTAAGAATTATGCATGGTTTTATCATTGTTTTTCTGCTGGACTACATAATTATTCAACAGAGTGGCCTCTTTGAAAAAAGGTCTATTTTCACTTACTGTAAAATCGAAAAAGAAATCATGTATTTTTTAATATGTCGTTCCTTAACTCAAATCAAATGTGTTGGAGTAGGTTTAAGCACGTCCACCTTGCTCTCTGTCTCTCCCTTAACCGACACGTAGAGTGTAAATAGAATTTAAAGTTTATTTTGAGCAACTTTTAGTGTGAGAGTGTTTTGGCGTGAACCTCAGTTTATTAAACAAATGATAATTCGATGTGGACTTTTCTTCCTTTCCACACTGGATGATAGCTATCAAAGATCAATGCTGCAATTAATTTGTGCTCTCATCACATTATTCATATTTATTTATTGGGTTTTATCCTTCAAGAGACAGTGTAGACCTAAAGCTCCAAAACAGCATCTATTAACATGAAAACCAGAATATGATTCTTCTATTGGATTCAAAACTATAAAGTGCACTTACAAACATCAATTTGTCAGATCCAACAAAATTAATAACCGCACTGTCATCATTGACAATAAAACAAACGATTTTCTGTCAAGAGCCTTGTAAACATTCCAACAACTTCCATCAAAATGATCTATCACAGCTCAGTTTACCATTTTTAATGCGGTCCGAGGATTGAGCCGAGAACGCTCCGCAAACTCCTGTGCGGGTGATTCAATCTGTCAATCATTTTCTCAAGCGAAGAGGAGTACGCGAAGCGATTCTAGCTTTACGATAGTGCCGCGGGTCATCAATGGATAGTATTCAATTATCACTATCCCTTTATTTTCATTCCTAGAACTTTTGCAAAAAAAAGGAAAAATAGAAAAGTTGTATTTTTTACTGCTCTATTCACATACTGAATTTGAAAGATCTTCTATGTGGCGTTTTTTTGCAAACTTCAAAAAACTGATTTTTGTCCTGCCTTTGCAGGACTTTGGCTTAAGTGCTTGAGTGCAGCATAGGGTACAAAGTCCAAACATGCGCTTCCCGTAATTTTTGTGTGAAGAGTTACTTTAATGGGATAAATTTTAGTGGGGATTAAATGCGGGGATTAATTTTCGCAGATGGCACTATTGGGGGGCATTATTTTCTCGATTTTGTGACTTTTACTGTCAAATCATGCATATTGGTTGTTGAAATACACATTATTTGCGCCTCTTTGATGCAAGTAACCATTCAAATAGTATTTATTTGACATATTTTGAGTTTTGTTTAGAAATATTTCGCGGATGGGCCTTTTTCGAATTTCCAATGGGACTTATTTTCGCGGATGACACCCAAATCCGCGAAATCTGCGAAAATTAATCCCCGCGAAAATTTATTCCATTAAAGTAGGTCTATACTGAGAGAGGGTACTAACTAACAAATTGAGGGGCTCTATTAGGGGTTCTGTACAAGGTAGAATTAGGAACACAAGTTCCATTCAATTTGTTTGGTAGAACGCGACAGCCTACACAGTTCCCCAATAACTCCTTTTAGGTTAAAAGCAACGGTCTATTGCATAACTAATTACTGCACACTTCAATGGATGCAAGTAAAACTACAAGCGGGAAATTAGATATTACCTGTATATATATAAATAAGTTCTGTTCTAATTGGCACGCTAACATTCTCCCCCAATTACTACCTAGTAAACGCTGTAAATCTTCCGGCGTGACTTCCTAATCCTATGAAATATTAGCTCAAGTATTTATTAGGGTTTAATTTCCGTAATACGGAGCAGATAATTTCCAGCCCGAATGAATAATTAAATATGCGGAACTGTGTCAATAGGTTGTTGACTTAAGTTCTCCCAAAGGAGTAATTGCAATTACAGTTATTAATAAAATCTTTGATTTTGGTCCATTTTCTTTTGTTGCATACTGAACAGTAATTCCTGGAACAAAATATCAAGTTCACAACATAGCTCAGCACTTAGTAGGGTTATTCTTTTTACTTTTCAGATTTTCAGGATTATTTGATACCTCCAGAATATGGATATTCGGATGTGCATTGTTTCTCATCATTTATGGAAGCAAAAGGTATTTGTGGTATATAAAAATAATGTTATTCTTAGCATATTCTTAATTTTTTTGCAAGTTTCATCATGAATATGCTTATAAAGTATATTCTTCGAAAAAAAAGTGTGCCAAGTTGGGAATAATATTTATGTTAAATCATTATGTTATAATTATGTACAGTATTTATGATTGATTGGGTAGTTAATAAGTAATTAACTTTGTGACTTATTAGTAGTATCACATCTATGGATAAGGATCAATATAGTACATAATAATGAGACAATAACCATAAAATAGTTTAGAAAATTTAAAAGAAACAGAAAGCAATCTAACTGACTGATTTTAACTGTAAAAGTATGTTGATAAATTTGTTTGCTTAATTTCTAGATCATTATCTGTTGACAGTTTATTTACGGATAGCAAAGATGAAAAGAATAAAGAAGGAAAAGGTATTTATTTTTAAGTACAACAAAAAATGGCCCTGAATGATGAGAAAATATCAAATTTTAACAAGGAAAATTTTCTTTGTCTTGCTTTGATAAATGGAATGAAGGATCTCAGTGAACTCCCTAGGAATTGAGGGGATTTGATATTATCCAATTAACATGGATTGTCTATAAATAAAAGAAAATTATCTTCGTGGAATTGTTATTACTGAGAAAGGAACGAAATCTCTCTCAAAAACCAAACTAAAATAGAACAAATCAAAATTCCATAATTCACTCTCCATTGCTTCTTTCTTTTAGTCAAACCTGACATTAACAAGTTTCTCTGATATAGCTAGAAACTACCCTAGACTATAAAAGAATACTACTCGTTCGCCCATTCATCGTCTTTGTGTTCTTAGTGAAATACTTTACTTCTTCATGCAAATCTGGCTGTAGTGAAAATTTACTATTGCTAGGCCGGACTTGCTTTTTTGACTGGATACCAACAGTATCAATAGGGACCTTAGAAAATTACTTCAACCAATGCACCATTTGATAGCACTTATTGAAAGGCTGTTTAATCGGGTATGGATCTCTCCAAATGTAGTTGACACTTTGCTGGAATGACCAAAATATCATTTTTACAGTATTTTGTAAATTTATGTTTCCTTTCTTTTTAGGTTCTCATACAATAGAACTGAGCCATGCCATCTTTTTACCGATTGGTGCATCACTTTCACTGCTGACCATGTTTTTATTCTTCAATGTTTTCCAGTTCTTCTTCTTCATTTCAACAACAGGTTATATCATAATATTGTATTTTAACTGATTTTTGGATGCGAATCTTACCTTACATTTCATTTTAGTATTTTTGTACAAGAACTGCCTTTTTGTTGAGGCACTGTTTTTCCCTTTAAACATAGCGTCAGCCCTCTCCCTGCTGGTTGGGGGGGGGGTTACACCTTAAACTTTTCCCAAAAAAGGAGGGGACTGGGAGTACACCACTTTTTTGGGGGGACCTATGTACTTGGGGGAGCTAAAATCTCATCACTTAACGTGGGGCTAAAATAATTCAGATTAATAGTTGGCTTCATGAATCTGAAAATTTTTCGCCTGCCGCGCAATATTTTTATAGAAAGTGTGCAAAATATTTTATCTTAAACTTAGAACTGAACGTAATTTACATTGGAAAACACCTTTTTACTGGATCAATTTTTTGAAAGTGTCTAGGGTCAAAAGTCCTGGGGGCTAACAAAAAATTCTTAAATCTTTGGGGGTGGGGGGACTTAAAACTCATCGGGACCTAATTTTTGCCTGGGACCTAAACCCAGACTGATACTATGGGCCCTTTTAGAATATATACAATACGTAGCTTATTGAATCATATAAAAATGTATTTTGTTTTTGTTAATGAGTTGAAGGTTTTTTCTTTAACCTTCTGCCCTTCCCCTTCAATGATTTATTTTTACAAAACAGGGGTCCTGTAAAAAAATTTAACTCCAATAATATCTTTCTCTTTTTCAGTGCTCTCCGTTCTCTCCTTCTCATTTCTTCTACTGCAAGTTTGTGAAAAATGTTTCAATTTTTGCAATATTGATGGCAACTCAAAGTAAGTATTTTCTTTTACCGTTAATTTTTGTGGATCATCATACAAAATCGTGTCACAGTCTGGGAATCTTTATAACAGACTGGTGAAAATGAAAATATCTTTATAGACTAGGTCCTACCAAGGACTTTAGAAATGCTACTTGATGTTTTCCTGCTTTGTGCTCAGCAGTTGTTACTATGACGATAGCATCCAGTTTGAGGTCACATTATTAATGTAGGGTTTGTGTGGGTTTTGATTTATTTGATTTATTACTCCTTATATTTTTCTTCTTTTATCCAAGTGCATGATAATGATATATCCTTTGTTTTTAAATTTCTTCAGAATATCGTCAAGGTGTTGCAATGACTACACAAGAAATGAATGTTTATCATTACTGGTTTCAACAATCATTGTTTCTGTATGGATATTTACTGGTCATTGGATATTGATGGACGGTAAGTAAGCACTGACCAGCACTGACCTTTATATAACCTATACCAAGCCATATCCATCTATCTTTGATTGAAGTTTTGAGAAAAGTGGTACCCTAATGGTAGCACTTCTCGATGTGGGTCAATTTGCAATTTAATGAGATTTTCTGGTTAAAAAATTTTTCTCCAACGTTGAATAGTGCTTCCATTAGCAGGATACCTTTTCCTACAAACTCTGATTAGAGATTTTGGTTGGCCATGATCAGAAGATGTCTACAAAAGGCTTGATTTGTTTTGTTTCCTAAATGATAATGGTATATACTAATAATGGTTTCTTATTATAATAATGCCTAAAAATATATATCATGTAATTTTTAAAACAGAACAGAGATAAAATACAAAACAACAAAACATACGGCATAAGATACTCATCCCCTTAGTATAGTTATATTTCGTTAAATTCATTTTGTAGCTATTGGATGTGCATTATGTGTTACGATGCTTTCTTACATTCGTTTACCAAATTTGAAAGTTGCAACGCTTTTATTGGTTGGTTTACTCGTCTACGACGTCTTTTGGGTAAGTTTGCATTGTTGTGCCGTTAATTTTTCCATAGTTAAATTATATATTAAGTCTACCAAAGCGTACACGTTCCCTTTGTATTTTCTTGCTTTAATGTTGTATTATAACCTAGAAATGAATTAGCATTACCAATAAAAATGAGTATATTTTCAGACTAGGAAAAAAGATTAATTTGTATCGAAAGATTTTGTGTTTGAAATGCCTTAACTCCTTGACGTCCCACCAGCGAAATTTTGTTCTCTCAGGAACGATATTTTCGACTGCCGATAGTTTTAATTTTGGACCTAATTCAAAATCTGACACACTGAAAAGATAAAGCTTTGAAAGAGCTTTCCAACTACCAAACATTAAGGGTTTAGCTATCACTAAAGCCGAGATAATTCAATTCAAAGTTTAAGCATTGAAAAATCTTAAAAATGCGATTTGAGAACGTCAAGGAGTTAAATGGGTTTAGGTACCGTACTTTTTTATAAAAGTAGGGATTCATTATCATTCTTTACGATAATAATAGCATTTTTTACATAATATCTTATTACTCTAATTCTTTTTCATTTTAGGTTTTCCTGTCCGAGTATATTTTTAACGATAATGTCATGTTGCGCGTTGCAACGAGACCAGCTTATAATCCTGTAAGTACGTAATAATTCAGACCGTTTACTTCTCAGTATGTTGTAAGAAAAGGAAGTAGGTTTACAGATGAAGTATTTAGAAAGATGATTTGAGATAATTGGCCAATTACAGACACATTCTTTGATCTTGTGTAAAAACTCCAAGTATTTCTGTTAAACTATTTTCTATTTCCCCTTCTTACATAGAAATAGAAATTCTATTTTTTCTTACCAAAAGTCAAAAACTTTTAGCTTGAATATTTCCGTCAAAATGAGGGAAGGCAATGCTAGGCGTCTAACTTAAAGCCATAAAAAGATACAATGGGCGTGCTCATTGTTGAAAGATTGTAATGAGATTTTCAAGGAAACTTATCGCGAATCGAATTTATGAGCGAAGCAGTTTTGCTACATTGTGTGCACGTACCTTTAACTTCTATGCCAAGCGAAAATTTGCTATATAAATCACATCTTCAAACCGATGATTTTGTCAAAATGGCCTTAAATGAAGCCACGAAAATTTTCTCGGTTTGGTAACTAGGACTGCGAAAAATGCCGTTTTAAAATGGTGTACCCTAGCAGTGAACAGCAAAAAAATTACCGGGAGCCGAAACACAGACTTAAAATCTGAAGTTGATCAAATTGCCACGCGAGCACGTATCTAAACAGTGGTTCTTCGGTTTTTAAATGTTTATTTTGCTATTAAATGGAAAAAAAACTAGTTTGAAAGGTGACAGAAAGGATCTTCATCATTCCTTGACTTTTAAAAGTAACTATCAAGTATCAAATAAGGTCAATAAAAGAGAAGTTTTTGCGGGTCGTGCGGGCCGGATGAGAGCTCTTTTAAGTGAACTAAACTTACCTTGCAAAACCAAGTGGATATTCAATGATAAAGAAGTACGGAGGTAATCAAATTTGTCGAATTTGTTAAGAAAATAAATCAAAACTGCCCAAGAACCAACAACAAGCCAACTTTGTAGATTTTTGCTGTTGTTTATTTTTGTTTGATGATTTCGACAGACGATTCGAATAAAAATTTCGAACGTTTTCGATTTTTTAAGGCACCATTTACATTAGAAGAACTAGAATGAAAGAAAGATCGTTGCGCAGGGCGGTGGATGTTGTGTCGCCGTAGTTTGTGTGGTGTGTTTGGGGTATTATGAGGCTTAGACCCTGTCTCTTTCGGGGTTTTATCAGAGTGGCTCTTATTTTGCTAGCAACTTGCGAATTGAGGTGGAGTCTGGATCGCTTCGCAACCCTTATACAATACTATACGGCTAGTTAAAAAAAAAAAAATAAACTGAACTTCCTTTAATTCTACAGTTTCCTTGAAATAGCTTATTTCAACGTTTGAACCATGAATACTCTAGAAGGAATGCAACACAATGTATATGCTACTCCTCTACCATTTTGAATTTTTATTACATTTATTTGGGATAAGTGCCTAATTTCATGCCCTCTTTTGTAGAGGCTTTTTGAATTATTCTATCAACACTTATTCTACTTTTTAGATGAATTATGTGGCAAAAAAGTTGAATATCCATGAAAAAGTACCTGTCCCGAAAAATCTATCTTTACCAGGAAAGTTGATGTTCCCCAGGTATGTATTGTTGTTCATTTTTGTGAAAGCCTGATGCAAACACTCTTTTGAAAGAACTGTTGACCGTACACTTCGATTGATTTTGTCACCCTTAACTGGATTAAATTTCGCGTGGGTTAATTTCTGTGAATTTCGACCATTTTCTGAATCTCCTTCAACCTCAGCCTCACCTTCACCGGTGTGTGACCCCCCGCCCCCTATCCAACATTCGTGAAAGGATTTATTGGATCGCGCACTTTCCGGTTACATTGGAGACTTTGAGCTTTTTTTTTTGGGGGGGGGGGTCAAAATATACACAGTATTTAATGTTGGTTAAGAAATTTGGTATTAGTAGATGTCGGCATGTAAATAAGTTCACCCTCAAACTCCACGACACCAAAAACTGAAATGACGTCATTTATTTTGACGAAGACTTTGATGTGCACAGTATATTCTTGTAAACTTGAAACGAATTTTTAGTATAGAATTTTTGACTGAAGATCGTGACGAAAAGTTGCGTGAAACTTTAAATATCAAACAATTCTAATTTCGACTTCAATTTATTGTGTATTAGTAAATAACAAAATTTTTGCGTGCGTTGCCACTTTCTCCCAAAAACTATATCATCACCTTATTATTCTAAATTACAGAAAATGATTCAAATACAGGTTTCGATTATAGAGCGTTGACTTTGTTTAATTCTTAATATTCTAGCTCAAGATATCCAAACAGATTTGGTATGCTTGGCCTTGGAGATATCGTTCTTCCCGGTTTACTTATCTCTTTCATATTACGTTTTGAGAAGTCCACTACTAAATTGAAGAGTAGCCAAGGGGCAATGACTGGATATTATAATATGTCTGTAATAACATATTTTATAGGTGAGTTCTTTGTTGTTGGACCTACCACAGAGGTCCTTTAGATTAACTGATGTTCGTTCGTCCGTTCGTTTGTCTGTTACCAGCTTTTCTCGGGATCGGCTCATTAACTTTTTCTGATTTTTTGCACTGTGATGCAAAATCGTGACGGAGCCCGATTTTTGGGAAAAAAAATTTTGGGACAAATTTGGGCCAAAAAGTGCCTAAAAATGTTTTTTTTTTTACTTTGTGTGTTTTTTTGCATAAAGTAGAGGTTTTGGTCGTAAAAATCGGATTTTCTTATTTGGGGAAATTCCCTTATGTCATTTTTAAGGAAAAAGAGCATTTCTCGCGATTGGCTGGGTATTTCTTTCTTATTTTTTGCTCACTACACTTTTTTACTCTCTTGCTAATTGCCCTATTTTTATCTGATTCTCATCATCAGGTAGGTCCATTCAGCATGTTGCTTGTTTTTTTTTTAATTTTCCATGAAGTGTTGATGTCAATTGTGAAGCCACTGTTTTCACTGCTCCTAGTCTACTTCACTGGACTCAGCGTCATAAAAGAATATCAAAAAGTTCAACCAAAAGTAGACTCTACTCTAGATCTCCCCTTATAAACGTTCAAATGGCGTTGTATATCAACCAAAGCAAAATCTAGTATATTTACATTATCACATTCAGGGCTTTTAATAGCAACGACAATGTCAGAGATGTTTCAAGCAGCTCAACCGGCTCTGTTGTATCTTGTACCTTGTATTTTAATACCTCTCATCATACAAGCATACAGAAAGGTAACAATTTCTCTCGCCGTGTTATATTGTAATGGGCTTTTCCAGAAAAAAATTGAATATGGGGGGTGGAGGATATAAAGATTTCTGAGAAATTTACCCCCTGACATTTTGACTTTTGACCCCCCGGACAGCAGGTATATAATCCCCTGGACAAGCATCAGCTGACCCCCTGGACATTCAAAATTACCCCCAAACAAAGCAAAATTACCCCCAAACAAAGCAAATTTACCCCCGGACAAGGTCAATTTACCCCCCCGGACACTATATCCTCCACCCTCATGTAAGGACATTTTCTGGAAGAACCCAATAGCGCACCGCGGTGAATCTAAAAATAGATTTTATTTTTGATATAATCATTACTCTCGATGTGTTTGTACGAGTTCCAATCCCATCAACCTTTGCGTTAATCTCTTTTGCATGTAATTCAGTGCCGTAGCAACTGGGGGGCAATAATTTTTTCAAAAATGGTTATTTTGCAAAATGCAAATTTTTTCTTTTTTAATTTGTCATAATTGTCACAATTGAGTGCATTTTCAAGCAATCTAGAGCTCAAATTTTCAAAATTTCCCCCCTCGGGCCAAACCATGGTTGGCCCTCGCGGTGTCACTAAACTTCAGCCCCCTCAATATGAAAATGCTTCCTACGGCACTGTAATTACATCATTTGACAAAAGATATATAACAACTTGCACGTATCTTTAATTGAACCGCATTGAATTGTGCGATTGCAACTCGTACAAATGTCAAAAAAAGTGAAAAGTAATAATTATGACGTAAACGTTGCGGAGCGCTATTTAGCTCTGCACTTGACCGCACTGTTTTTTTTCTCGAATAAGTGAATTTTGTCACAAATATACCAATGAGTGAGCTTAAGGTTTTGAAAAGCCATTTTAAACGTTTTCATAGAAGCTTGATGTTTTTTAAAAAAAAGTCTGGAGCTATGGCCGAAAGTGTGACACCCGAACTTTTGCCCCACTATTCAATGTGTATTCGTTGCTTTTGGGTGAAGAAAATTTTATATTTTTTGTATAACATTTTTGTGTTACATCTGTTTTTATTGAGCCATATGCCTTGATCAACAGCGTTATTTTCTGTCGCTATACTCCCTTCCTTCGACGATCTGCTCTTACAGTAGAGTCTTCATAACTCGCACTCGTACGAGAAACACGAATTTGTAGGGTTTATAGCGCATTGTTAACTGAAGAGACCATAAAACTTGTTCGAGTTAAGGAGACATTTGAGTTATAGAGGTTCGAGTTAAAGAGACTCCACTGTAACACCATATTAATACTTGCATTTAGTTTGCCTCAGTGATAAGGCTTGGTACAATTTCTGAAAGAATGCATCTACCGATCATAAAAATGACGTCAAAACAACGTTCGAATGACGTTTTATGAAAGTTTAAACTACGCTGGGCAGGAATGTTCCTAGCACAAATATGAAATTTGTCAATCATGTTTTTTTTCTTTCCAGGGTGATTTATCTGCAATGTGGAATTACGATGCTGGTGAAAATTCAAAAGAAGAACAACTTATTGTCTAGAAGTTGAGCTATTCCTGCTCACAGGGGGGTACAACAGACCTTATTGTTTTGTTTTTTATGCAAACAAATTTTTAGATTGATCCAAAATATTTATAATATTTATAAATTTTTTTATAATAGCAACTTTACGTTTTACCAATTATACTACGCAAATTTTAAATCAAGACTTGATTAATCATTCATCTTCTTCTTGTTTCTGTAAAATGATTGGGCCATTCCTTTTTATATCCAAACAGAAATGGGGACGAACATTTCCAGGGGGTGTTTTTTCATTTTTCCAAGGGGGTAAAAAGCTATTCGAAAATTTCCAGGGCATACAATACTGATTTTAGTTCGTCCACCCTCACTTTAAAGGTATGAAAAGATCTTTTCTAAGGGCATTTTTGGAAGTGTTACCATTTTCCACAGGGTATCCACACATTTTCAATATTTTATTTTGACTTGAAAGGTTCGTCCACCCCCTTGTATGGTTTTTTAATGCAACAGTCCATTTTGCCCTGTTTTGCATTGTATTTTGCTTATAATTAGTCTAACTTTTGTTAAACGCTCATTTAGCTAATTTAGCTCTAATTAGTGGCTTTGCAATTTACTCCGAAAATGAGAATACACCTTTCCCGAATTGTTATTAGGCTTTTTTACTTTTTTTGTTTTAATGTTTGGGTGTTTCTATTTAGTTTCATAAAAATGTCACAAAACTAAACAAATAAAAAAAGTATGAAAAAAGCACTTCTGGTTCTTGAGTTATTTTAATTTGAAATTTCTTTATATAAACAATAGAATTACATGGAAACGAGGCCGGGCTGTATGTTTTAATTTTTATAAGGGATTTCACTGTGAACAAAAACAGTCATAAAAATTGATAGAAAAAAGCTTTTGAGCTCAAATTTTCAGCATGCACTTGTCTTTATAGGAGTAATGCAAATATATAGTTTTCAATATGGTTTGAAAATACCAAACAATTCGGGAAATGTTTATGTATTGGAGATGCAAAATAATGTTTGCATCCCCGAAAAGCTATTTTTAAATCATATCATAGATATTATAGTAGCATGCTATTATCTACTACACGTTTTTTATATAAGAACAAACTATATAAGAACATAAGGCTTCGAGGCCCAAAAATCTAAGAACATTCTAAGAACATACTAAGGCTTTGGAGACTTAAAAACATGCAATTTCTTAAGAAATTACATCAACATGCTCAAAAAATGCTGAAAATAAGAACATTTTAAGAACATTTTTAGGCATCAAATCCAAAAAACTAAGAACATCCGAAGGCTTCGAAAATCTTTGACGTTCTTATAAAAAAAAAAACGTGTACCGAAAATCGTCCAATTTGCTTTAAGTGAAAAGTCTGTTAATATATTTTAGGAAAGACTCTATGTGTGTAGTCACGACTAAACTCATGCATTTTCGTATGCTCTTGATTCTAGTAATCTATTTTTCTTTTTTACTTGATTTTTATTTTGTTTAACTCTCGATAGTTTACATAGATATAAGCATTTTTCATAGCAACAAGCTCAATATTAGTCGGAGCGTGCCACGTTATAAAAGGTAAACAAAGCATTTTTTATGTATTTCGATGTAGATCTTTTGTGGATTTCTTTTGTTTTTGTACGGTTGGTGGTATAGGATCGTTGTTTTGTTCGAAAATTAGAAGATAGCCTTTTTCAATATGATGTAAAATTCTGTCCACTTAAAAACCTAATTCGAGCTGTAAGTATTATATTCTTTGTCAGGTAAAACCTCCGCTTTTTGATTTTTAGGGAGATTAATGGCATTAATTAGACCTTAAAAAGAATTGTAAAATAACTCCACGTCACCGCTATAAAACTGCTCAAAAAAGATTTGCAGGATGTTTTTTTCTTCAGATGAAAATTTGCGTACACATTATACTTCACCTAAGTCAGAGTCATTGCAACAGCTGTTGGGCCTAATGAGGAGAAATCAATATTTTCGTTAATTTGTTTTTGCGTTTTTTGTGTCAAGTCAGAAACACAATAAATTTTCAATTTGAAACTTTACGGCTTCGCATTGTTCTAAATGCAAATTTCACCGACTATTTTAAGAACAAAAATAAATCCAAATGAAATTCCACTAAAAAATTTCTTTCTATTTCTTTTGTTTTATTAAGATATTTCATCCTGTATGTCATGAAACTTTGAGACTTTTTGAGAGGGGGCCCGTGAATTAGGCATGGCAGTTTTTATGGCCGAAAATTGACGTAGGAAAAACTCCTTACCCTAAAAATAGGCAAAAAATTACCATTTTTCAAAGTTATGTTCAACGAAAATGATTGAAACCATCTGATAGAGCATGAAATTCTATACAAAAAGGTATACAACAACAAGTTTGAAATTCAAACACCCTACTATTACTCAAATTATTTCCAGATAACAAAGAAAGAAGATGAGCGATCAACAAGGTGAAGAAGAAATCTCCATGGATGTCAATCCTTTGGTAACACCAATTCATCACCAAGACCATCCTTCACCAGGAATATCAACGGAAGAATATCTTTCATCAAATGATGGAGAAAATGAAGACGGCAGTGATGAAGTTTTCACAGCTTTACAACCAGAACCTGTGGCTGAAAAACAGACAGACTTTATTAAACCGGTAAGACTCTAAATACAGTAGAGTCTCTTTAACCCTCTTAAATTCGAAAACAATGCCTTATAAGCCTTGCTTCATATCTCGAAATCTCCAAAATAAATTTGTTTTCCCAGTTCATGTTCGAGTTACAAAGACTCAACTTTACTCTATTTCCGGGTATCCCTAGCTTTCTTGCTTGAACTGGTCCAAAATAAATGGTCTTTTTGGGATTTTTCAGAGTAAGATTCATCAAAACGATGAATTTAAATTTCTGATTTTCCTTGTAGGAAAGTGCTGCTAGAAAAGGAACTCCCGACGACTCTGACAGCGAATCAGATTTCGATTATGAAGAATTCAATTTTGAACGGAAGTAAGTTTTCTAACTTATGTTCAATTTATTACAATAACGATCAGAGCTCAAATGTTCATCTCGCTCAATTGCATTGTCCATAGAATTTGTCATCATCAAAACTAATTTGCCATAAAAAAGTTTATCCCAGATGCAGAAATATTCATCCGACATGCTAAAACTCTAAATGTCGGGAAAATTTTCAACATATGGAAGGTTTAGATTACGAAATTTCGCAAGACTGCGTCAAGAATTTTTCTGTTGAAGGCCAGAACCCTAGCAGCACTCGTGGATTTTTGGCTCCAACAGAGACCCTTTAACCCTTCCCGGGGATGCGTCACATCAAAGGCCGACTGTCATTTCTCTCCGATGGGAGATTTGCCCTCTCCTTTAGATCTTTAGCGTGAGGTACCGCCAATCCACCATCGTAATATCAGATAATAAATAGGTTACAGCGTCTCGTCTCATATAAGCATGGTGCTTACCCGGTTGAACCACGGTATTTACTCTTGTCTCCCGAATAGACGGGGGGGTCCGAATAAGCAGGGGGTAGGATAATCTTCTAAATTGTAATAAGCGTGGGGATGGAATAAGAGTAGGGGGGGGAGGGGTAATTTGAAGACAGAATTTTTTTTAACTGATATCAATTTCAACAACAAAAAAGAAACTTTAACAAATAAACACGTCAAATAAGAACCAATACTAACAAAATGAAAATTTTAACAAGTTTAAGGTCTATTTACACTGTAATAGAATATTGAATTATTCGAATTTAATTAGCGCGGGGTCTTAATAAGAGCGGGGGGTGGATTTTTTTCTCTCTTAGCAATTAGCGGGAGACAAGAGTAGCTCCTTCATTTTATCCTTTATAAAAATTCCTTGAATGTTAATGAGACAGGGGTGTTGGTTTGAATCCTTTATTTCTTTACGTTTTAAGTGAACAAGAGAATTTATGGTACAAAGAAAACACACAACTGTCAATGCTGTCTTCAACTGGTCAAAAAGTGCCAACCAATTTTTATGGAGAAATCAACGCTTATTCATTGACCAGAAATCAACCGATCAATATCAAGGCAAGTGTATTATGAAACTTCCCAAAGTATGTATGTTCAGTTCTTTTGCGCTACTGTATGGAAACTGTCTTTAGAGTAACCTTAAAGGAAGAAATTTTGGCGGGGAACTTAATTTTGTAAATTTGGCAAAAATAAAAATTTGCCATCCGCTAAATTAAATTTTCGCCAAATTTAAATTATTGTATCCATTCCCCAAATATATGCTTTATCTGGCCTTGAAAAAGTTTTTCTCAATTTGTAGCGTTTTTTGGTCTAAAATATCCTTCTTTCGTCAAATTTTATTTTTCGAACCATCCACCTAATTAAATTCCCGCCAAAGTTAATTTTTCAAGCCATCCACCAAATTTCTCCCTTTAAGATACTGACATGTTTCCACATAAAAGTTAAAATAAGTCTACATTAGCGTGACCAGCTTAAAAGTCACAAAGTATTTTGACATGTGGTAGCCTTGTATAAATCTTCAAAATCGCCCTAGCTTTAACATTTTCCAAAGTACTGTATCTTCGAAAAACACTTTTACCGTATCGTTAGTAACTAGCCTTTGATCATATGTTTTTCTTCGAAAAACACTTACCGTATCGTTAGCAACTAGCCTTTGATCATATGTTTACTTTTAAACGAACCAACGGGCTTTTTCAAATATTAGAAGAAGAAAATGATTTTTACGAATGAATTATTCTACCCACAGTTTCTCCCTCAACAATGCTTATGTTCATACAAAAAACTCGCAAATATTAAAGACCAATCGACTTTTTGGTCGTTACTAGCCTGAACCTATAATAAGTCAGTCTCAAAGCTGTTTATTAAAAGATTTCAGTATTGCGAAAATCGACCGTTTTAGCTTCGGAATTTCGGAAACCTTACAAATTCTTTCCGGTGATTCGGAAATTTGGTGAGGAGGAAATTCTTTTGGGAAATTTCTTTATAAAAAAAACAAAAGAAAAATTGGTATTGAAACTAAAGCATTTTTACCCTGAATTTCGGAAATCGTACCATTATTTTGTCGGTATTTCAACAATTAACCCCCTACACCCCTAAACCGCCTTCACCCTCACATCCCGGAACGGTAAAAGTGGGTAGAGAAGAATTTCTATCTAGGGCGAAGAACCTGAAACTCTTTAAGATGCCATGCAGTGAACTGAGAAGAAGGAGATTGTAGAACAAAGCAAATCTAAAAGAATAGTACACCGCGCTGAATCTAAAAATATATTTTATTTTTGACATAATCATTACTCTCGATGTGTTTGTACGAGTTCCAATCCCATCAACCTTTACGTTAATCTCTTTTGCACGTTAATTGCATGATTTGACAAAAGATATATAACAACTTGCACGTATCTTTAATTGAGCCGCATTGAATTGTGGGATTGCAACTCGTATGAATGTCAAAAAAGTGAAAATTAATAATTATGACGTTTGCGTTGCGGAGCGCTATTGAATAAATACGCCGACAACGTCGACAACCACCAATTTATAGAGTCAATATTTTACGTGGATAGCCCAGTAATCTAGAGGACTTTTAGACAGTCTTTCGATTGTTTTCACGGGGCCCACGGCCAGCCGCCTCGGCTATCTATGAACTGAACGGAACATTTGAAGGAGTGGGGATTCGAACCGCGAATCCCTGGTTAGAGACGCTGACGCCTTTGACCACTTAGCCATTGCTCCTCCTTTATAATAATGTTTGTCTTTTCAACAATCATTTTTTAGTACATCAAAATCGCTTACGATACACCATTACTTGAATTGAGAAAATTTCTCCTACACAAATGGTGTTTGGATCTCCCCATACTGGTCGTCTCATTGATTGGAGATTCCAACTTACAAACTGATGCTGGCAAAGCTGGCAATAAGAAATTCTGCGAAGGAATGTTAAAGGTTAATATGGTTTATTTATTTCTGTAAAGTCTTATGTTGACTTGCCTGTACCATACGACTACGGCTTTTTCCTCGATCACTCTGTTGGTCTATCACCTGTTACCACATAGTGATAAAAAAATCACGTGTATGGTGAAGATCAGAAATCTGACCTCAAGGAGAGCAAGTGTTGAAAATACTAAATAAAATAAAGATGAAACATAAAAAGGGACTAATATTTTTATAATTTACTTTTTTTTCTATTTTTTTTGAATTTTTCTAAATATATAAGTCAAACCAATCAAACATTCTGTCAAGAAATGAGGATTTTATGCGAAAAAGAACCAACAAACCAATAGACATAAAGTTTAAAAAGCCAAGTAGAAACACAAACACAGCAATCACATAAACATATAGGCTATATGTTGCCTAACCTCCTCGAGTATAAGATACCGGAAAAGTAACCATAGTTGTATTTTAGACATTGACTCTTTTCTAAGTTGAATTTAGGTGCACCGTAGATTGGCATTTTATTGACTTTTCCTCTTTAGGTCTCGCCTCTCAGATCCTTTTTCGTATTTGCTGTCTGTAAAGTTTTCCCATAGCTTGAACTGCCCCCGAGCCTCAAACCTTCTCTCTCTACTATTAGGTTCCGAATGGTTAGGAGATTTTAAAAAAAGATTTAAAATAATATTTCGCACGGTGCTACTTTTTCACTCTATTTTGAAATGTCGTAAAATTTCCATGGGACTTACGCACTCTATAAAAAGTACACATGTTTTCAAGGGTTGATTTTCTTGACTTTACTTTTTTAGGGGGCGGGGTCACTTAAAGTTTTCAAAAGTTGCGTAGGAGCTTTTAGCCCTTAAAGGGGATAGGTTTTATATGGGGGGCTTCAAACGAAACAGAAGCCATTTACCTATTTACTTTTCCAAGTAGATCTCAAAGACACCACGTACTTGGTTCGTATCGGACACAGATTACCACCTTGATGATAAATTCATTGGCAAAGCAAACATCCAACATATTGGAATCGCCCATTACGGTTCTTGGAGATGGAAAGGCCATTTAGAAGGTTGGTTTGATAATACTTTGTATTATGTTATTTCTGGCTATTTTACCTGGCACTCGATTTAGACTTCTTTCCGAAACGCTAAGGCTCTGAAGATGGAGGAAATTTTTCATCATTGATGCCAAATGTATCGATTGCAAAATACATCGTGGATGAGGTGAGAGTGCGCTTGATCTGGAAACAGTGTCTCACATGGCGTAAGACTATTCTAACGAGACGACTCCTAAACCGCTCAATACAGAACCTGACATCCTCTGTAAGGAAAAGCCAGTTATCAGTAGAATGATACCTAAAGTCTATTCACGATAAGTGTGCACTCTTTTTTCTTTTACCTATAACTTTTGAAGGAATTCTTCAATCTTTATAAATTTGGTATCATTGGAAAGATATTAGTGAGTGGAACAATTTGAAACAAAAAAATATTTTAAAACATTTTAAAAATGAAGATGAAAATGAAGAAGAAAAAAAGGAAGATCTTGTAGAAAAGTGCTATAACTTTCATTTTTACTGAAGAGATTCTTTGATCTTAGGAGATCATCACTGTGAAGAAATTTCATTAAAATATTTATTCAATATAAAGTTATGATACAAAGTTAATAAGTGATTGACCCCAAAAAACAGCAAAAAACTGCAGAAAACAGCGTTTTTAGACGTCAATCAGCTTATAACTTTGTTTGATATCTTTTGACTGAATGATTATTTTTGAGAATTATTTTCACAGTGATGACGTTCCATGATCAAGGATTCACTTCAGTGAAAATGATAGTTATAGCACTTTTCTACAAGATCTTCATTTTTTTCTTCTTCATTTTCATCTTCATTTTTAGAATTTTCTTAAAGATTTTTTTATTTTAAATTGTTCCACTCACTAATATCTTTCCAATGATACCAAATTTATAAAGATTGAAGAATTCCTTCAAAAGTTATAGGTAAAAGAAAAAAGAGTGCACACTTATCGTGAATAGACTTTAAGTTTTGCTTCTTTCCCTTTTCAAGGCCAACAAGGGCGAGCAGTTGATGACGCATCATTTGACGGTGATAACCACACCCATTACCTGCTTATCGATGATGGTCGAAGTCACCCTACTGGTGTTGAAAACAAATTCAGAATCGCTTTGGAAGAAAAATTAATGTCAGGTTTGTGTGTAACCTTAATAAGAAAAGAAATTTTGGAGGGAAGAAATTTTAACGAATGTGATAAATATGATGCTTCTAGTATGATTAATGTTGAAACCAACCACTGTCCTGTAAACTATGCAGTCATTTATGCTGTGACTGTTATGTTTTGTTGATTTTGTTAATATATATATATGGTGAAGATCAGAGACCTGACCTCAAGGAGAGAAAGTGTTGAAAATACTAAATCATAAGTAAAGATGAAACATAAAAAGGGACTAATATTTTTATAATTATACGTTTTTTTCGATTTTTTTGAATTTTTCTAAATACATAAATCAAACCAATCAAACATTCTGTCAAGAAATGAGAATTTTATGCGAAAAAGAACCAACAAACCGATAGACACAAAGTTTATAAAGCCAAGCAGAAAAACAAAACAGTAATCACATATACACAAACACCAAGTATATACCTTTGCATTCGACATTTTCGAAAATTCGTTTAAATAAATGAAAATAAAACTTTTGCTATTGGCATTCCAATGCTGTATTCGATTAGAAAGTGTTTGAACACATGTATAAATAGAAGCACGAACTATCTAAGATAGGTCTTGAATCTAACGAGAGAAAGTTGGGGTCCATGGTATGATCTTATCATATACCCCTTTTGTTCTTTTAGATGATTTTGGTTTATCACAAGTAATCACTCTCGCTATGGGAGGTGGGAACAAAGCTTTGAAACATTTATCAGAGACCCTAAATAAAGGTGTCCCAGCATTGATCTTGAAGCAGACTACAGAGGATGTAGGACCGAATCTGTTGGCACGAGCGTTGGAAGGGATTTCAGCAAGTAAAATGAATGATCTCAAGAAGTCTGGTGATAATGATGCTATTACAGCTTTGTTTACCAAAGAAATGGAGAAGATTCTCGGTAAGCCAGACTTTGACCATGTTCGCACGTGATGGTTCCGTTTCGCTCCCAAAACGAAATGAAGCCATTCTATTGGTTGCATTCAAGTGTTACGTCACTTCTAACCAATAGAATGGCTTCATTCCGTGTCGGAGCGAAACGGAACCGTCACGTGTGAACATGACCTTTATTGTTAATTGTTATACATTTATCGAGCCTAGATTTGATTTGACTATTAACTTTCAAGCCCGAAGGATTAGACTCCTGGAATGGAAATGAAGCCATTTATTTCCCATTCAGAACGCCTGCGCGTGTTTTTTACACAAATGCCGGATTGAAAGTAAAATTTATCGCTAGATTTCAGGAAATGCAGTCCTCGAAAACACCGCTACAATCGGTGACAAAATACTTGGCACAAAAGGGAAATTCACCGGGGTGTTTTGAAACCACAATTGATTTGTAAGTGCTCTAAATTAGGTTCGAAGGGTAGAGTTTTAACTCTGAGTTTTAACGCTAGACTTAATACTTAGGTCAGTGTTTTTTACACTTTTGGCAAAAACGTGAAAATTTGGGCACTTTTTTAAAACCAAATTTTAGAGAGCAAGTTTTCGTTCATTGTCAAATTTAGTGGTTCTATTGGAGAGAGAAAAGATTAAAGATTCCATTCCGTTTTAAATGAACTATATAGCGTTATTGTACTAAAAGTAACGATCTTTCAAAGTTTGGAGCAGTTAATCATAAATTTATTCCATTGGGAAATGGAAGAAATATTCCATCGGCAATAGCTCATTGAGTTTTTAAGCTTTTGGGCTAAAATTTGGAAGGCAGAAGCCTTTAAGCGTTCGCAATCCATAAAAGGAAGAATTATTCCATTTAGAGCAATTCTGGAGGAGTTATTCCACTTTTTCGTTGGATAAATCATTAACTTCATTCAAAATTTTATTGGGTAGTATTTGAGAAATCATGTTCAAGCAAGCATTTGTTCAATCTCAAGCATCCCTAGAATTGAAAAGTTAACATTTTTTTGGAAATGGAGCATGCAGGGATTCCATATTTCATTTTTTGCAAAACCCCTTATCATGGTACTCTTTTTTTATTAGTTTGGTAGAAAAGGTCTCATTTCAGAAGTATCTTTTTGTAAAGAATAATTTTACACCACCTGATAGTAAAAAGCCTGCTTTATCCCGTAGGGTAAGATATAAATTCATTTGGAGCTCTCTAGAATGACATATTCCAAATTTACAAAAAATCATGCATGTCACGGATGGAATGATTCATCCTAAATGACTTGCTACATTCGAATGTTTTCATCAAATCCTTTCGAAGAGAAGGTTAGATAATTACTTGATAAAGCGTTACTTGTGATAGAGAGCCTTCTAAGATTGATATATTCCTAACTAGTTCTTGTGTTAAAAAATACGAAATAAATTAGCCAGAAGCATCTTTACGTTCATGTCAAGTTATAATCCATAATCTGAGCTTCTCGTTCAAAAGTGCTCCTTTTTACAGACTCTTTTCATATTATGACAAAGAAACTTTTCATCGAAAGTATTGTAGTTTAGAGCGTGCAAAGATTATTTATTCCATGAAACTTTTGAAAAATGCCAGAAAATATATATATTTTTGTTGGAATTCGAAATGTTACATTGCTTGGGTGACTGGTAGACTTCGACTTCTTTGCATTATTAGAACTAAAGTCTATTCACGATAAGTGTGCACTCTTTTTTCATTTACTTATAACTTTTGAAGGAATTCTTCAATCTTTAGAAATTTGGTATCATTGGAAAGATATTAGTTAGTGGACCAATTTGAAATAAAAAAATCTTTAAAATAATTCTAAAAATGAAGATGAAAATGAAGAAGAAAAAAATGAAGATCTTGTAGAAAAGTGCTATAACTATCATTTTCGCTGAAGTGAAACCTTGATTATCAAACGTCATCACTGTGAAAAAATTTCTCAAAAATAATCATTCAGTCAAAAGATATCAAACAAAGTTATAAGCTGATTGACGTCTAAAAACGCCGTTTTCTGCTGTTTTCTGCTGTTTTTTGGGGTCAATCACTTATTAACTTTGTAGCATAACTTTGTATTGAATAAATATTTTAGTGAAATTTTTTCACAGTGATGACGTCCAAAAATCAAAGAATCTCTCCAGTGAAAATGAAAGTTATAGCACTTTTCTACAAGATCTTCATTTTTTTCTTCTTCATTTTCATCTTCATTTTTAGAATTCTTTTGAAGATTTTTTTATTTCAAATTGTTCCACTCACAAATATCTCTCCAACGATACCAAATTTATAAAGATTGAAGAATTCCTTCAAAAGTTATTGGTAAAAGAAAAAAGAGTGCACACTTATCGTGAATAGACTTTAGGTAACCCTTTAAAAACGGAATATTTCATCCTTCTGAACTCTAGAAATATCTTATTTCTACAATTAATCGAGCTCTTGATACTTGTTTCTAAGCTTTTCAAACTGGGAATAGTCCGAAGAAGCTCAAAGAGGTTACTATGGTTAGGTTTTTCTGATATTTCTTGTTGGAATATAAATCTTTCTCAGCTCCTTTAGATTATTTCATTAGTATTCATTGTTAAAATTCGTTAACTTTATCTTGATATGTATTATGAGTTCATGCTAAAAATTCTTTCTTTGTTCGATAATCAATATGGTTAAATAATTTTGCTTCCATATAGTCCAAGTTAAATGGAATTTCAAATACTTATTGACTCTGTAAGGGTTGGAATATCATTTCTAAAAACTTTCTAGGGTAATCTTGTACGACTCAGCAGACTTTCCACCAAGTTTAGGACTCAAAATCATTTGATAAAACCTTAAAAATTTATGTTTAGCTTTAACTGACTTTTGTGACGGAATAAGCAATAAAAAAGTGCTCTTCGCTTGTGTTTTTCGAATTTCAGGGATGAAGGTGTAAGGAAATCGTATTTAGAACTTTGAAATTTGTATATAACAATTTCAAATGAGAAAAACACAAAATCTAATTTTTTGGAATATCTCATCAAGTAATGCTCGAGGAAAAAAATTCAACAGATTTGAAATTATAATTCGCAACTTATTGGAAGTTTTTATCCCAAAATAGTCAAGAATCGTGATTTTAGACTGAAAAAACCGTTTTTGACGAAAATTAGTTTTCACGTTTTTGCCAAAAGTGTAAAAAACACTGACTTAGGACCTTAGGATCTGAGGATCAAGTTCAAAAATGGTCCAGTAGGGCGTGAAATATAGCCTAGAAACCAATAAATCCCTCCCAGATCGAAATAATCGATGAAATCAAGTTGAAGGGCCGAAATTGACATTCTCGCTCGAACTTCAATTTTCGAAAAATGGTAAATTAGCCAAAAGTGCCAATATATTATGACACTGATTGTAGATACAATCCGTCGTCGTGGTTGCGGTGCGTTTTAGGGGCGTTTTAGATGGGAAATAAGTGGCATCACTTTTTGTTGCCTGGGAAAGGTTAGAGATTCTACTCTAGCCCTTCGGGCTTTGAATTTGACCTTACAAAATTTATAGATCGCTGCATCATTGCATCGACATGCGCACTCACAGATACGGATATGGGGTTATTCGACCCTGGTTAACTCGATTCTCTTTGTATTAAAAATGGTTGAATAATAAGTCGATAATGACCAGGGGTAAATCATTAAATCTTTATTTTTCTAAGATTGCAATATATTTCTTCAATTCAATAGTCTAAATATTGTATTTCAGGCAGGGATGACTTGACTCAATCAAGTTCGAAATCGAAGAAGAGTAAAAAAAGTAAGAAGAAAAAAGCCAAAGAAGCACATAGGAAAGTTTCTGATCTGTCAGAAGGAGGTGACGACAGTTCAATTGAAGATGCTGTCAATTGTCTCAGTAGACACGCTTTTGTGAGTATTTTTTCCACAATCTTTTCTTATGGTACCTTAAAGCCTGACGTCCACTATGTAGGCTATTTTTAGCTATCGCAAAATGATCATCTATAAATAACACTGTCTATCGCGGAATAAACCTGTCTATCGCGCTATTTTATTTCACGATAGGAAGTGAAAAAGTTTTCACTCAAGATTTTATCCAATCGCGAAACCTTTGTTTCGTTCGCGATAGTTTTTAACAATAGAACCACCTGCATTTCCTTTATTTCTATGTTTGCATAAGCTTGAATTACATGTGATCGAAAAAAAAGTGAGAGAAAATAATTTTGCGATAAAAACATCTTCATCACATGAGAGCATTTTTTACTTTTGGTGTGTGCTCTAATGTAGTGTGATTTTAGTATCCTATTTAAGAGTGGACATGTAAAATCTAAAAATAACTTCAGACATGAGATTACATTTCGCGATAACCAAAAATAGCACTAGTGGACGGCAGGCTTAAGGGAAGAAATCTTTGCGGGAAGAAATTTTTGCGGAACAAAATTTCACGGAATTTAATTTCGTGCTTTCTTAATAAATCCGCGAAATTAAATTCTGCGTAAAATTGGTCTTTAGTGCAAAATAGGTGAAATTAAATTCCGCAAAAATTTCTTCCCTTAAAGTATCTGATTCCCTCCTTCTTTCTAAATACACTTTTTTTTTTTTTATAAGAACGAGTAAATTTTTGTTGAGGCTCGGCTGTTCTTATTTTTTTGGCACTTCGAGCCTCAAATTGTTCTTATCCTGTTCTTATTTTTAGGGCAAATTTGGGGGTATTTTTGGGTTTGAACCCTAATTTCATTAATTTGGCCCTTATTTTACCTAAAACTCAGCAACTCCAGGCTCAGGATTGTTCTTAAATTGTTCTTATTTTTTGGCATTTTTGAGCCTCATTGTTCTTATAAAATTGTTCTTATAAAAAAAAAAGTGTAGTCCTTATAGCAGACGGAGAGATTTTTTTTCAACTTTCGTTTCATTTGTAAAGTTGTCCTACAAACATGCTTTTGCATTTTGGGACAAAATCCCAAGGTGTTTTAGGTTTCATATTCGATTACTACTTTGACCCTCCTTCAGTTGTCTGATTCGTTTCTTAAATTGATTTTATTCTGTGGTGTTTTAATTCTCATAAAAATTTTCTTTTGTAGGTTTTTCATGTAGGAAACTTGTCATTTGGGTCATCCAAAAAAATAGGGAAATATTTTTTGGAAACCAACTCTCAAATTCATATCATACTTTTTCTATCATCTCATTTAGATTGAAATCATTTATGGCAATGTGAATGTGGACGAGGCTATACTAAATGCTTTTGAAAGAAATGCCTTCACCAGTAAGTTCAAATAAGATCTGCCAAGCAAATATACCGTAGCATGTACACGTTTTTTTTATTAGGACATCTAAAATTTTTTGAAGTCTTCGGATGTTCTTAATAACTTTTTAAGTTTAAAGCCTAAAAATGTTCTTAACATGTTCTTGTTTTCTCCATTTCTTTGTGTATTTTTGTCCATTTTCCTAGCCTAGAAATCTAAGCCAGATTGATTCAGTCACTTGGTAAAATCTGATGGTAATTTGTGACTGAATATCAGTTTTTCAAGGCAAACTTAAAATTCCGTACATCATGAAAATCATTAAAGCGCCGGTAACGCTATAATGCCGTTAGCCGTATCTTAGCCTTGTTAAAAACTGGCTTGGTTAACCAGGCTACCATTTTCCTAAGAAATTGTCTGTTTTAGTATCCACAAAGCTTAAAAATGTTCTTAACTTAAAAAACATGTACCTTTCAATGTATGATTAAATGCAAATGAAATGATTCTAAAAGAATTATCTGTACGGTGGATGGGAAAGTATTATGAAATTATTTTTGTATCTTCCTTCAGGAATAACGTAATGATGTTTATAATTAAAGCCAGAAAAAGTTAGACAATTCTATTGAAAAATTGCAGCCTTTCACCATGGATTTGACTATAAGCTTTGATGATTTTTAAATTATGATTAATTCTTAAAATAAGACGTGAGAATAGGTGTCGGGCTACGACTGGGCTAAGGTGGTTTCCGTAGCTTACGGGAGTTCCAGCAGGGCCCGCAGATTTCTGCGGGGTGAGAAAACAATCATATACAACAAAATATATAAACAAATAAAAATTTCAGCCAATGAGAATTTCTAAGTGAAAGAAAAAAAAACAAACCAAAACAAACCAAAAAGACCCCCTGGAAATGTTTTCCAAAAACATGAAAAAAGAGAATTTTTATGAAAAGTTTTTTTGTGCACAAAATATTCTAGACGAGCCAATTAATTAAAACAACAACATTCAGAAAGCGGACCTTCTTCGACGGTTCGTACAATATCGACTTTTATCAAAAAGTGAGAATGAGCAACGATAAGAATATTAGTCTAGCTAGCTAGTCTAGGCTAGACGGCTAATACAGACATAGTAGAAATAAAGCAAAAAGTAATGGTGGGAACAAATTTTAGTTTATACAAACTAAATCTCGTAACAATAATCGTATTATCATATAACGCCTATATTACTGTATTACACGCATTATTAACGACTTCAGTCTATAATAATATGAAAATACCCCATAATATGAAAAAACAATAATCGCTTCATTTCACAGGTACTTCTTTACAAGACAAAGCGATCATCATTCTATTGTATGTTCTTTGGGCAAGAGGCGATGAATTCCGAAAGAATAATGTCTATCAAAACCTATTTCAAGGCGAAGGCGTAAGTTATACAATCATGGTCGAAATCTTTTGAGAATTAAGCTTATTTCCTCGTTTTTCGAAATTTGGAGTTCAGGAGAGAAAGTCGATTTTGGGCCATCTCTCAAATTTAATCGAATATTTCAATTTGGCTCGGGTTTATAGACCTCCAGGCTATATTGTGAGCCTTTATTGGACCATTTTTAAACATTTGGATCCTTAGATCCTTAGTTTAATGGAAATGTCCGTAAGACCTCCAAAGTCTGATTGATAGCCCTCAACAACCTCGTCCCCGTGTATCCCAGGCTTTATTTACGTTACTGATTGATGCCATAGAATTATCTAGTGCTATCAGTAAGCATAAAAAAAAACGATAATACGCAGGGAACGAGGTTGAGCTTTCAAAAAGTTGAATGATTATTATTAAATGACTTACTTTTACAGTTTGATTAAAAGATCTTTCTTCCTCACAATACAGCAAGATGGCCAACAAGAAGAAATCCTACCATTATTATTCTTGGTCGCACTCGCTTTGAATCGTGTGGAGTTTTTAAGAGGATTTGAAGAGGGTATAGTTGACCGTGCATTTCAAAAATTCTCTACGGCTGATCTGGAATTTTTATATTGGTATAGAACTTCACCTTATTGCAATGATAAGATAGGTGAGTCATTTTCTTTGCGGAAAAATGTTTGTTACGGTATTGGGTTCTGCCAGTGTCTAGTGAAAAGTGTTCGTAAAATTTTTAATCATCAGTCTATTTAGGTAATCAGTTAGTGTCATAAAGCCTGCCGTATGCTTATTCTTTCCAGAATGTAGGCGTTTGAATGTTAAGCTTTTTCTTAATTTTCTCATATTTTTCGTAAATTTCATTCTTTTGATTGGCCTAAAATCTTAAAACGTGAGAGTTGAACAATTGTTTTGGTAAAGCAAAATTAAATTCTAACTAAAAGCTTTCGGTTATACTACTCTAAATTAAGTAGTCAGGTGCTATGGCCAAGAGCTGAGTTCGGTATTTTGCCTTTCCTGCTTGCAGTAGGTTTCGTCTTGCAAATTCTGTCATTGTAACACGCATGTCGTTCTTTTAAACCACATGTAGTTAATTCCCGTGATACATAAACAAAGAGGAATGAATCCGTAGGGGTGGTACAGTCACTTTCAGTCGGGGTTGTGGACGGCGAAATTTGTTGTTCTTTTTGTCTATTTTTAGTAATGCAGGATTTGTTACATAGACCCCCTCTTGAAGTGTTAAAGCTTCTAATCTCTTATCACCGTAGGCTATTTGGCAAGTTTCCTTGATTTGAGTGGAAAAACATCGGATGTTGTCGTTTCACTTGAGGATGCTGAAGCTGGAGAGACATTTTGTTTCTGGACTTGCACCCCTGGCAAACAAATACGTTTGGAGGTGATCGAAGACCTTCTCAATAATCTTTGGCAAAACATGGCTAAAGGAAACAAAGAGTTTTCCAATGTAAGTTTTGTGTAACATTGAATATTGATTTTCGGCCGATCATACTTAAATTTTTGATGTTGACTTTAAAAAGAGCCAGCTCAAACTGATGGCAACTTCAAAGATCTTTTTCATATAGAACATTATGTCAAGAATTCCAGATGAGCCTCAATCAATGAGCTTTCTATAAACACTGGAGGCAGTTTTCCAATCCCGGGGTATCAAAATCCTTGATATGAGTTTTTTGAAAGTGGTACCTTATTGTAGTACTACTCAATATCGTAAACGCATCGAGAGCGCTAGATCTAATTTTCCTCGAATACTTGTGATGATGTAGCGTCGTTCAACTTTAATTTTTAACACTGCAATAGCATCTTTTTAGGTACTTTCAAATAATCTCCGATCAAAGATTGCTTATTGCATATAGCTTAGTTCATGGTTTATAAAGGTCTGTACAACCTCGTCCCCTTGTATCCTAAAGATTTATTTACGTTACTGATTGACGCCCCCGGGGGGGGGGGGGTACTTAGGCAAAATGGGTGCCGGGTATGTGCGAGCCATAAGGGTACCTTTTCTCATTCCTCAAAAGTCTCTCAAAGGGGTACAAATTCAAAAGTCAGTCTCTAAAAGGGTCCCAAAATCACAAAAATCAAAAATTTCTCTCTCAAAGGGTCACGATTTCCAAGAATTTTGACCAAAATTTGGTGAAAATCAAACCAAAATTTGGAAAAAATGGACCAAAATTTAGGAAAAAGTCTCTCAAAGGGTCCCAAAATCACCAAAATTTTGTCTCTCAAAGGGTCGATTTTCGATTTTCGGCTCGGACATACCCGTCACCTCGCAAACCTAGTACCCCCCGGATTGACGCCATAGAGAATATATAGAGCGCTATCAGTAAGCGTCAAAAAGCTGTATATGCACAGGGAACGAGGTTGAGGCCTGTAGTCTCACCTGTTCTTGAGCTATCTTTGCCAAAAATAATCGGTCTAGGGTGAAATTTACAAAACCGCTCTTTAAAGAGGCACTTGAATACCTCATGAGCAATTGCTATTTCACATTTGGTAATAAAATCTTTAGACAAACAATAGGTATTCCGATGGGCTCGGACCCAGCTCCCTTTATGGCTAATTTGTTCTTATATCATTTTGAAAGTCAATGGGTGAAAAGCCTCAAGAAAGAAAATTTACAAAAAGCAAGGCGATTTTCAAACACTTTTCGATTCATCGACGATCTTTTAACCATCAATGATGACAATTTATTTATGGAAAACTATAAAGAAATCTACCCTCCTGAACTTCAGCTCAATCTTGAAAGTTCAGGCGATACTATTACTTTTTTGGATCTCTCATTAACCAATGACAACGGTTACATAGATGCAAAACTCTATGACAAAAGAGATAACTTTCCTTTTTCGATTGTTCGTCTTTTATTTGCGTCGAGCAATATACCATCTCGGATGTTTTATAACTGTGGGGGAGCTGAAATTTTGAGGATTGGTAGGGTCTGTTCCAGTGTGAACAATTTCATTAGTGCAAGTCTCTCATTGATAGAGCAAAGAAGCAAGGAGCAAAGATTACACGGTTGGAAAAAGTTTTGAGGAAAATGTATGGTCGCCATCAAGTTTTGAGAACCTTTTTCAGTAATGCGAAAAAATTTTCAGATTCATTACTCCACAACTAAACAACAAAAAAAAAAATTTGGACTTGTCACGGTTTCTTTTACTAATTTACTAATTTTCATTTCTTTTTAATCGATAGAGTCGTTTTATATTTCAATGTGTTGTATCTTTTTCTCTGTCTAGTATATTCATAGTCATTATAAAAAACCCCGGTCTGGAAGGCTTTTGTTTCTTTCTAATGTTAACAGATAGAGCTTGTGTTCGCATATCGACTTTATTTTGCATACTTTTTGATCATGTGATTGAAATTTAGACCAATCCCAAAAGGAGAATTTGGTAACGTGATCAAAAAGTATGCAAATCGCAACTTGCCTTTTATTTATAACAAAAGAAAATTCGACAATAAAGCTAAAACAATACATTGCCAGACCAGTGTTTTTTTATAATGACTATGGTATATTTGTAGTTTATGTCTAAGTTGAGTTTGTCTCTTTCCTAATTCGTTTCCAATGTGTACGGCCACTCGGTTATAGGCTCTCGGTCAACCTTTCAACTTTTTCTCTTTCTTTCTGCTGTACTTCACTGTATGGTCAGAAATTTTAAACTTTTTTGTTTACAATTTGTTTTATTTTAATCCCTCTTCTCTGTTTTTTTATGTACGAAATAGTGTCTGATCAACACTATTTCTTCTTTGGTAAAGATGACGGGTGGCTCGCGGGCGCCAGAGAGTGCTTACTCTTGGTACCACACCTGACTCTAGGCTTTGTCTTCATCTTGCCATTTTCTTTTTCTTTGTATAATTGTTTGTTTGAATGTTTTGTTGTATTGTATCATATTTGTTGGTATTGTCGGTCGAGCAATTGGGGTGTGATGATGTTTCAGCTTAATTTGCTGAGATTATGTTGAGGGTAGTGTTTTGATCCATGAGAGATTTTCAAACTTTTCTTAGATTTAATACGCTTTTTTTATTCACAATAAAGAACTTACTTAGGACCTAGGAAGGTTTTGTTTGTTTTTCTATTTGGATAGACCTACCTCAATATTTTCTCATTTTCAGTACAAAAATCATGTTCGCGAGGAGATGAGCACCGGTCTATTCATATGGGCAGTTTTGAACGGCATGATCGACATGGCTTTGTTTCTTATCACCATGGACAACGAGGAATGTAGCAAATCTCTTGTAGCGGCTGAGCTTTGCCAAAAGATGGCGGATACTGACCGAGTTCCGGAGACTGATTATCAACGAGATGTTTATAGGAAAGCTGCAAGGTGTGTTGAATTTTTCATCTATGTAATGATCTGTTTTTAACAGTGGTTCAAAAGGGTTTGAGAAGAACTGATGTATACACAATTACGATTCGCGCTTTAAACTTGAAGAGGATTGAACCGAATGATTTCTTTGTTTCCGGGTGGAACTTTACTGATAAATGATACTTAGAAAGCGTTTGTGTTAAAACCACGCCGGTCGTAGGAGCGATGGCAAAATGGTCAAAAGCGTCAGCGTCAGCGTTTAAAACCAAGGATTCACGGTTCGAATCCCCACTACTTCCAATGTTCAGTTCAGTTCATAGATGGCCGAGGGCCCCATGAAAACAATCGAAAGACTGCCTAAAAGTCCTACATTACTGGGCGATCCACGTTAAATATCGACTCTTTCTATCTATCGTACAACTGACTGCTTCAAATTCTACATCGGAGATCCCCTTCTATCCTTCGCAATACTTCATTTCTGCTACCTCCCCAATCCAAGACGTCGCAGGCATCTACCTATTAATGTTTAAATCCAACCTTCTCTCTTCCAGCACTTTCCAACATTTAGCAGTCGGTATATTAGAAGAAGGATACGAGCAAGATGCTTCAAAGACGCGTCTTATAGCCATCCGGAAACTGGATTTTTGGACTGATTATACATGCGCTGATCTTGCAATCAATTCAGAACAAGTCAATTTTGTTGCAAACCCCATTGTCAATACGCTTATGGATGAACTATGGTAAAGAACATCATTTATAAAAACATTCAAAAATATTTAAGCCACCGGATGTTCTTAACTTACCTAACAATGGTCCCAAAAGCCTTCAAATTTTCTAACCTTGCCCCTGATATTTCTTAATTTGTACTTTTGAAAAAAGGTGTATTGAATAGACCTTTTCATAAATCACGTCACGAACATCACTTGCCTCGTTTTGAAATTATTGTCGTGGTGATTAACTCCCAGCGGATCTTGTTACAACTACTTCCCATTCATAAAAAAATCATTTAATGTCTCAAAGGATATGATCACCATAAAAATTGTTTGAATACGAGGCAAGTGATGTTCCTACTTGGATGATTATAGGTGACGCTGGCCGGGTTATTTTTCATACATAAGTTGACACAGCACTGTGTTCCACTAGCGCAACTAAAAATATATTATTCGTGTATAAGATAAGAAATGGCACAGGAAATTCATGTTAAAAATAAAGTGACGTAGCTACTGGGGAGGACAAGGGTTTTTTTTGCCCCCCCCCCCTCAAATATCTTTTTGAGAAAGGTTTTTTAATAAATTCCTATGAAATTACCGATTTTTCATTTAAAATTTCACTTCTAGTGCATTTTCGGCCATCTTGAATTTGAATTTTCAAAATTTCAAAAAACTCAGTCCCCTAAATACGCCATTAACGACACTAAAATTTGTATCATTGATATCTATTCCCCTGTATTTCAAGCCTCCCTTGGTAGGTGGCTAGGTGTATGGAAGCTATATGATTTTTTTCACGATTTGGGCAAAATTGAATAGGAGATGGGCTGGAGTTTTTACAAGAGACTTCACTAATTGGTTATTTGAAGTAATAGAGATGACGCGTTCTTTAGAAAAAGTAATAAAATTGTTTTATTACAGGTTAACGACCAACCAAATCAAACGAGAGCTTGTAAAAACTCCAGCTTGTCCCATTGAATAGACCTCATCGGAGTTTTTGATTTTTTTAAAACAATGATTGTTTCGGGAGTATTACAAAAGAATTTCCTCGAGGAATTCCTAAGAGATTTCTATTGTAATACTCCCGAAACAATCCCACAATGCATCGCTTTTGTAGAAAAAATCAAAAACTCCGATAAAATCTATTAACGTCAAAACAACATCCATATTTCGGCCATAGGGTCCAAATAGTTAGATGAACGTTGTTCCTCCATTTTTCTTAAACACAGGTATGGTCCATTAGCGAAACACATAAATTTTTGGAATTTCCTATTGATCTTCGTCAACCCTTTATGGATCACTCAATTAGAATTTAAGAATGATGAGCAATTGACGAAATTGTCGAATGGGATTGGTGAAATCATCTTATTCAAAGATTGGTCAGTTAAACGATTCATATGTGGCGCTCCAACTGAGTAAGAAGTCTTTTCATTTCTTCGCTGTGATGCCTAAAATTGTGAAAGCGGTTGAAAGTCAGCTGTAGTTTAGACGGACCACTTTTCACCCTGTCTATTCTAATTGTGAATTAAAGTGGGCAGAAGGTTGGCTGTCTAAAGTCAATGCATTGCCCTCCTTTGATGTCAATGCAATGACTTCTTTCAATGTTTTCCAAGCAAAAAGTTTAATTGCTAACTTTTTGCCCACTTTTTGCAAACTCTAACAGTAACAGAGTAACAGAGTAGGCAGGGCAGAAAATCGGCCGTCTAAACTAGAGCCCATGTTAAGATCTTTGCTCTAGTTTAGACGGGCGACTTTTTGTCCTACCAATTCTAATTGTTAGAGTAGGCAGAATGAGAGCACAAAGTTGCCATTTAAAATCTTTGCTCTGAAAAGATATAGTGTAGACATTGCATTGACGTCAAAAGATGGCATTGCATTGACTTTAGACGAGGCCCCCCCAGCGGTTGGCGTGATGGCGTGATGAAGGGTTTTTCGTGGCGTGATGGCGTGAAATTTTGAAAAAAACGGCGTGATGGCGTGAAAATAAAGTGCCGGCGTGATGGCGTGAAATCGAGTTTTTTTAGGCGTGATGGCGTGAAATTTGAAGTTCAGCGTGATCGTGAAAATCATATTTATTAGTTGAATCGTAATTCTTTGTCCATTTTAGCCAATTTAGAGGGTTTAAATTTCAAAATTTTCTTGGTCGGCCCCAACTATGGTGGGGCCTCCTATAGATCTCATTTTAAAACATAAAAGAAACGGTGCAAACAGTTTTATTTATCTGCCATTTATCCTTGTAACTTCCGATTGTCTTTAGCAGTTGCTAGCTAGTCTTCAAAATAAAATCGAATGCTATGAGAGGGTCGAAAATTGAAAATTTCTCCCGTCGGCGCAAACCTCAGTAACTAACAATTTCCTCTCTTTCTTAGATACTTATTCTTAGATGCATCAAAGACATCAGGTCCTTTTTTTCAGGAAAATATATATTTATAGCAAAGCCTTAAACAGAAAGAAGCAACAGGTTTATTATGAGGTGTAATTTTAAGCAGATTGGTATTGATCAAAGGAATCCTGTGATGTTTAAACCATATTTTGGAAAAAAGACAGTAAATGAGGGCAATTTTAGCCATACTAAATTAAAAATTTCTCCTGTCGGCGCAAACCATGGTTGCGCCTCCTCTCTACCCTTTTGAAAACTATTCACGCTAGTTCACAATTAATGCCCATTGGTCCCGTCAACGGGGAACCAGGGGGCATGACCCCTCATGTTTTTATTTAAAAAGCGGCCTGTACTTTTAAAAGATTTCCAATATTTTTACATGAATTATTTTTCAAATTGAATTGAAATGGGTCCTAAAATAGCACTTTAAACCCTTCAAAATTCAAAAATTTTCTCCGTTGCCCAACCATGGCGGGCTTTGTCAATTTACTCAAATATACCTCAGCCCTCAAACCGGTGCCCTTTCATGTGACCAGTTGTCCAACATTTTTTGATATGCATAAGTCAAGATTACGTCATTTTTCCTATCGGAAACACCCGAAAAAAATGGAATTTGACCCCTGTGTATTACGAAAAATAGGAAAACATAAGTCAAATTCCTTCCAGATTCGGGTGTTTCCGATAAGAAAAATGATTTAATCTTGACTTACGCGTATGAGAATGTCAAAAAACTGATTAACGACTAAACACACACCCATTTGTGCATTGTGGGCAAAAATAAGTGAATTTATTTATAACGGCGTTATATCCATGCCAATGATAAACGTGGTCTAAAACTGAGTTTATCCAGAGAATATGAGCGCGAAAACTAAATTTTCTTGCCGTAATGGCGTGAAATCGAAAAAAAATTGGCGTGATCGAGAAAATCAAATTTTTCAGGCGTGATGGCGTGAAATCGAGAAAAAAATGGCGTGATGGCGTGAATTTCGGGTCTGCTGGGGGGGGGCCTCTTAGACAGCTAGCTTTGTGTCCACTTTAATTCATAATTAGAATAGGCAGCAAAAATTGGGCCTTCTAAACTAGAGCTTTCTGTTGCCTAAGGAGTATCTCAAAATTAACCCAAAAAGAATAGCATCATCCGAGTAACGTTTTGCAACAAACTCTGCAAGAAGATTGCATTCCCGTTTACGGTAGGCCAAGGAATGTTAAGAATATTTTTCCTTTTGATATTGAAAGGAGGTGCACCTCTTAGTAGAATTAACAAAAACATTCTTCAAAATTTGTGCTCGCTCGCTCGGCGCGAACAGATTTTAACGATGTTGAATAATCTGACTCTCTTATCCAGGAAACCCGATGACAAAGCACGAAAAAGAAAGAGTTACGCAGTGCAAGCGACTGAAAACCCTGAAACGAAGACACGCGGATGTTGTGACAAATTTTTTTATAAGCTTTATTTGTTTTACTTCAAAACACCGATCGTCAAATTCTTCTTTAATTTGGTGAGTATACGTTTACCAAGCTCGAAAACCTGGCGAAATTGATACATCAGATCTTTTTTATTTTCTATGATGGCAATGGTCTCAGCATCGAGTTAGGTCGTTTTTATTCTACTATTATGGTTGGTGCATTAGTGTAGTTGTTATCAATCTCGACTGCCGTCGAGGAGGTCGGGGTCCTATTCCTACTCGGCGCTGTGATTTACTTGACAAGTGAATGTACTTTCGGCCGGGTCAACCCCTGCCATATGAGGGGGGTTGGGTACACAGAGGCTCAAGAAGCCTGTCGGTGACTGTGCTAAGTACCCGGGGGGGGGCACTGGATTTGCAGACTGACGGTATGTGCGGGCCAAAAGTTTGCTTTTAAAATTGCACCCTTACAGTGCAGCAAAAATCGGTGAAAATCATACCCTTAGAGTCCCCCAAATTTTCAATCCTTTTTGTGCAAAAAAATGGTCAATTTTAAACATTTTAAACATCTTGGAAAAGGTACCCTTAGGGCCCGCACATACCCGTCGGTCATTTTGCCCAGCTGCCCCCCCCCCCCCGAGCTAAGTATAGATTCCACAATACATTATGGATGAGGCGAGAGTGCACTGGCCTTGTTCGCTAGTGGTTCACACCGGATTACGCACTTGAGGAAGTGTAAACTACAGCGTAAGATGGTTCTAACGAGACAACTCCTAGACCGCTCACTACAGAACTGGGCATCCTCTGTAAGGAAAAGCCAGTCACATTATTATGATTGGCTCAAAATCTCGAGAAAGCAATTATCTTATTGGAATTCTCTATATCACGTCTAAAGACAAAGGGTGCTTCTCCCAGCTGGCACAAACGTTGTTTCGACGTCCATCTGACGTCCGTAACGTCCATATAACGTTAAATGAACGTTGAAACAACGTTTTGTGCCAGCAGGGTCAGAGGTGAAAAGACAAACATTTTGGTCATAACATTATGAGAAGGGCTGTGTAGGTGTTATTTGACTCGCCAATAGACAGAAAAGAGTCTCAATTGATAATCCCTTTTACAACCAAATAGTCTCCAAATTTCTCTTCTGAATGATTTAAAAACTGCTTTGAGAATTGAACATTGAATAAATAATAAGGAGTTTTGTTCTAGAATTATTTCTATAGAATTTTTGACTGAAGATCGTGACGAAAAGTTGCGTGAAACTTTGAGTATCAAACAATTCTTATCTCAACTTTATTTATTGTGAGTTTTGTTCTTATAAATAAGGACTTTTTATATTTTAGTTCTCCTACGTCGTTTTCTTGGCTATTTTATCAATCACCGTCCTTCAAGCCACTTTTAATTTGCACGTGACTCTTATTGGATGGATATTATTGGCTTATATTATCTCCATGACAACTGCTGAAATCAAACAGGTCAGTTCTCTCTACAAAATTCGTTGTTGAATAAAAAATGCAGGAAAAAATTAATTCTTTATTTTTTTGCTGACGAATTCTTTACAGAATTTCCAGGAGTTTCTATTTTTCCAGGGGTAAAAATTATACTAAAACTTCCAGGGGGTAAAAGACTGGTTTTAGTTCTCCCACCCTCACTTTGAAGATGTGAAGACCCTTAAAACTTGTGAATTATACGATCCCTATTGGACAAATTTGACGATCTTTTAAGAGGCAAAAATTATTTTTTCTAATTTTTCGACCCTTGATGTGACTGAGATTTTTATATTTTTACAGGGACTTCCATGTTCCAAAACGGATCCCTTAAGGATGGTTCATACCTTTACCTTTCACGTGTCTGGCTAACCCCTTCTCTTTCCCACATCAAAAATTGTGTATTTTTTATATTATATGGTAAATAATTTAAATTAGCGAAAAGAACCCCATGTACAGCCCAGCTGGCACAAAATGTTGTTTCAACGTTGTATGCCAACTGGGAGAGTAGAAAGAAAATATTGTGCTTTATGTTTGTTTTTTTCAGGCTGTTTCAACAGGTGCTGTTGGCTTCTTTGCCAATCTCAAATACTATCTGACCAACTTCTGGAACTTTGTTGATCTCATGGCGCTCCTGTTGTTTTATATCGGATTCGTATTGGAGAGAACCTCAATGTTTCACAATGCTGGAAGTGTGATACTGGCAATCGATGCATATATCTTTATAATTCGTTTGTTGCCCATCTTCTACAATTTCAAAGGGACTGGACCCTATGTTTTTATGATTCAAACCATGGTAAGATGTAGGTTGCAAGAATCAACTCTGATATGTTTTGATAAAGGGGATATGGAAGCGTTTATAAGAGTTTTACTTGTATTTGAGTTTTTGAAATTCTAAAAAACCACCGGGGCACTAAGACTAAAGTGTTAAATTGTACAAAATTAAAAATGAAGGGATATTATGCTCGCTGTACACATCCCCTCTGTTATGTTTTGATAAAGGGGATGCTAATTGTATCTAAAATTCCTGCCGAGGAGTTACCCCTATATTTATGTTTTTGAGATTTAGAAACTTGATTAGCTTGATAAATAATTTTTATATCAGAGATTTTTAAATTTCGTTTAATTTGAATGTCAAAAGAGGTTAATACAATCATTGGATTTCTGAACCTTTTCAAGAAAATTAAAATACACGCTTTTTTTTTTATAAGAATGGTGTAAATCTATTTCATTATGGATATTCTTAACTTTTTTGGCAAAATCATCCTAAAATATTCTTACAGCATTCTTATTACTTGGGGGGTAATAGGCAATTTATAATTTAAAATGCTCTAAAAATGACATTCTTAGCTTGAGTAGCAAAATTCCATGATGATGATATTCTTAGCATATTCTTGATTTTTTGGCCATTTTCATCATGGACATTCTTATAAAGTGTATTCTTATAAAAAAAAAAGCGTGTAGGTTAATAAACCAAAACTCTTGAAAAGGAATCTTAGACACGATTAGTATCCCCTTTATCAAAATATATCAGAGGGGATGCATGCAGCCTAGGTTAGATAGGAAAAATCTGATCAATTTAGCTGCTATCTTTGACACTTTCCTTGGGCTCCTACGTTTATCATTCTTCTAGAGCCCTTCTATTTAGATACTCCAGAGTAGTTCCCTTTCTTCGGGGTGTCAACTAAAATTCTGTATTCCACCCTACGAAGACGGCGTAACTAATATTTTCAAGATTTTTCAGTCCAGTAGGAATCTGCTGGTTTATCCGCTAACACCATAGACCAACTCGGTCTTCGCTTTTTAGAGTCTAACTTTACCTATTAGTTACGAGACATGATGAAATTCCTGGCTATTTTGCTTGTGTTTGCACTTGCTCATGGTGTCTGTTTCAACGCGATTATGAGACCACAGCCCATTTCAATCAGTATGCTGAGAGATATTGTTTTTCAACCTTACTTCAACATTTATGGTGAATTGTTCTTCGAGAATGACTTTTGTAAGTATCCTTTATCAGTGTTAAAAAGTTCTTCCAACGTCATCAAAGTACAAAAATTAAGACGCTTTTCCGTCTTCAAATTCAACAAAATTCAGCAAAAATCAGAAGAATATTTATTTAAGCCTTATTTGTTGTTAAAATTCCATTTTCGCCTAAATGTCAAAAAAAGATTTGCTTTGACCACTGCTTTGTCTGTTGTGAAAGTTACAGCTCCTTAAAGGAGACCATACCTTCCAATCATACCTTCTAATGCGAATGGCTAACTGTTTATGTATAGAGACTCTACTGTATAAATTGGTTAAATGAATAATTTCTGTGTTATTTTTGTGACGAAAGTTAATGAGCTATCAACCAATGTTTTTTTTCTGTTTTAGCTGATAGTAACACTGTCTTTAACACTCCTAAACGTTTGGGGTACGAAAACACAATCGGTCTGATAATGTTGGCATTGTACATGTTGATTGGAAATGTCTTATTGTTGAACCTCCTTATCGCCATCTTCGGGTAAGTCTCTTAAGCGACCGTAGCATGAAGGTAGAGCATCCAGCTACGATGCGCAAGGTTGTGGGTTCAATCCCCAGTCGGGTCATACCCAAGATTCCCAAAATGGTACTTGGTGCCTCTTTGCTTGATCCTCAGCAACTAAAGAGACGGATCAAGGGTAAGTGGAGAAATCCAGGGAAAGGGGTGGCGCCCTCCCCTACCTTCGGGTAGACAGCTATACGAAAAGGGAGCCTTCGGGTCGCCCTCGACTACGGTTGCAAACTTATTTTTAAGTCTCTTTATCCAGAGACCACCATATCTTGACTTTGTTTTTTTTATGAAGAACAGGAGAATTTTCATTGATGCTCAGCTACTCTTTGTTTTTGGTTATTTCTGCGTTTAAAATATTTTTAAGATGCTCTTAGGGGTTTCTTTTGTTAAAAGATTTAAAAGACACTTAAAATCAGTAATTTTGAAATAAGTGATATTCTCAACTTCACTGACAATGTCTGTGTGTCTGTGTGTGTGTGTGTGTGTCTGTCTGTCTGTCACAAAAACTTTAGGGCAGCCTAGAGACTTCAAAAATGCTTGGATTTGGCTGAAATTTGGCACACTTGTTCCTTGGGTAAATATCTGGGTTTTTTTTTCATTTTTTGAAAATTTTGATTTTTGGGGCCTGGGGACGAGTTTTTCGCCAGAACGAGGCTAAAACTTTGGGGCAGCCTGGAGACTTCAAAAATTGTCGGATTTAGTTGAAATTTTGACCCAAACTCCATAGCCTCTTGGTGTTAAGTGATTGCGTTTTAACTATTTGAGCTGTTCCAAAGGCAAACTTAAATTAAAATCAATTAAATCTCATCGAGAGACCCTTAAACTATTAATCAGATCCATCTTGACGCATCATTTATGATTTCAAATTTGCAGGAGTATCTATGAAGAAGTCAGCAACAACGCCAAACAAATTTGGGCTTACCAACGATACGAGTTGATATTGGAATACGCTAACAAGTCAATCTTTACACCACCTTTTTCTGGCATTCAACATATCTTTGAGTTCATTAAATGGATTTTAGTATCCATCTGCAATAAGTGTTGTAAAAGACGTTCTTTTCACCGAGGCAATTCACGTCAACGTACGACACGCGGTACACTTGAAACGACACCGGAAGGAAATATACGCGTCATTAGTCATTTTCGTAAGCTTTTTGAAATTTCAATTTGTTAAGGCCGGTCTCCAATTTCGCACGGAATGGGCGACAGTATTTTTTCTTAACCTTTCTTGTCTGAAGAAAAGATTACGTCATAAAAACGTTTCGCGCGAACAAAAAAAAAGTTGAAGAAAGTTATTAAGAAAGTTTTTTTCATCAGTTACGTCAATTTCGACCAATGGGATTGCTTCATTTTTCAACCAACCAATGACCTTACAAAACCGTCAACAAGTCTTTGCTCATGTCGCGCGAAAGTGGAGACCGGTCTTTACGGCACATGTTTCTTGACTCTCCAAGAAGGAGAGAAACGATCAATTTTAATTCAAGCTTTTTCACATTGGATCGACGCGGATGAGGAGCAAGATTGGTCAGAAAGAGAAAAAGAAACCTTTTTTTTGTTTATATCAGCATAATATAACAATAGCAAGACATTGTCCTGATATGAAATATGTGTCTGATATGAAACGGAAAAAAATATGTAAAAATAAAACCTTTGATATTCTCGCTTCTTTTGATCCTTTCTTCTTTCTTTCGTTCTTTTTCTCAGCTTTTCCTCTCTTTCCACTCTTTCCTTTTTCAAATCCGTCTTTCTTTGCTCATGTCATCTTTCTCTTCTGATATTTTTTTATCATTTAGCTTCTACAATCTGATGCTTCTTTCTTTTTTCGTGACATTCAGTCCCATCCTCTCCCTCGGAAGTGATAGTAGACTTAAAAGTATTTCGAGTATTTCTCTTATCGTACTTAAATCCTAAAAAGGTCAAATTAATACCCCAAGAATCTGAAATCAAGGAGGAGAAATATTTTGACCGACACTATTTCGGAACTATTATGCTAGAAATGGCTAGAAAGGCTTTTTAGGATCAAAAATGCGATTGCCTTTGTACTACTCTTCTGCATTCTAAATATATTAAATATTTCACTTTTCAGAGAAGATCCTTTCGCCAGAAGTTGATCGTGAGATTGATAGTTTTGAGAGTGACATGGTGCAACGATGTCTGCGAACATTAAATTCATCTTCGAACAGCAATACATCTGAGGGCATTGACGAATCTCTCTTGATCGACATCAGTAACAGGTAAATTCATATTTTTCTGTGTATACTTGACCTACGCCACGGACCAATATGGAGGGGCCAAAAACGTACTCCTCGATTCTCTGAGAGTGGTAGCCACTATGCTAGATTTACTTTCTGTTAGATATTTGTAATGAAGCGCCGTTTAATATTATGTAATGTTAGACATTGTTTTCTTTGCTAGCACCTCTTTCAACTGCGATAAAAATTAGTGAGTATATAGCTCAGCCCAGGGTTTTATTAAAGGATTCTCTTTCTCAAAAGCTAACCACTGACTAGGGTTGATTATTGTATTGACTTCCTCGCAATATTAAGACAACTTCTATATTAGACGTTCAGATAACGTTATTAAAAGAGAAAGCTTTAAAGAACTTTGTCCACATACGGCACCAATACCCTAGTTTCTCGTCGTGAAAATTCTTAAAACTTTCTTTTTCTACTGAGAAAAAAAAACATCGTATCATCACTGATATATTCTTATACTTTCAGGCTCAAAGGTTTGGAAGAGCAGATCAAACTAAAACTGAATAAAGATGAAACAAGCAGTGTTTGAAATGGTCCAGCACAATGATCCATCGATAATCTCTTGTGGTTGTTCAATATTGATAAACCATTTTAAACAAAAGAATGCTAAAATACACCCTGTATCAGACACCCGGTGGGACCCCCTAACCAATGATATATTTGATTAACATTTCGTCCCCGGTTGGGAAAGTACCCTACAATTTTAGCTCCAATTGAAGAAGACTTTGTTTTCATCGAAAACGTTAAAAATCGACCTATCAAATTTTTATTTTAGAATTGACAATCACAATAGCCTTTACATGATTAGGATTATTTTTTCAGTAATTAAACACATAGTATTTGAAACTCAAGGGTCGAAAGGATTTAAAATCTTCATCAAAATTAATTTAATTTACTTTTACTGATATTTTCCTCAGCTTTTTGGTTTTAGACTGGATTAAGTCTATGTAAGGCTGGATGTACCTCGAAACCCATGTTTGATGTATTTTTAAGAATTTTACCAGATTATTTTACCTTTTTGGACAAATTCTCCACCTTTTATTGAAATTCAACCTTCCTTTACGTAACAAAAGGTCATTAAGACAGCTAATTATCATTTTTAATGAGTGAAACGAAAATACTGATGTATCATGTAATGCTTCTGTCCAATTTGATAGGTTCATTTTAACGTTTTTTAGCACTTTCAGAAAGTAACTTTTTTATTCAATTGACCATAACTTTTGATCTAATTAAGCGAATTTGATAAATGACCCATCCAAATTTAAGTTTATCTTTCTTCTTATTAATGGAATAGGAATAGTTCTTTTAATTTTTTTAGATATCGAGAAAATTAGTTTTAAAGAGAAAAACTTTTTTGTGTCGCACACGGTAGAAATTTTGATCCCAACTGTGGGAAAAAGTTCCATCGGGGTTTTGAGACATGGGGTGTTTTAATGGTAAAAACAGACTTATCACGAAATTCCAGTTGAACACCAACGAACATTTTGGATATTTTTTCAAAATATTAAAGAAGATTGATATTTTGACTCAATTTAGGAATGGAACTCGCTACTTAGACTACACAATATATTGACGAACAATATTCGACAATATGGTTTGCGGACCGTAATGTACGAAGTAAACAACTGATACTCTATTATAAAAAGGAATTTTCTTTATGTAAAAAATCCCCCTTTATTGTTGGAATATTGCAAATCGAGCTGACAATATATTGCAGACCCCTTTTCAATATATTGTCGACATTCAGCAATATATCATCAATATATTGCCTGACAATATATTGTGTAGTGTATGTAGCCCTTTATTACATAAAGTCTGTCTCAAAATAATTTGCAGCTGAGACAAAAATGGTCTGTAACTTTTGATAGAATTCGAATCAAGTTGCGATTTTGTGCTCGTTAAAAAGATATTTGTGAGTGGAATATTATAAAAAATTGGGGAAAAAAAAGACAAATGAAAATTAAAAATGAAGAAGAAAAAAATCAACTTCTTGTAGAAATGTGGTATAATTACCATTTTCACAGGAGTGATTCTTCAATCTTAGACCATGATTACTGTGAAAAAAAAATCAAAAATATTCATTCAATCAAAAGATATCAAACAAAGTTTATTGGTATGGTTGACTGTATAAAGTAGTAAAAAACGACAAAAAAACAGCCTTTTTTCGATCAAACACCAATAAATTGTCTCAGCTGCAAATTATTTTGAGACAAACTTTAGTTACATCATTTTACATAGAAGATAGTATTTAAGAAGTATTTTGAATTGAAATTTACGTATTTTACTTGTTATTTTGGATTTTACACATTTATAAACAATTATTGATTTTAATCGACGATATTTTAGACAATTGCATCATGAGCTTACTATTTTTATTTAAAGTATTTTGCATCCTGTGAGACCATTATCATAATAATAAAAGAATGTAGGAGTTAAGTATTTTCAAAATTTAAGTATTTTTCGTCTGTGTGTCACAATGAATTTTAGCTCTCTCACTGCTGCACTGCTGCGTACACCTTTTTTTATAAGAACAATGAAATTTGACATCACTTGCTTTAATTTTCGGCGCATCTAAGCCTTCTATTGCTCTTACTCTATTTAGCGCTTATATTGAGTATTTTCACACGTTATTGCAGCTTAATTTCAGAACATTAAATCAACTTCTGACTAAGAATTGTTCTTAAATTGTTCTTATCTTTAATACTTTTGTGCTTATGAAATATATCTTATTATATACTTCTTTTAATCAACATACTTAAAATCCATTTAAATTTGTTTAGTCATAATACAAAATATTTTTTTGCCAGGCACAAACATTTGAAAAACAATCAACAACGACATTGTATTATGACGTCATTAATGATGACATCATCATAGGCATGACAACAAGTTGTTAAAAAACTATTTTGTTAAACCACATTTGTTGTTGGACAAAAAGACCAGTGTGACCAGTGCGACCTAACCATGTTTTTTCATTTTTGTATCATTTCAAAACACATTTCAGGCTTTAATGTGGCCTATCATGGTATTTCAAGTATATAGAAACCATTTTATTTCAAAATATTGTTTTTCCAAAATACATAAGTTTTATTTAATGATTTTTAGTATCTCTGCTTTAATGCCTTTAATATAAGTGAACGTAAAAGTCAATGTATATTTGTGCTAAAACTTATATATGAACATAAAAAACACAGTAGTGTACGACGTTTCGCCGGTTGTCTTTATCAAGTTCTGCTTTAATATAGATATAATTTAATCACTTGCACCGTCGTTTGGGGTAAAATTCCACTTCCTGGATTAAAATTCCCCTATCTTTTCCGAGATATTTTCGCTTTTTTCTAGTCCAGGAAGTGGAATCTTACGCCTAAACGACGGCGGTATGCGGTTACCATTATCAAATATATTATGAGTGCCTGGTTTCTATTTACCAAATTCAAAACAAGTGGTCTTTATCCTTCAGTCAGGTGATGTATGACTATCAAAAATGACGTTTTAATCAAAGTGTGTTCTATTTCTTCTTTTTAGCAATAAGATCTATAAAAATGACAATAACCGCTGAATACGAGAAATATACGGCTTTTACGAATAAAAACTTGTCGATTAGAAAAGGTTGGACACAAAGAATTGTGTTGGTTCTTTTTTACCCCAGCCATGTCTGGATGCGTGGAATGTTATTGAATAACGACTTGCTGAAGGCTGGATTTTGATCAGGTATTTTTCGTATAATTCAATGTCTTTGTTTATATTTTTTGTTCTTTTTGCGAGACATAAACGATCATCGATCATCCACAAATCTATAAAGCCCGAAGCGCTATATAGAGTGCTTTGGCTGAAAAATGTACTGTGGTTAGGTAGGAAATTTAATATAGGTCACGTGACATTACAATAAAGCTTAATGGCTTGACTAATCAGAAGCTTCGCAGGTTTTTAAAAAACAGTACTTACACTTTTTTTGCTTGGAAAAAGCTTAAAAAATCACATCATCTATCATTTTTGCGGTTGTCGATTAGCTGTTATCATTTACTATAAAAACCTTTATCGATTGCTTATTGTGGGTATAGGTTTTTAACAGATTTTTAAAATCGATGACAATCTATGAATAATCAATAGAACTCGCGAGTAGCACACAATCGATACATTATCAATATTCACAATATTATGTCTATTTTAGCTATCTATTATCGGTTGTAGACCATTTCCAAGCCATCGATAATATTGATAAAATAATCTGGCGTTTGACAAGCTAGATTATTTAAGTCTTAGAACTTGGGAATTAAATAACTAAACTGTATTTTATAAACAGTTACGATTTAAAAAAAGTTAAAACCTCAACATTTTAAGTTCCTAATCTCTTGTAAGTTAATAAGTTTTTCGTAAAACTCGTAAAGGGAATTTGAGCTCAGTGACTTATTCACACTTTGGACTAAAATATTTCACACCGGATGCATAAGGATATCAAGATTTACATTATATAATAGGGTTATATAAGATTTCATTTCAATAAATATATGATTCAGTTGATACCAAAGTATTACTAGGAGATTTTCACCTCGTTTGTAGTGGAGACTTATGGATATGATGATATTTCCTGTTCTATTAAATTTTATTTTATGTTTTCACGATCAGTTGACCTTTCCAAGGCTCCTCTTCACGGGCTTCTCACTTCACAGATGAATTAATTTATAGTAATGTCTGTCACTAAAGTCTATTCACGATAAGTGTGCACTCTTTTTTCATTTAAACCAATAACTTTTGAAGGAATTCCTCAATCTTTATAAATTTGGCATCGTTGGAAAGATATTTGTGAGTGGAACAATTTGAAGTAAAAAAGTCTTTAAAAAAATTCTAAAAACGAAGATGATAATGAAGAAGAAAAAAATGAAGATCTTGTAGAGAAGTGCTATAACTTTTATTTTCACTGAAGAGATTCTTTGATCTTAGGAGGTCATCACTGTGAAGAAATTTCACTAAAATATTTATTTAATATAAAGTTATGATACAAAGTTAATAAGTGATTGACTCCAAAAAACAGCAGAAAAAAGCAGAAAACAGCGTTTTTAGACGTCAATTAGCTTATAACTTTGTTTGATATCTTTTGACTGAATGATTATTTTTGAGAAATTTTTTTCACATTGATGACGTTCGATAATTAAGGAGTCACTTCAGTGAAAATGATAGTTATAGCACCTTTCTACAAGATCTTCATTCTTTTCTTCTTCATTTTCATCTTCATTTTTAGAATTTTTTTATAGATTTTTTCATTCCAAATTGTTCCACTCACTAATATCTTTCCAGATGCCAAATTTATAAAGATTGAGGAATTCCTTCAAAAGTTATAGGTAAATGAAAAAAGAGTGCACACTTATCGTGAATAGACTTTAGTTGACCATCAATTCAATATGGCTTTCGTATTATTGGTAAGAGAAGTATCATAGTTTGAAAATTAACGGAGAAAGTTTCTCAGTGATACTCCCCTTTGTCACGGTGAAAATTAGAGCTCTATCAGGGTGTCTACGGGACCTTGGAAACCTTGAAAACCTTGAAAATGAACCACCCAACCTTGAAAACCTTGAAATCTATCAATTTTCTGGGAAAAACCTTGAAAACCTTGAGAAATCGTTAGAAACCTTGAAAAGTAGTTCTTCATATTCATTCTTTTTATCATACAAGCTTTTTAATAGGGCAGTGGCTGAGTCTAGGTTTTTCTCTAGAATTGCGAATTGCGGTATCCCAATCCCTCTACTAGCCTTTACAATGAACTAGGGTTTTTCATCTTTTCTATCAAATCGTCTGCTAGTAGGATCTTACAAAACTTATCTGAAAGCAGGGATCTTATTTTAGCCCGGTGAATGGCAAATTTCGGCAGCCTAAAGACTCACTCTAAAGACTCTAAACAAATTAAATTCCCTGGTCTTGAAAATCTATTCGCCGGTCGATGAAATTTAGCTGCTAACTTATTTCTATCCATTCATTCAAAAAGTAAGAATAAATACTTTCCTAAACTGTTTGTCATGGGGAAATTTCCAAAAATCGTCTGCAGTGCTAAATTTTTATAACATTTAGAGAATTCTATATTTACATGTTTCTGTTGCGATTCTGTCTCAAGGAATGCAACATATTATTTTATCATTAGCTGAGTTTTTGAGTTTCCCAATTTTCTTCAGGGCCATTATTTCATTCATATTATATCACGTTACGCTATTTAAGAACTGGATACCCAAAGTATTCTGGTTAACGTCTTGGAATAATGGCCGTTTATCCTTAAAATTTCAAGCATCGAAAATAATTTCCTTAAAACAACACTTTTGGCAAAAGCAATCAAAAACAGGACGTTTTTTAGCCATTTGAAAGAGTCAAAATCAAAATTTTCTCTTGTTAGCGCAAACCATGGTTGCACCTCCTAGGTCACTGTAAACATTTGCTTTTTACTTCTAATCCTTTATTTCAACAGTTGAAAGACTAGGTAGCTGGAGTAAAAATGTGGTATATATCGTTCTCGAGAGGGAGATAGGAATTTAACTGTGGAAATAATTCGCCGGTTGCTAAAAGCCAATAAATTTTATTTGCTGTCTTCTATTTTTCTTTCGCCTAGTACCACTCTGAAAAGAAACCCTGTAGAGAGATATGTCAACTGAGTATAAAAAAAGTGCCAATCCTTTGCCAAAAAACCTTGAAAAACCACTTAAAAAGGACCAAAAAAGCCTTGAAAACCTTGAAAATCCCGAAAAATAATCCGTAGACACCCTGTCAATTGTAATGAGTTAAAATCCAACTCTTCCACCTGGCTGAGGTTTAGCGTACACGTTTTAAAAACATCCAAAATTTTTGAAACCTTCGGATGTTCTTAACTTTTGAGTTTTAAGCCGAAAAATGTTCTTAACATGTTCTTATTTTGACTACTTTGTGAATATATTTGACCATTTTCCTAAGAAATAGAGTTTTTTTGAGTCTACAAAGCCTTAAAATGTTCTTAACTTATTCTTAACATTTTGGCTATCGAAGCCTTATGTTCTCATATAGTTTGTTCTCATAAAAAAAACTGTATTGATTGACAAGTTTATGTAATTGTTGTGATTCTGATTCAGGATACACGTTTATCAATAGGGATTTCGAGCTAAGGGCATGATGATATGCTATAGATTTTCCAATAACATTTTTTTCCAAAGAGATCTTAACAAAGCCGTCAATTTATTTTTGATACCACATAAAACTCGGGGCACTCAGTCAAAATTGCAGACAACGTGGCATAGGTAGCCTCTAGAGTTTTTTGTTTATCATTTGACCAAATTGTCTTCTTTAGGCCCTTTAGGGTCAAATAAGAGAAAAATGCACGGGCAAATAATGCCATGTCTTTTATTTTGCTTTAGTTTTAGGGTTAAAGTTAAAATCAATCCAAGCTCTGAAGGTATTTTCGGGTATTTTACATTCTCTCCAAAATAAGCTTAGCTAGGTACTACTGAGTGTGTTTTTAACTTCAAAAGGCTTAATAAATTTTTATTTTTTTCAAAGACCCATATTCAAAAATTATGACATTTAAAAAGGTGTAAAAAGGTAATAAAAGATAACGTATAAAAAGTTATGTCTTTAAAGACGTTAAGAAGGTCTTTCCGTAATAACAATTTTAAACCGATTTTAGAGTGTAAAGGTTATACATAACAAAACACTTGAAAAGCAGGACAAGCAAAATAAAATATGAAATGATATTATATACTTTGTAATGTGAGCATGTAGTATGTATCATAACAAATTTTGCGAATGCACAGTGTGATTTGTGAGAGCTCCTTCTCTCTGCAGCACAGCAAGTGAAGTTCACGTTACAACGGTTCAAGCAAGCGTGGTATGTATGTATCTATATGCTAAGATATCAATATTTTATCTTCACATATAACTGAAATGCATGTATTTTTATAAGAACAAACTATATAAGAACATAATGCTTCGACAGCCAAAATGTTAAGAACAAGTTAAGAACGTTTTAAGGCTTTGTGGATTCAAAGACACCATATTTCTTAGGGATAATTTCTTATGGTCAAAATAAGAAAATTAAGAACAATTTTAGGCTTAAAACTCAAAAAGTTAAGAACATTCGAAGGCTTCAAAAATTTTGAATGTTGTTATAAAAAAACGTGTATGGGGTTGCTCAAGGAGCTTTTCAGGGCAAGTGTGTATACCAGTCACCACATAAAAAGTTGCTGAGGTACCCAGTTTTTATAGGGCCCTAAAGGATATAACGGAACGTGTTATTTACACTCCACTCAACATTTACCTAAATATTAGTTTTATGTAACTTAAACCTTCATTAAGGAACAAACATGTCCTGCTTGCTTGTTTGTTTGTTCATTTCCTTTATTGGACCTGGCGGCTGACATCTGCAGTTTGGCCTTGGCACCAATTCTGTCATCTTTAACTGTGTAAAAAATCTTTTCGGCTGTTTCACTTGGACAAACCCCTGTCGATTACACAACCCCCTCTCTATAACACTTACGAAGGCTCATTTGGAACGTAAATTTGTCTGACCTATGGAGAGCTTGAGTCGTACTAAAGAGTCAAAAAGATTTCCGAGCAAAATGACAGGATAATGTGCATAAGTTGTAAAGAATTTCGAGCTTAAGATTATACTTTCCTTTAAAAGGTTTTCCCATGATATGTCCTTAAAAGACCTTTTTAGAAGACTGGATGCTTCTTCCATCCGAAAATAAAAATACACTGCAGGTATGTCTAGAAGCGGCCGTAGTGCAAAGGTCGAGCGTTTGACTACGAAGGTCAATCTTCGGCTTGGTCATATCAAGTACTTCGCACTTAGTAAAAAATGGTACTTGGTACCTATCTGCTTGGTTTTTAGTAATTAAGGGAAGGATAATGGGTAAGTGGGATAATTCATTGAGAAAAATTGGCGCCCTCCCCTACCTTCGGGTGGATAGCTATATCGAGAAAGCCTTCGGGTCACCTCCGACTGCAGCCGCAGTCTTACTTATAACACCCTCTTCTCACAGATCCACTGGGACCCCTTCCCACTGGAAAAATTGCCCAAAATACTGTCCACGGTGGCAAATTATCCTCCAGTTTTTGTCCCCACTGAACATAATCAAATAAACCAATCTATAAAATATGGGAATATCAATCCACATCAAGTTTCAGTCCGTTATTTTTATCTGCACCGGCTGAAAAAATTCTACCGGGTCTGTGAGAAGGGGATGTCTTATAAGAAGCCTATAAAAGTATCATTTCCACAACAAATTGACGTTTTACTGATTTACTAGCATTTTTCCCCTACTGTGTTTTCTCCAGTTATGTAAATAAATTTGAGATCATCACAGAGAAAGAAAAAATATTAAATTTCTGGCACGAGCTGGGAATGGAAATATTTTTTTCTGATCAACTTAAGTATCTCCTTGAAAACATGATCCCGCCTGTTTGCTTTCTTTGTCAAGTCTACTTTTTGTAAGCAATATCCGAAGAGATGCAACTAACTAACCAAGGAAATTTAAGCACACTTTGATTTTATTATTAGTATTTTCTAAAATATATCTTTTATTTTTTTTAAATCTATCTTTGAATTTTGAAGCTAGGAATTTTTATTTTTTATGAAGTTTTACAGTCTAGACTCAAGGGCCTCTAAACCGATCTATCATCTGCAGTTACAAAGATCTATGTCTTGGTTAGTTCTTCCTTGAACGCTTTGATTCTAGTAGCGTTAACAGTCTCTTTTGGTACCTGGCTCCATGCTGTCACACATCGATAATTAAACGACTTGGTCTGGACACCTCTGAATCCATCGTCTGCAAAGTTTGTAATCAGTTCGTAATCGTGAATTCGAGATGGACGCACCCTGCGAATAAACTTTCCAACTGTGGTGCCCTTATCGTAGAAGTGCAGGTGTTTGTAGATCTGAACCATGTCTCTGTCTTCTAAATTCGAGACAAGGCAAGTCAAGTTTTCGTAGGCACTGCTCGTATGGTAGATTATTTAAACTTCTGACCATCCTAGTGGCACGTCGTTGAACGCCCTCGATTAATACGTAGTTTTGGTGACCATACAGATTGGGCATAATCGAGATGAGGCCGGACAAAAGTTGTGTACAGAGTGAAAAAAGTTTTAAGACTTAGGTCTTCGAAATCTTTTCTGATGACTCCTAGAATGGAATTTTCTTTTTTCACTTGTTTTGATATATGTACTTCAAAGGATATAAGTCAGAGTCTATCAGAACACCGAGATCTTTTTCAACAAAAACATGTTCAAGTTTCACCTCTAAGTGAATCCTGCGCGTAGACAATATTCCAATATTTACCGAGAGTGAGAACGTGGCACTTATCTGGGTGAAATCTTAATAACCAGTCATTTGACCACTTTTCAAGTTTGTGTATGTCTTGTTGGATAGCCAATGAGTCCTCAATCGAGTTGACTTCTCTGAAAATCTTCGTGTCGTCAGCAAATAGGAGAATCGAAGACAGCACATTGTCAGGGAGGTCGTTGATGTAGATAACGAAGAGAAGTGGTCCAAAAACACTTCCTTGGGGAATACCACTGATAACATCATCTGTCTTAGATCGAGCTTTGTTAACCTTAACCAATTGTTTTCTTTCAGTCAGAAAAGACTCTACCCGTCTCAATATGTTTCTTGATATTCCATACCCTTTCAGCTTTTTAAGTAGACGGCGAACAGTATCAAAAGCTTTTGCAAAATTGAAATATATAGTGTCAACAACACTTCCGTTAGCTATACTTTCACAGCACTCGTCCAAATAATTTAGGAGTTGTGTGACGGTGGAGCGGCGACTAATGAAACCGTATTGCTTGTTGGTTAGAAGCTTTTCGTTAGTTAGATCATGGATTTATCATAGAACTCTGGATACACAACGAGCTGGTTTTTCATCGATTTCTCATGTTCTAGCCTTGTCCGCAGTAATGACATTATTGTTCACCCTCCTCCATTCACTAATAATTTTTCGTAAATCTTTTTATTGCATTTTTCATCAAAACACAGCTATACAATTGCCAAATGAGACTTAAAGATCTCTCAAGAGAGTCAAATGCATCAAATTGATTGCTAATGATATGTCGTTATGACATTTCAAGCTGTGAGAAAGATGCGACAAACATGCTATGTATAAGAAATTGAATGTTGACACCAGAAAATTTCAAACTTCCACCTCGCCGAAGCCACCGTGCCACCACGTGCCTCCAAAAGATTTTCATATCACTATGAAGCCAAGATACTCCAGTCTAACATATGTCAATCCTAGCTCTTCCCAGGAAAAAATTGGAAAGATATTGCCAACCTTATTTTCAGCGTCATTCTAGGCTTTTTACTCAATTTTTGTTGTTTGATGAAGTTTTTTTCACATTTAATTTCATAAATGTATTTTCATTTTCAAAGTTGCATCCAGTAAATATACAAAAACAAGAAGTTACTGGACTTTTTAGAAATGGGATTATTAATCATTTTTCAAAATCAGGGACCTTCGAGCCGCCATGACAGTTGTCCTTTGCGGACAAAGCTAGAACATCGATTGTTTTCTAAAACAATGGAAAGACAATAGTTCGCTCTCCACCGTTTTATTTGATGTTTATCCAGAGTTCTATGATAAATCCATGGTTAGATGCTTCATAATGTGCTTTCTTATAAATGATTCCATTAACTTGCAGACTACTGAAGTCAAACTAACAGGTCTATATTTTATTGCAAGGTTTTGGGCACCCTTGTTTTTATAAATTAAAGTCACATGTGCCATCTTCCTATCTTTTGATATAGTTCCCTTAGACAAGGTCTTGTTCATGATGATAGTCAGGGGTTCGGCTTGATGATCAATCAGTTCAACTAACATTTTCGGGTGTATATCATCCGGACCGAAGGATTTACTCACGTCCAGCAATTTTATCTGTTTTCTCATCATATCTTGTTATAATGATGTTCTCAACTTGATTCTCCGTTTGTGTAGGAAATTGTTTACTTAGTTTTGAGGGAAAACGTTCTTTGTATTTCCTAAGGAAAATCGTTCGTTGTATTTTTAAAGGGAATTCTCGGGAAATCATTCGTTTTATTATTTTTGAAAGAAAATCATTTGTGTGTTTTTGAAGGAAAATCTAATTCAACAATTGATTTGTTGAACAACTTTCTAATTGGAAAATCATTCGTTTTGTTTTTGAAAGAAAATCGTTTATGTATTTTTGAAGGAAAATTCAATTCAACAATTGTTTGTTGAACAACTTTCTAATAAAACACCATAAATGATATGAACGTAAATTCGCAAGTATTGATTGACACTAAACATACCTTGTTCAAGAACCCATACTTGGTATTTTCAAGTGCTCTGTTTCTTGTGTGCGCTTTTTACAGAAAGATTGCTTTTATTTTCATCACGATTTCTTCTAGTCTGTTCAAAAAAGATGAGAGTTGCAAAAACAGAGGTTTGAAATCTGTTTTCAAAAGCGTAGGTTACTTAGATGTTTGGTTATGAAATTGTTTTAGGGAACGTATTCTGGAAGGAGATAATTAGCTAGAGAATGAAGAAAAGTTCTTGAGACGCATAAGATATATAATCATGATTCAATGACTACTTCTGGAGTTGAACTCGTTGGGTCGGCTGCCTATATCTCTCCCCGCAAATTTTGAAATTCGAAATAAGTTTATCGACACAACACCTCGAAACGTCTTGTTTGATAACGAACCACCCCCTCTTTTACGCCCACTTTTATAAGTAAAGCAATATATCAAGACTAATTTTAGGCTAATGTTTTTGACATGTGAACCCTCTGAACTGCTTTAAAGTACAGATAATCTTAGCTTAAAACCCCCAGGAAATATGTATGCTATTTTTGAAACTAAATTGTTGAAATAGAGAAGGGACTGCCTTCTTTTCTATTAAGAATGTAATTCTGGAAAATTATATTAAGAAGTAGTAGTTGAATTTTGGACCTGTTGACATACGTAACGTTGTTTTAACGCCTATAGAACCTTCTATGTATGTTACATGGAACATTGTGAGTCTATTGCGATTAAAAAATGATGTGGTTGAATTTATGGTTTGGCAAAAATAGTTGCTGATGTACAGGAAGTTTAAGAATCAAATAATTTTGAATTTTAAACAAAGTGTTTTGAGTTCTGATGCCAATAAACTTTAAACATGCAGAGACAGAAATTTGCGTTACCACAAAACAAATTTGGCAAAATAGTACTGGCCCATTTTATAATTTGATGTAAATGAAGCCTTTTTCAAACGTATTGTTAAGGGTCTGTTTACATTCAAAACAAAAACTTTTTGTTTTAAAAGCAACTTTAACATGTCATGTTTTTGGCACACGGATTTGATGCTACTTAAAATAACTAACATATTTTTAACGTAACCATCTCTTAAAAACAGTATCTATTTCTAGATTTCCGTTAGATTATTGAAGATATATCAAGACCTTTTGTTAACCTCTTAGATATGTTATTTCAGGCTAACGTGTCCTCCAAAATATGATATATTTCATTGACAAAATAAACGTATGTGAATTTAGTCAATTATTGGCAGACTTGTTTTCATAGTGCGTGGATAATACTGGTGATACAGTAGTCGCGCGGAGAGGATAACCATTTTTCTGCCTTAACAAAATCATGGACAAACATTTCCGTGAGGGACGATTGTTTGTCCAAAATTTACTGAAATGTACTTCAATTTTCTTTGCACTGAAATTGGCCCACTCCTTTGCACGCGTGCAAAAACATCATAAAGTTACTTAAAACCCAATCCCCTTAGGTTTTTATGCTTCTGACGTATTACACTTATTGCTCACTAATCTAGTACATGTGGGGGGGGGGTCATTTATACATCCCTTTCTCTCTTACCCACTGGAACCCCTTCCATATGAAAAAATGGCCAAAATATCGTCCCCAGTGTAAGATGTAAGATTATGTTCCGATTCTTGTCCCCACTGAAAATAATCAAAACCAACTCTCACTGCTAAATATTATGTTTTTTTTGCTCATCCCAACATAATTTCCTAACTTGAGACAACGGAATTTCAATCCCCAGCCAAAAATATGAGAATACCAATCCCCATCAAGTTTCAGTTCGTTATTTTTATACCCACTGGCTGAAAAAATCCTGCAAGGTCTGTGAGAAGGAGGTGTATTTATCCACTGGGAAGATATTTACTAGCGTCGTCACTGAGAGAAAGTTTCAAAAATTCCTTTTTGATGGAACATTTATTCGTTTTTTCACGCCTTATTAACACTTACTTGACAAATCTTTTAGAGACAGGGTCAAGGGCTTTTCTTTATGTAAGGTCATTTCTTTCCGGTCCAATGTGTGTCCGTGTTTGTTTTCTAGAATACTAAAAGCTGGCACACAACACCGAAAGCCATTGCAAATCATAATTGAAAATAACTTTGATAGTGAATTGCCCTTCATTTAGATTTCAAATCTACCTCGTTTAGCTCTTGTAGTAGGATTAATTGAGTCTTATTGTAAAATAGATGCCCGGAATGGATTTCATCTCTTAGCGGCGTAAAGTTGTTTCAAGGTCCATTTTATGTTTTTAGATGCTTTGGACTTTAGATAGACCTTTTTTCGATATCTGGTACAGGATTTGTATGTATGTTATTCATAATAGGGGGCATACGGGGTTTGCGATTTCCGAAATACCAAATAATTTTGCTCAAATTTTATGAAAATCCGTAAATAATTACTTACGATTCCAATACCGATTTTCTGGGGGTATTTTTCCTCATTTTGACTAATTTTTCATCAAATTTGATTTTTCATGTATGAATTCCGAAAAAAGGGGATGAAAAGAGATTGAAGAGATTTTTCCCGATTTTCGAAATTCCGAAGAAAAAAGGGTTGATTTTCGCAATTCCTGAAATACCGCACGCCCCCACTATAATCACACCTTGACAAGGGAACTAGATATTAAAGGCATGTTTTTTATCCTAAGATAAATAACTTTTGATACTGCACTGCACCAATTATCTAATTTTGGGTAACATTTGAAATATTGTTATAGATAAGGGTTAGATATTTATTCTAAATTTCTTTTAAACCAAGAGTTATTTTAGAATTTATATCTGTCCAATTCTATCTATGTTGGCACTTTTTCTTTCATTGCAAATCTTTTTTGAGCTAAATGTACTCTCCTACCACCCCCTCTCCCACAGTGTTTAAATGTTAAAACTTTTTCAGTACAGATCTTGAAGTCTATCAAAATCCGTTATGTAAATCTGCCCCAATTTTCACGAGTATGTGAATTCGATGGGTTTTTACAAATAAGGTGAATCACCCCATGTCTACATCCGATGAATGGATAATAAGAGGGCTTGTGTGACAAAAACCTTTGACCGTTATGTTAACTGAAGTACAAGTCGGATTCCCACTTGTTCGTGAAAACAACGTTGATTCTAATTAAACGTTTCTTTCAAAATGAATTTTTCACCCTGTTTTTAAGAAACCCAGACATAGCAGTTATATCTGCGTGGGTTAATTCACACTGGCTAAAAACAGCAGAATCTCCATGTCATGACGTGTTAGGGGTGGACGATGAAAAAATATTTGAAGTGGGGCTGTATCCTCATGTTTATCATAGCAAATAAGTGTACCCTAGAATCAAGTATCTCGACCAGGTACGTTATTTGCTTCTTGCCTTCAATAGCCCGTATTTAGATCAAGCTACTCTTCCCTAAGGCAAACCTCGTGTGAAGTTTGAATTCAAATCCTAGCATTATTCCGTTAATATTGCGCCACCCCTTATCTGGTCAAAATGAAAAGTCTATCTACTGTTTGAACAAGCAATCAAGAAATAGATCAAAGAGCTGTATTGTCCAAAGAAATGAAACAAAGAAGGGCGGTCTGTGAGATCTTTCGAGTGGGTTGCTTTAATCAAAACAAAGGGGATACAGTTCAACAACTGATGATGATTAAGTGTTTACTTCAAAAGCAAGAGGGTCATTTTTTATGGATCTTGATTTTGTTTGGAGGTTTCAATCATAAACTAACAATACTTGACACTTATTCACTGCTCCTTTATGATGGTATATCCTGAATGGTGTTTATGTAAATTTGTGTAGAGGATATTACTAACGAACATCAAGTAATAGCAGATCTTGTATGGGCTCATCGAGATTCATGAGGGAGAGTGTTTCATTCCCTGTAAGGAAATATTGATAAAAGATCACTATGTTTTATTTTTGACCCTCTGGCTCCTCTGATATCGTTAATGGAGTATTGTCCATTTAGCAGCTACATATATTTACCTATCTTTAGATGTTGCCGACCTATAAAGGGGCCAAGTGCCATCTCCTACATGATGAATGTTATAGAAGTAATTATCCTGATTCGAATCAGTTAGGAGTATTTTTTCAGTGCGGATACATTTAAAACGTAAATCAATGCTTCTTTAGAGACATTTTAGCTGTAATTATAAGCCTAGTAGACAACGTTGCTGTATAGCCGATGTAATGATTCATGGGAAGTTGTTGGCGTAGGATGAATGTAGTTTAACGTTTTAAGTCAATAGTTAAGTAATGATGGCTTCTGCTTCAAATGGAACAGTTCTACACCCCTGTCTCAAAGCCCCGGTGAAACCTTTTCCTCAGTGGAGATAAAAAATTTCTATTGAAATCTTAATGGGATAGAGATTTCATTGTTCCAAGGTTAAAAAATTCAGTGGGGATGATTTTGGAATGCAATTTTTAAACATTGGATCTCGAATGGGGATAAAATCAAAGTCAAATTCCCAGTGGGGCTGAAATTCTAGGGTATTTCCCCACCGGGGACGAAATGTTTGCCAAAATTTTCCAGTAGGGCTGGTGTCCCAACGGGTCTTTGACACAGGGTGTGTTTTTACATTAAATAGATTTTTTTATGATATAAAATTCTGACAATTAAAAAAAGTTAAATAGTTTCTAATTAACCTATGTATTAACCCTAACGCTACACAAGGATTGAATCCGAGTTTGCCGTGTTTTAAATGTCGTAAAAATCCTCTATATCCCGATCAATTCTTGGTCAACCCGGTCAAAATCGAACAAGATCTGGTAAAATGCCTTTTCATAGTCACCCCGGTGGGTTTTAAAACTTAATCGACTTACTGAGACAGGGGTGTTGATGTTGTATTAAGGTTGCATTATATACGACACACCAGACAATTTGTAATGGTCAATGTAACACTTCTGCTGCTAGATTTATTTCGTTTTAAATGAGTCAGCAAGTTCAATCTAACATTCATCGAACGTTATTTGAACCATAGGTGGACATTGAAACAATGTTATGTGTCAGGTGGGCAGGATGAGCTGTCATCCTTCTATCAACAACCAAAACACAATTGTTCATTTCATGTCAATGTTATTGATGCTTGACCAAAACCACTGAACAGGATATAGTTGGCTGGAGAGATCTGTTTCTATAAGAATCACAAGATTTGGGTTTATTCTTCAAGTCTATTCTTATTTTTTCCTCTGAGTTTTTTCTTTTTTGAAATTGCCTCATTTGCTTGAAACATTACAAGAAAATTCCTTGTTAATTTTTGTTCTTCTTTGACAAAAATTTCATATTTTCAACCATTTTTTAGCCATCAATAAGCTCCACTTTTAAGAATTCTAAGCCTCGTTGTTTTATTGTTACCTGTTCTTATAAATCACAGAACATTAGACAGCAGGATACAAGATCTCAAATGAAACTCTAATGAACACTTTAAGTCGATTTCAATTTATGAAGAAATCTTAAGTTGATATGATATTTCAAGTTCTCACAGCCTTAAAGTATCTTACTGTCTTTTATGGTAATTGTATGTACAAGATACTCTGGTAGAGAATCTACATAAATGCAGCAATGCTCAATAATGTATTGATGAGTCCGAGAGACTATTTCAAGAAGAGAATTTTGAAGCTCTTCATCTCAGAGATTTTTCTTGGTTCAAAATCTCCTTCACGTTAAATGTTTGGATTGGAACAGAAACAATAGTTTGTTGTTCATTTGACAATGTGTGACATTGGTATAAAATCGCAATGGGTTTTGTATAAATTTTCAGATCACTTTGGTCTTTGATCACGTTGATCTATCATTTTATTTTCCGTATAACTTTTGTATAGTGTTGTAGTGATGGATTGGAATGACATTTTGCATGGTTAACTTTTGCTGACTACTTTAGGTAACAAAAACCATTGGGAATTTATTGAAAAGAATTCTGGGAACCAGGGCGGCTACTTGACCTCACTCAATTAAGAGAATTTTCAGAGTTGTTTAATTTTAGTTAAATTTAGCAATTTTCCCTCCCTAGCTGGTGCGTATAACGTCGCTAAATGGGCGTTAAAACAACGCAGCTAGGTCCCTGGTAACGCCAGCGCTGACCCCTTTTTCAAAATCACAAGACTTTAGCAAAGAGGAAAATCATCAGTAAATCCTAATTCCGGATCAACCCTTCCTTATATTTTCTCCCACTTAATAATTACAAGTAAGAGCTAATCTAAATAGACTTAGAAGTGATTAATTAATTAAGGATGAAGCTCACTTTAAAACGAAGGGCTCTAATTCATTCTATACTCTGTTATCAATCAATCGAAAGTTTGAATGAAAATTTAAAAACAATTAATCACTGCCTTTACACCTATACATTCAAATGACTCTTCGGTCATAATACCTCTTTTGATTACTGATTAGTAAAGTCTTATCATTGCTTAGCATCAATTAATACCCTCTAGGTGGTAGACCCGGAAGCTCTTTCATCTAACATACAAGCCTCTAGTTATAAGAACAGTGAAAAAAGTTATACCCTCAAAGTTTGTGATTCTTATGGTACAATGGTTTATTGAATGTGCCAGTTTTTAGCCCATTGAATTGGGTATATCCTATGATCCAAAAGCAATATGTGTTATTAAGTGACTATGTGATGAATTTGTTATTGCGTGAATTTTTTTCAGAGTTCTTAAGAATTAAAGCTTTTTAGTTTCAGGCATACTACATTTAGACGCTAAACACCAATGTCATAGTATGACTCGTCTAAACAAGGAATCAATGGCACCGTGTATTATATTACAATGTGATCTATATAAAAGTTGTGCTTTTTTGCCAGGAAAAACTTAAGTTATTGCGTGCTATTCTGGTATCTCAGTTTGACTAAGAGATTTAAGGTTTTAGACTACTGTAAGTTTGATGTGTTACGTAGCTGGACTACTATTTTTTTCTATCATTTTTTTTTTCTCTCTGTTATCCCATAATTAATTACTTGATAATAGGTATTACACCAATTTCCAGGTTCTTTGAGAAAAATCATAATACGAGAATGAATAGTCTTGTATGTATTCATGAAAAGAACTGCATGCTACTAAATTCACATTAAGAGTCCTATTCATATAATCAAATATCAAACGGAGATGAGTTACCCGAAGGGAGGAAATCCTGTTAGTATATAAAGGAGAGACAGGAGCAACTCTCTATCTTAAAAACGGAAGTTTAGTTAGTTTACACATGAAAACTTTAGATGAATAACATTGTTTAGACAGAGTATATATAACGTGAATTGTAACCAACAATGATGTCTTTTGGTGATTACAAGATTGACTTGTGATGTGTTCATTTCATAAGTGTTTGTTAACACATAATTACAGTAGACAAGTTAACCATTCTTCTACAAATGAGATTAGTGTACGTTACATTTTGTAAAAGTTATGAATTGGTGATACTGTATATTTTGTAGAATTGAACGTGTTGGTTTTACGTTAAGACAGAGAGCTAACCTTCAAACACGCCATTTTGACTTTATTTCCATGGTTCCTAGTGGAAAGAACGGTATACTGAGCCAACATTGTCTTAGTGACCCAAGGTGCAAGAGAGTTTCTAGCAAGTAGTGGGGATATAACGAACAAATTGAACACCGATGGGTAAAATGATCTCATGTTTATGGACAGGGATTATAAATTTAAAGCACTCTAATGTTTGAATAATCTTGAAATTACAATTACTTTACTTATGAGTGGGGATGAGAGTTTAGTGAATTTTGCAAAGGGGAGCAGGATTTCATGGTATATTCTCACCGGTGAGTGTTTTGGCCAATCTTTCTAAGATTCGAGCGTCTAGAGGGTCTTGTCGGATCTGTGACTCAAAGATTATTTCTTTCAAGGAACCCTATAATTATAAAGGAAGCTGGATCTTTGCTTTGCTTGGAGATAAATTTGATGTATAAAAACTTGACTACATTTTCATGCAGATTTAAGATATTCTTTTTATGATATGGAAATGAGGCGAGGTGCGCCTCTATGCTGACAAAGCAGAATTTGCTCACCCTTCTGCCTTTAGCTCAGGCTGAGCCGAAAGCGAAAAAAGTAGTTCTTTTTTTTTGTTTAAAAATGCTTTGTCAGCAATGGTAGGAGATTTCTTTTTCTTTCTTATAGCTTACATTACAGATTCTTAATTCTTTGACATGTTGGTCACGCGTACTCAGCTGATCTATGTCATTATTAATAGACTTATTTGATTTATTTTCCAAATAGTAAAATTTATGTTTTTAAAGAGAGTTGATGTGTCAAAACTTTGACTTTACAAACTTCTCATATGATCAAAACTTTGGAGAAAGAATAATAACTTTTCATTACTCAAAATATTGGATCATAGGAATAAGATATCAGTAAAAAAACTTCTACCTAGGAGCAGTGTTAATAAGTGCTGCCGGTCTATTGTCAAAAATGGTCAAAGGCGTTCTAAGCTTCAATCAATCTTATAAATGACCTTTTTGGTTGATTGATTTTTTCTCCTGTGTTGATATCTCAGAAAATGATTCTATAATATTTTTGTTTTGGAAACTGTATTTTGATTGACAATTTAAGACTTTATTTTTTTTTGAATGGAAATTTGACCAACTTGAGAGGATGACTAGCTCTATATAAAGATACGAACAAGAAAAATTGTTATTTTTGTTCGACGAATATTAGTAGGAGATGTGTTGTTTAAAGGAGTAACAGTGATGGAATAGATTTGAGTTTAGTCCGTTTTAGACTGTTTGTTGTATCAAAAATGGCTCAATTTGCTCATTTTAACACCTCTGTCTCACTGATTAAGGTTAACAATCTCCTACGATTTTGGTATTTTTTGTGAGATCTTGTTTTAACTTTAGAAAATTTGAATCAGCATTTCCTTCAAATTTTCTTTATAGAAGAGGATAAGTTCAGGTTTTGGATCAGCGACGATAATACTGTTTAAAGATTTTCAGATGCTTTTTCTCGCAGCTGATTTGGTAGTGTTGAGAATCAAGAATAGGGTTTTTGCACTTCAAAATCAGCTCTTTATCACCCAGCTTTAATTTAATAGGCACAGAATGCTTCTAATTAATTCTTTAATATCCCTTGTGCCACAGACCCGTTGGGACTCCCGCCCCGCTTTTGAATTTGGCAAAAATTTCGTTCCCGACGGGAAAAATAGATAAATTATCCACTTGCTTTTTTAACTGAGAACAGTAGATTTACTATCCCTATTGGCATTTCGAAAGAAATTTTTATCCCAACTGTGAGAAGGATTTCCACCAGGAGTGGAGAGACAAGGTTGTTTTAATTGCGTTATAGGCGAGATTAAGCTCATAAAGTTGTGTTAAAAAAATTAGGATTGTGTTAGTCTTCTAACACTGTTTAGATAATTAGCTGACCTGGGCAAAAAAAATCCAACTATCAATAAATTTCAATCCATACATTTATTTGTGTAAAATTTTCTTTCTTTCTATCTTTACATATGACATTTCATTATAATAATCTTGAGCCTCAGTTACAGACCTAGTTGCGGTTTACCAGAACATTTAATCTTCTTCACGACTGTGTTAAGAATCTGGGTTTTCTTTTCTAAAACCCTATATCATATTACTTAAAAAAATCTCATGTAGAAAAAAACCCCTCCTCTATGGTGTTTTAGTCTGCTTATTTTCATTGACTTGACTGTTAGTTACTTGACCTTTAGTGAAACTCTTATGATTTTTTTGTATTTTGCTTGGAAAGTTACGTGCTTGAAATAAGAGTGTTTTCTATCAAGGGCGTGGTTTAAGGTTGCTTGAAGATACCTGGCTTATATGACGGTGCCAGCAGTCTGGAAAGAAGGGAAATTTTACGCCGGAGCTGCGCCAACTTAACTGGAAAAAATTGAAGTCAGCAGATCAAATCTCAAATCTACGCCGGAGATATCCGGTGCACAAGCCGCAATTTCCAGACTGCAGGCCAGCTTGATGTTTCAATATGGTTAACGTTTTTTTTGGGTTGTCAGCTACTACAATGCGTCAAAACCGTGTCAATACAGGTATGTGCATATAATGATTGATGGAAGTATAAATAATGTTGTTTGTCAGGGTCTTTGAAGTGCTTCTAACAAAAAGAAAACTTGATTCCAGTCCCTAAGTTTGCTTTTTTATGATTTTGTAGCGAATTTGCCTTTTATGATTCTGTAGCGCTCACTAATTTGTAGCTGGGCACGAAATTAGACAAAAAGAACTTTTATACCTAATCGGGGGGACAAATAAGTCGGGGTTTTAATTTCTCGGGTAAAAACGGCAACGTGGAAAAATTTCGTCGCCTAGAGATAATTCCGTCACTTTTTCCCGATCAATATTTCAAATTCATCATCTTTCCCCGACTAAATTGTCCAAAAGAAATGATCTCCTTCACTGGCTCGAAAATAATTCTCGTTATTCAACGTTTTGAATCAAATTTGGGTTAATAAAGGTGTAAAAAAACATTTTTTCCCCAATAAAGTTAACTGTTGTGAGGGACGAAAAATCTAGGATGGAAATTTTTTTTCTTTACTAAGAAAAAGAAACACAGTTCAGTATAAAACTCAAATCTTTATGAAGGAAGTCTAGGATAACTGAACCCTTTAAGTTCCCATTCTATCCTCTATCGGTTAAGATCTTCCCAACCAAAGTAAACACAATTAAATCTTAGCTAAGCTACAGCAAAAACTAACAAAAGGCTGTCAGGAAGCTCAACCTAGATTTTTGCTTCTGTGTTTGAAGACTTATCGTCCATCAAAATGTTTATTTATTTGATGAATTTTAGTCAGTGAGTGAATTTTTCCTCCATCAAGTATGCACAAATTTAAACCAAGTTTGAGCGTTTTTAAATGCAGCAGAGTTTTAAAAATGGCGGATTTTTTCAAAGTGGTTTACTCCAAAGAAAAGCGTGAAGTTTAGATATTCTTCAACTATTTTGTCCCTGTAAGGGTCGGTTGTCGGAGCTCAAGATTATCGACTGTATCGACATCATCAAATTAGCTTAAATCTACTTCAAACGGGTTGAAAAAGGGTTTTTCGACTTTGTCAAAAAAAGATATTAGAAACTTCATGTCCAACTAATATTTTCATTCTATAACATGACAAATAATCAGCGCCTGTCAGACAAAATGTCAACATCTAGTTGTTAAAGACCTTTGTATTGAAAAACAATCCCGCGCTGCTATAGACAAGTAAATACGTATTCCTTGAGTGAAAGTTGACTTAGTGTTTTTACTTGCGAAGAGGATCGACCGTGGGACTAAAATCAGCATGCTGGCTTTTAACAAAAAATGTTAAAGAATTAAAGACCTGGTTTTTTGTTTTTTCAGACAACTTTACTTTTCATTTATGTAAATTAAGATTGTGTTATATAGTTTGTTTATTTGGAGACCCAATAATCTTTACTTTTCACTGCCGTATATGACGCAGGGTAAGGGAACATAAGTCGGAACCGTTACACCATTATCGATCGGCAGTGTTACGGGTGGAGGAGAAGTGGAGGGGCTAAAGGCTTAAAATGAGAATTCGCCAGGAATCTAAGAAAAAAGTCTATTTTGAGCCTCCCTGCTTCGGTCAGGCCTGTTTTATGAGTTTTTCAAGACGTAAACCATCGCATGCATAAAAGATCTTGAATCTGTCTTGTAATCAACTATAAACCCATCAAAAAAATGATCACCCAGTCAGTTTAAGAATGGGATGTCTTTTTGTTTTGTTTTGTCAACATAATGACGAGACAGACTTTCCGTTAGGTTTTTTTCATCGAGAGCAAACAATCGCGAAAAAAAACAGCAAAAAAAAAGACTAAGGGAGAAAAAAACATGTACCCTTGAACTTCAAAATATTTTATATCTCGATGTACTTTTTCCTTTTTGTTTTTATGACATACACGTTTTTTTATATAAGAACATCCAAAACTTTTGAAGCCGCCGACGGATGTTCTTAACTTTTTGAGTTTTAAGCCTAAAAATGTTCTTAACTTGTTCTTAACCATCGAAGCCTTATGTTCTTATCGACCGCCGGAGGCGGTTTCTTTCATAGTGGTACTTTGTCTACCATATACTTTCGGTTTTTTTAACTAGATTACCCAGGTGTTTCTCTTTTTTTCGCTGAATGTCTTTTATTCGGAATTGAATAATAGAGACATGAAAAATGACTATATTGTAATCTGTTTTCAATGAATAATCTAAAATGTACTGGAGATGACATGTAGGCGTCAATAATGTGCGCCCGCTCTTTCGCGAGCGTGATGCGTGATGGAAGGCGGTCGTTTCAGTGTGGTTTACATGGGCACTGTGACCTAGTATAGTTTTTTCTTATAAAAAAAGCATCTAGGGTGTTTTGTCAAACAGCTAAAACCATATCGGACTTTGTGCATTTTTGTCTTTATTTTTTCTCGCTCTTCTTTCTCCGTTCTTTTTTGTCCGTTCGTTCGTTTTATTATTTTGTGTCAATATAAGAAATTGACTTATCAAAACACCCTCTTCAAACACAAGATCTGGGGTGTATCAATCAAGTTTTTTTGTACAAATATTTCATTCAGAGACACCTTCAGTAACGGCGGGAGTAACGGTCACTCGAAAGAGAAATTACTGTTTTTGAAAACTTATATATTTTTTTGTGGTTACGAGACTTTAGATCAAAATACTTTACGGTTTCTGAAAATTGTTCTCGATTCTTGTTTGTGTTTGACCAGTCAGTGTGGTGGCATGTAAAACATATCGCAAACAAGTATTTCGTAACCCCTTAACTTTATAATGCAAATTGTAGTAAAAAAAATACGCGAGCGGAGAAATACCTGTATAATTTTCCACATCCCTATCTCGCAGCTTCGATGGAACTTTTTCCCACAGGAGATGGTTTTGGAGTGCAATTTTTTCCGTTAAAATTCAAGTGGAGATCAAAGTCAACTTTCCAGTGGGTCTGAGATTGTAAGGCATTTTCCCATCGGGGACGAAAACTAGGCCAAGTCTTTAAGGTGGGGCGGGGATCTCACCGGGCCGACACAGGGGTGTATTTTCTTCTTTCTCTTTTTAACTCCTATTTCGAAACGCAAAATAAGAAAGGTGCCAAAATTAGTGATCAGAGAAGCCTGACAGACGCCTAAATTGATCCGCCAGAAACGGTGGATGCGGATATCTGATATGGTGAATGAGGAAACTCAAGCGATTTCGCAGCGATTTTCCCGACGAAGAGGAAAATTTCGGGGATTTTTGTCAAAATCTGTACCTGTTGCTTTGTGCCTGCCTTTAATTGAATCTTAATTCTTATACCTATTTTCTATTTTCATTGCAGAACATAAGAAAACATCTATTAAAGTAAATACCCATAATAACCAAGAAAATTGAATGCAAGATGGTTTCACTAAAATTACTATTCACAGTGGCTTTACTACAAATTGTTATTGAAATGTGTCATGGAATGTGTGACCAGAGACCTTTTGGCGGGAAATTAAAATGTTGCACAAAGAAAGATTCGAATTGTTTTGTGAAAGTGAATAATTCAAGAAGACGTGGAAACCAAAACACGATTTGCTATTGTGATGATTATTGTAAATTCACAAATGATTGTTGCTCAGATGTTTCGAAAGTCAAATCACTATGCAGAAGACGTAAGTACCCCTTTTTTATGAGGACAAACTATACAAGAACATAAGGCTTCGATGACCAAAATCTTAAGAACAAGTTAAAAACATTTTAAGGCTTTGTGGACTCTAAAAACACCCAATTTCTTAGGAAAGTGGAACAAAATACTGACAAAATGGTGAAATTAAACATGTTAAAAACATTTTTAGGCTTAAAATTTAAAAAGTTGAGAACATCCAAAGGCTTCAAAAATTTTGGATGTTCTTATAAAAAAATATGTATATGGTTTGCCTTAAACCACAGAGTGAATCAAATTTTTTGGAGTTTTGAGTTAACATTTGTTTTGCAATTCCAATTGCATTTGAGAACTATTTAATGTACTCTCATCCACTTGGAAAGACATTGAACTCTTGAGGTTCAAATCTTCAAATAATATAGAATCAAATTTCCCGGGCATTTTCCTAGAATCTCACACCGTGCTCTAAAAGGGACGCGGTGAATGTGACGTATATTCTCTTACGAAGCAATGACCTTTAGAGTTAATACATGCCTTACGCAGAGTAGAAGAATCTGCTTGGCAATTAGCAAATTTTCATCTCTATTTAAACTGAGCTCTTTTACCTTATCATCTGTACCGTGAAAAGCACAGCTCAAAATCATATATTTACGCTGTGCCGACGAATCGAGATTCTATTCATCGCGCAATCAGCGAAGACAAAAGTAACCATGACGACCATCCAAGATCTTGGATGAGCGTCATAGTCGATATTTTTATTCCCGTCGTTGAAAACACAACTTACAAAAAGTCATCAATGCTTTGTAAAAAGAGTCAGTGATAGAGAATCATAACATAAAGTCTGTCTATTATTTCGATTTAATTAAATCGATTCAATTAAAGTGACATTTCCATAATTAAAAGTTTAGTAACTAGTCATAGCTTTCACTAAATGCCCCCACAGAAAGGTCATGTCATGCAGTTATAAAGCTTTTAATAAAAATAATCAGGAATAATTGATTGATTTAATTATTTATTAATTGATTGAAAAAAAATCATTCCATTAACAAAATACTTGAAGAATTCATGCAGCTTAATTTAATGAAATTCAAGGAAAAGCTGGAAAAGCTTCTCAAAAACATATTTCGAAAATCATGGTATCATTATCTTACTGACTTTCACATCTCCTTGTTTGTTTGTTTTTTCTTACAACAATATATGTCATGATCATTCACTAAATAGACCTTTTCCGATAATGCTGCAGACATCTTAGATTGTAGGCAAAATATATAGCGGTGCGGTGAATAAATCAACAAGGTAACCAATCAGAAATAGCTTGTTTATTTTTCATTGGCTGCTATATATTTCAACAACTCTCTATTGCTACTTTGTCTAATAAACAATAGTAAGATGATAAGATGATACTGCGTATAAAATTTATCAAAAAGTTCTGCGCCATCTGAAATAGACCAATCCTAGTTAAGGCCCGGGTTCCACTTGCGTACGCTGTGATTGCAGTCAAAAGAAAAATAAAGGAATGTCATTGTGGTCCATTCAGGCGTACAGTCGAAAAGTTGAAATGTGCCTAATTTTTTTTCAAGTGCATAGTACTTTTTCATGATGCAATCTTTTCTCCAAGCTGAAAGGATTGAAGCCATTAAGATATGATTGCAGCGCAGACAATGAAGAGACGGGCCTTCAGGAAGCTAGACTTTTTGAGTTTTTAGCTATATACTCTCACTTTATGGTGTTCCTGTTATATATGGACTATATGGACGGCCTCTATCACAACTGCATGAAAAAGTGGAACGTGCGCATGCAAAGTTAAACGAATGTAAACGAACTTTTTTCAGGCTTTTGAAATAGATTTACCACACAAACAGTGAAAACACTCTAAGTGAGGTAAATCTATTTTGAAGACCAAAAAAAAATATTGATTGACATTCAACCACTTTTGGATTCAACTTTACTCACGTGCACATTCAACTTTTTTGTACTTTGCCGGTATCTTGTTTTACCAAGTTAAGAAGGACTTTCTCGAGTTACGACCATATGATGGTCTTTAAAGCTCAAGAAGCTCTATAAACAATAAAGCTAGTTATTAATATAATAACAGACAAAGATAAATTACAGTTTGAACAAAAATATCAAATGTACATTTGAAAACTTGAGCAAACTTCTTTAAAGATTCCAGAAAAAGAATTGAAATCGTTGCTGAAATAAACTTCTGACTAAATTACAGTATTTAGTATTCAGTTTGAAAGACAAGAAACAAAATTTGACATACAAAACACTTTTTCCAGTCAACGAATCAGCTCATCATCATAACCAGTCTGCCATTTTGTTTGTTTTGATTTGCACAAGTAATATTGTAATTCGTGTTATGGTGTAATCACTATACTTTTTCTATAATTTGCATTTATAACACTCGCTTCAGCTTTTCAATGCTAAATCGAAACTAATAAAATGTAATATAATACGCAATAATGGTAATAGCATATAACGTAATATGAAAATATGTATAACATTTACCGCTGTATAATTTACCGCCATATTTTTGCGGAACACTTAATTGGCCGGAAAGCCGATTACGACGCAAACACAAAAACAAAAACAATTCGCAAAAAATCGAGATTCCAGTCCAATATATTGCGTGAAGCTATGAGTGCCTCCTCAGTCGCTACGCTCCTTGCGGGGGCAATTACTGTTATACATTTGGGGATCATGTAAAAGATTTCTTTCGAAATAAACTCATTTCAACAACACTTGGAGGTTTCTGGGGAATTCGTAAATAGTAAACTGCATACTGATACAGTCTGCTAGACATTAATATGGTAATATTTGCTCTTCATCTTTGATTTTTTCTACAGTGATTAGATTGACACATGCGCGATAAAATTTCTAATATTTGTCTTCAGAGGTTACTACTTTCTTTGAAAACCTAACCTCTGATACTCAGGGTATATCATCTGCCTAAAAAATTCCGACCATGTGAATCAAACGAATAATACTTCTTTGTTTTCTACAGAGGCTAAAAACTGCGAAGTATCATCCTGGCAAGCGTGGGGTAAATGCAGTGCAAAATGTGGCATCGGTTTCATGAAGAGAACACGAAGAATTTTACAAACACCGGAGAATGGGGGAGAGTCATGTCCAGTCCTCCGGCAAACACGCGGATGTAATGTCAACAGATGTGATAACACCAAAAATAAATGTAAGTAGTCCTTAGGATAGATATCTCCACTAATATAATACACAAATTTGCTATTAGCTGATTCATGTAAAAAATCACGAAAAAACGTCGAGTAAAAGTGTCGGTAGACTAATTTCTCCACTGATTAATGAATTTGAAATACTCTAGTGGTCAGCTTGTATCTCCCGAACTCCTTGAACGCCCTTCGATGATTTTGGCTGATCTTGAGTGCAAATAATTCCCCGCTTATGTGAATAAGGAATACCTTAGAACGTGCATTATTTGATGTCATATTTCAGGGTTGTGAGTTATACCGATAGTTACTGTAGATGAAAAAGGGAAACTGGTATATAAAACTCTTTCTGCCATTGTACTTCATATTGTAACCAATTTGGGATATTTAGCAGTGACTTAAGTTATTATGACAAACTATTTATTTAGTTTTTTATATTTTCTAGATAAGGCAGCTATCGTTTTACCAATCAACTTTCGTCGTGAAAAATTCGGTGATTACGGATACGAAAATATTTTACCAGCTATCAATGAAAATGATAATAACGTCCAATCAGATTACATCAATAGACCCACGTGAGTAACTATGATGTCATTGAGATTGCTTTAATAAAAATCTAGCTCAGTGAATTAGACAAACAAGGATCGTTTGGCGAAGCATTGATTTTTTTAACCAAGGATAATGTAAATTTAAAAGTTCAAAGCTTATTTGAAAGGTCTTGACATTAAGTTTTTTGAAGTGTCCAGGGAAGGGAAACGAGGGAAGGAGACAAAAGAAATTGAAAATCAAGTTACATCGAAAGATGTAAACATTCGAATGTTATAACGCGGGAAAATATCCTGTTAAATCAGTTTTGAACGAAAACTTTAGCATCGTTGAAAAGCTTGTACTGAATTTCTACCGCTTCTTTTCAGATATTCATATTGTGTACACTACCGTCACTCATACAAAAGAGAGATGCCTGTCAAAACACGTGGGCAGCCTCGTTTCAAACTTCGGTTCCAGTCTGCGTTGAGTGTCAATCACGTGTCATGAACGGAGGGCATTGTCGAGGTGAGGGTGCTATTGGCGTTCGCACCCGGTGGAAGGCTTTGGGTGTTGCCCGTTGTCATGGTGATTGGATCCGTCTCGGTGATATCATTCCAAATTGCACGTGTAAAGAAAAGAAATTCGCCAATTTTGTTTTTGTGTAAGGAAAAGATTTTGAACAACATCAACAATAGTTTCTAGATTTGGTTTAGTTTTTTAGAATATGACTTTGACCAAATGAAATTGTTGCTTGGTGAATTTTTAACACAGGAACAGTAAATATTGTATGGATGATAATGGCTGGTTAATGTGTTCCAGGAATAAAGAATAATCTAGACTGGAGATTAATGAGCTGAAACGGAGCTTCAGATGACAGATTGAATCCAGCTACCGAGAGAGGCAGACACACCAAGTATCAGGTTTTCTAATCCTGGCCGAAACAATGTCCATTTAACGTCCATGACATCCAAAAAGAGTTTTATGAACGTTGAAACAACATCGAGAGAAGAAAATGATTGAATAGTATCACAAAGTGAATATTCAGATAGATGTTTTGAATGCTTGCTAAAGACATTTTGCTATATCTCAGCAAGAATTTTCTCTGAAAAAGTTTTATTTTTACAAAATAACATTTACTATATTGAAATTAAAAAAGTTAACAAATTTATTCTTTGAACTAAATCTTTTCTCACTGACATACCTTAAATTTTTCAACCCTGGAGCGTTTTGCTCCAATTCAGCTTTAATATTTGTTACACCAAAGTCTTCCACTAGACTAAGATTAGTCTTGAATTAAAAAGATGCAGCCTTGAGATCAAATTATAACTTTCTAAATAGCATTTTTTTATAAAAAAATTCATATTTTTGTGTATAGACCAAAAAAAAATTATTTTGTAATATAGTTTCAAACTCCACTTGTATCTTAGAGAATGTTTTATAACCCATATTGTGTTTGAAAAATATACTTTTCATATGTTTTTAGAAATTTTCAGTCGACTTTGATAGTTCTTCTTAGCTTTACACACCCCTGTCTCACAGCCCCGGTGGGACTTGTTTCCTCAGTGGGCACCCTCGACTCCATGGCTTATCTAACCCCCTTACGCTATTGATGATTCTGATGGACGCGTTGACGGGGGATATAAGCCCTGGTGCACTTTAAAAACGAAAGTACTTTTAGGCATGTACGCGAAACGTATGTCGATTAGCATAATCCCGCCATTTTACAAATTCCGAGAATTTGAAAAAATCAAAACAAGCTAAATATGTAATCAATGGCTGATGTAAATAGTAAATTTAAAAGTCAAAGACAGATTCTCAACATGAAGAAGTTGAAGTATGAAGAACTCTTGGCAAACCAATCAATTGACAAAATTGCAAAATGTCATTTAAATGAAACTTGATTGGCAGAGAAAGATACTACGAGACCTTGATAAGCAGTCTATCCTGGTCTATCCCTGCACTGAGTGAACTGGAACTGCTTGTAAAACGATTTTTTACAGAAAGACAAAATGACTATGGAAAATAGTTTAAAGATTCACTCGAGAAGACCCTCTGCTGTCCACATATAATTGTTTTGCTTGAACTGATTTCCAACAGCAATCTTGCATGTTTCTTTATAAATCTGATCACTCGTGATGAATGACTGATGTTTATACATTTTGGCATCTATCTTGTCCATGACACCATGGGCATCAGGAGTATGAAAAAGAAAAAAGCATACATCTCCAGTGATTGCTTGACTGGTAGTCAAAATAAACTGATCGGTGAAGAAGCTTTTTCAGAAAAACTTGAGACTACGTACAATACAAACTCACTGCAAAAATGTTCTGGTTATGGTTTATACAATTATGTGAACAATTCTAATCAATTGATGAATGTGTAAAAGCAAGAAACTTCAAGTATTGAAAAAGAAATAAATCTGTTTCTTTAATGTTTACCATGAAACAATTCTTTAAACATATCCTATTACCAGACTGAAAATTTATTTATATTGACCGTAAATGTCAAAAAGTATACAAACTAGTGTGGTACAGTGTGTATATTGGACTGAATTTGACAAAAAATGTTGAAGCTGGAAGTAGTTTTTTTATCGGGATAAAATTTATGCAAACATATAAATAACAAATCTGTCATCTAGATTATCAATATCAATTATGACATGTTAGACTTTTTTGGATTTCAGCAGATTTCAGTTGAATTTATTCTGACCTAAAGATTATGTTTCACTGTCGTCATCATGTGCTGATTTGCTACATAACAAAATTTTTGGAAAGTTTTCCATAGACTCTTCAGTTTTTAACCTATTTTGAGGATAAAATCAAATAGGAATACAGTCTAAAGTAACATTGACAGATTTTTTTTTATAAGCTGTGTCAAATTTTATTATTTTATAGATGAATATTTCTGGACATTGTTTCAAAAGATAGCAATCAACTACATTTTGGTCAAAATTCCAGAATAGAACTTTAAGATTATATATGTCTTTTCAGTTCAAGTTCTGTTATTTTGATACAAAATGATTGAGAAATTTACTACCAAAAATTGAATATATATATATCTGGTTTTTTTTTGTAAATGTCACATTTTCTTTGGAGCAAAGTTGTTTCATTTTAAAGCATCTGATACTTTGAAGCTGAAAGGACTGATAAAACAAGATTAATTTTTGGAACTTTTTTCAATCAAAAATTAGGAACCATTAAAGGCAAAAATAAAATTTGGAATTATTGTACTTTACCTTCACTGTTCTCGAGACTTGACAAAATTGATAAAAATACCTTGAAGTGAGAAATTTTGGCAGGAATTCAATTTGGCGGGTGGTTGAAAAAGTTTTTTCAGAGGAATTTAATTTGACGGATTGCTAGAAAAAAGAAATTAGGCGAGAATTTGATTTGGCGGTTGAAGGAAATTTTTGGCCAAAAATTGTTACCAAATAAGCAAAAACCTGTTTTTAAAGGCCTGAAATAGCACAAATTTGGAGAATACACGAGATAAATTAAATTTGGCGGGAATTTAATTTGACATATGGCGGAATTCCTGGTAAATCCGCCAAATTTTATTTCCGTCATAATTTAAAATCTAATATTATTTTCAAGCCTTTCCCATGAACATTTTTCATAGGACCAGTAAATATTTCTAACCTTTTTTTGTTAATTGAATAAAACGAAATGTTCCAAGTTTATTAAAGTTTCATGTAAAATGTATTCCTGCAGATTTCTTTTGATCATCTGCCAAATCTCTAAAAAACTTATTACGCCATGTTTTTATTATCAAAACCCTGAGTTGAAAATCGTTTAAAGATTCACAAGAAAAATCTTAAAAATGGCACGTATAAAGATTCACACAAGAATATCAAATTCATTTTACTAGTCAGAAAACTCATATTACTGTAATTAGAATTTAACTTCAAACTCTATACAATGATTCATAGCTAGCATTAAAATTTTCATAAAATTTCAAATGGGTATTTTACATAATTCAATGTGTTCTCTAAATAAATAAATTCTTAATGAATGATGATATAGTAACAGAACAAAATTCACCAAAATTAGTTATCGCCAAAATTGAAAGAATTGCTTCCTCACCCTGCCTCACCATAATAAGGGCCCTTAATAAGTTCTTGCCAGAATTAAAATTTCCAGTGATTTTCCTAAGGGGCCGTCCACATAGTACGTACACACTAAGGGGGAGAGAGGGTGTCTTCTCAAAAGCATATGCTTGCGTACAGAGGGGAAGGGGTCGAAAGAAAAAGTAAGTACGCAGAAAAAAAAAATTTACAGCCCTTTTTTTGCTTGTAAAATTGGTTGAAAGAGAATAAAAAGAGAATTATTATTCGCTTGTTCCTTACAAAATATCAGCTGTTTCTCTCTCATAGAAAAAGGGGAAAACCCAAGCCTTTTGAATTTGATTTTTTTTTTCAGCCAGGGGGGGGGTGTGAATGAAAAAAGTACGTACTCACCAGGGGGTATAGCTATTTGCATCTGCTTGCCTATAGGGGGAGGGGTATATATACTCAATTTTTGACATTTTAGTGGGTACGTACTATATGGACGGCCCCTAGTAACAACAAAGTTCTATTTGAAACACTAATATTTTAGCATAAAAGAACCACTTTATACACTACGTGCTATTTGCCCAAATTAGTTTTTGCCAAAATTAAAAATTGGATTTCTCTTCAAAACCACATTTATAAAAAAATTCTATTTTATTTAGCTCCTTGCCAAAATAAGTTCTCTCCAAAGTAATTGTATTTTTTCGCAATTTTTGCCTCTTGCTGATTTCACCATTTTATCTCCCCAATTGTCCCTTTTCGTTAAATAATTGTTTTTCAGTGAAGTGAAAGTAACAAAGATCAAGCATTTTCACTCTTAATTGTTACACAGTCCATAAAGTGTCCATCAATCTTTTCTTTCTTATTATTTAAACCAGTAAACATCATACAGTGGCCAAATGTTTAAAATTAACTTCAACTGACACTGATGACTGAGCAATGCATTTAGTTATTTAGCATCCTGGAAAACCAGGGCTAACAAATAGTGCAATCTCTCAAAGTTTTTATAGCTCATGCTTATTCCAATCAGCCAATTAGTCACAAAAGCAAGATGCAATGATGATGTTGAGGACATGATACTTTTCATGTTTTTACACACAAAAACATTATGTTGTTGGTTGTTGTACAAAAATCTGATTGAATTCATCCTACTGCTACTGTCACTGTCGTTCATTGTTCCCAGCTGTGGTGACATGATATGGGTGGACAATTGGAGTTTACGTTCTTGAGGCTGGATATAAAAATTCTATCGGCTACTTTTTGGATGAGCAGCATCAGCAGAGTCAGCAGCAAAGCATTAGAGCTGTTGAAAATATTTTATTTATTTTTCACATAATCTAAAAGTGAGAAAGAAAGCAATAATTTCAAGGTTGAAATTTCTTTAGATTTGCTGAGTGTGTTTAAAGCCAGTTAATTTATAGTTTTAACTGTTTAAGACCAGTTCACAGCATGTTTTCTGCACCAACCCTAAAACTTCACCACAAAAAATATCCATATCAGAGAGCCAAATTTAAAAAACAGTAATTGGAAGTTGAGACTTATTGCAAGGCTACTAATTTATTTTGAGCCAGTAAAAAACCATTAAAAGACAGAGGAAAGTCATTCTCTATTCCAAACAACAAACACAGTCATTTTCTACTTGCATTTCCCTTCCAAATGTCCAAATCAACATTATTTTCTTTTCCCATGCCAAATGGTCATACGGAGAAGAACTATTTACAGCATTTTGATATAAATTATTTTAGTAAGTGTGCTCGCAGCTCGGCTGTACTTGTCTTCGCAACATATTGCCCACACTCAAGCTGCCAGAGTCCAAAGGTCGAAAAATATCAAGATTCTTGATATTTTCTCTTCTAAAGTACCAGGGCCCTAAACGATTCCTCCAATTATACGGTACTGGCCTCTTTAAGTCGCAGAATCGTTTATCGGCCCTGGCTCGCGAGGGTGCCTCAGTGGGGATAAAAATTCCTATTGAAATTCCAATGGGGATAGTAATTCTATTGCCCAAAGGTTAAATAATCAGCGGGGTTTGTTTAAGAGTACAATTTCTAACACTGGATTTCGAATGGTGATGAAATCAAAGTTAATTTTCCAGTGGGGCTGAAATTTCAGGGTATGATTTTTCAGTGGGGCTGGGGTCCCAGCGTGGGTCCGTGACACAGGGGGTGTTTTTACTTTAGAATGAATTTTAAGAAAGGTCTGAAGAACTTCTATAATGAAAAAACCATGTTTTAAACACCTCGCTGCACAGAAAAAAATGCTTTTAAAAATACTTTTTTCGGGGGGGGGGGTTCTAATATAACAAGATTTGGAATAAGAAATATGTTTAAACGGAGAAGACTTTGGAAGGGGCCATGGCTTTCTACTTTTTTGCAAAGAGTAAAAGTTTTTGGGTTGCTCCTCCTTAGACTCTATATTCCTTGGCCACTCCACTTTCAATTTCATGCCGATGGCCCAGTTTGTTTAAGTAAATTTACAATTAGAATAAGATTCCGTAGAGGAAAGACCTGCTTTTTTAGGTTTAAGGTTCTGTGTGTTTTAAAATATGAGCTATTTACAAGACACATGTCCACACCGGACAGCTTTTAATCTAGGTCAATACTTTGTACTTTTTACATAAATAATAGTGTAGTCAAATTTTCCAATGGAACAATTGATCGACCAAACTATCTTTCTATTTTTTCGCACAAAACTTGCATGTTCCTCCGCAGTGTTTCCTCATAAAATCTTCATGTGTTTTGCAAACCTTGTGTTGTGCCCAAAATCCGCATCTGTAAGTCTTCTTATCTGGAGAATCGTTGCATTCTGAAAGTATAATATTTGAATGAGACATACTGCTTTTGACTGTCAATGAGCCACTTGTATTTAGAAAACAAAGCCTGTCAAATGTTGATTATGGCATACAGTATACTATTTTTTTCGGCTTTCTTATACTATGAAATGACTGAATCCCCTGTTTGAGGCAAATCACCTTCTATGAACCCTTGTTGTTTTCAGGGTAGACAAAAAGGGACAAGACTATTATTTTTAGGGAAGAAATTTCATTCAGGTGCTTCTCTAGTTCATGATATGCACCATTGCAATGTCTTCTGACATTACATCATGGACCCAACAGCTGATTGGTTGTAAGTGACGTAAGATCAGTGAATACGTCACTTGCAACCAATCAGCTGTTGGGTCCGTGGAAGATATTGTAAAGGCCGTTCTCCACTTTCGCGTGACATGAACGAAAACTCTTTGATGTTTTTGTAAGTGCATTGGTTGGTTGAAAAATGAAGCAATTCCATTGGCCAAAATTGACGTAACGGATGAAAGAAGTTTTCCTTTAACTTTTTTTTGTTCGCGCGAATTTCGTAATTTTTTCTTCAGGCAAAAAAGGTTAAGAAAAAAAACTGTCGCCCATTTCGCGCGAAAGTAGAGACTGGCCTTAATGGTGCATATCATGAATACAGAGGGAGTATTTTTTGAAACTAAAATAAACGACCCACCTTTGCAAGAGTTCATGAAAAAATCTTTCGCGATAGTTGTACCATCAGGGCAGCATCCAAACTCTGTCTGACGACATTCGATTGTTGCTTAAAAGTAAAGTAAATATTATAGCCTAGAACTCCAGAACGTGTCTTTCAATACAATTCCTCATTAGCCTGGTATGGATATACTCTTCATGGCAGCCGATTTATTTTCTGTCAAAAACGAATATTTGTCCAGAAATGGAATATTCACGTAAGATAAGATGGGTAAGTCTAAGATGTAAGTTTTGCTATCCAAATAGTTCGACGCATATAAATATCCACAACAGTGGTCAGGGACCTGAATCATTGAGTTTAAAGCCCGGAAGGCTAGAGTGGAATCCTTAACCTTTTCCAGGCAAGAAAAAGTGCAGCCAATTATTTCCCATCCAGAACGCACCTAAAGCGTACCGCAATCATGACGACGGATTTTATCTAGGGTTTTTTTTGTTTTTGAGGACTGCATTCTTTGAAATCTAGTGATAAATTTTATTTTCAATACGGCGTTTGTGTAAAAACAACGTGCGGGCGTTCTGGATGGGGAATATGTGGCTTCGTTGCCCATCCAGGAGTCTCAAGTCTAGCCCTTCGGACTTCAAAAGCTTTATGACTTACAAACTTTGCAGATTTTGCATGTTTTAGGGCAATTGAACTTCATGACGTGGAAATTATCAAGACACGGTTTGCTACCAAATGAGTCTGTATCATGCTTCATTTGTAAACAAGAATCTAAAAGTGTTGGTTCGTCTCTGCATATTTGGTGAGCTGTGAACGAAAAATGAAAGTTTAAATGTTTTGTTTTTATAAATAAAAGTGATAGTGTTTGCTTACTCATCAATTTTGATTTACAAGATTTTTCACATTGGGCTGACACGGGTGTGGAGCAAGATGATCAGAAAGCGGGAAAGAAATTTTAAAGTTTACAGCCAATATATTCAGTAAAACGTTCTTTGTAAAGTTAGGAAGAAACGCCTTCCTCTTAGCAACATCAATTATCATTGTCAGCAAAACCTAACATGTGTATCACAGTATATTGTTTTATGTCTTTGATTTTAAAAAAAGTAGTGATTACTCTCGGGTACCTAATAGCCGGGGGGTTTGGAATAAGCGGGGGGGGGGGGCTAGAATAAAAATGTCCTGGGTGGAAAATTTTTGAAAAGGAGGCTGATACAGCAGAATTAGGACAAAAGAGAGAATTTTCAAAAACATTTTTCCAAAAACTAATAAGCGGGGGTTAGTATAAGAATGTCTTGGGTGGAAAATTTTCGAAAAATTAATTAGTGGGGGGCTATTATGTACCCGACAGTAGGAGACGTTTGATAAAATTCTTGACAGTCAATCTTCACACACGGTCGATTTCTGAGAAACTAAATATAACCTAGTTGCGAATTTCTCCACCAAGGACTTGGAGCCTATTTGTGAGAAAGTGATTTTTCCTAGACAATAGTAAATCACAGTATGAATCAACTGATCTTACGTCCACAGCGTCTGCATGTTCTAGGGCAAAGTTGTCTTATTTGTCTTCCAGATTTTGAGAATTTGTCATTACAGTGAACACGAAATTGAGAACAGAATTCCTTTCCAGAGCGATCTTTACATTCTGAAATATATTAGAAAGAGTTTATTTTTAACAATCGAAATGAAAGTTACATTGAGATTAATTTAGTGTCTGATTTAGAAAAATGGCACTCTGGCTTAAAATTATCTTAAGGGTTCAAACTATCAATTCCAGCAATAGAATGTTGCTCTAATATCTTAACTTCAGCCCCTGACTAATTGGTTTATGTCACAATTCTCTATAACAGTTAGTGAGTTCTCTATAACACCCCCTTCTCACAGACCCGGTGGGATTTTTTGAGCTAGTGGGGGTATAAGTAACGAACCAAAACCCGATTGGATTTATATTCCCATGTTTTTTCATGGATGAGAATTTGAGTTTCATTGTTTTCGAGAAAGAAAATTCAGTAGGAATGGAAAAAATAGCATAATATTTTTCAGTGAGGATTTGCTTATGTGATTATTTTCAGTGGGGACAAAAATTAGAGTATAATTTCCACTGGGACGATATTTTGGCCAATTTTTTCCGTCTGTGAGAAAGGAGTGTCCTATAACCTGGAGCTTTCAAACATGAAGATATTATCAAGCATCACAAAGTTCAGAAGGGTTGAGGGTCTATATCATTCAGGTCGAGTCCTAATAACAGAAGGAAATATTCTAGGAGGTTGAATGTTGCTTCTGAAAGTCAATATTTAGAGGCCTCTTACGTAAAAATTATGCTTTCATAATCTTCTAACATCATTGCAGGTTGAAAAAATGCTAATGAACAGGAAATATAATGTGTGTCTGGCGATTGAATGCACATGCGTGGAAGACTTACCTGGACATCCATCTCGACTTGTTCCCACGTGATCTTTTGCGATCGTTCCTTCCCAGCAACAGCCATACTTTGAACGCACACAAGGTGGCTCTGATGGTGCCTCTGTTAAGAGGGAAAAAGATTTGATTTAAAAAATATGAAGTCATTCACACAACACAATAGTGGATTTTGTATTCTTTTTTAATAAAACCAGGGATTACAATTATTGTAATCCCTGGTTTTATTAAAAGCATAAACCCATTGCTACAGACAAAATAAAGAAATATAATACGTGAGCAACCTTTTTTGCCAGCAATGCATGGACAAATATTGTTATATTAAATTAGAGCATAAAATATGCCGTTATATGCCATTTAGATAGCTAATATTGTGTAGTATCTAGAATACGCATGATGAACTTAAATTCGTATGAATTATGGAAATTTCGATTTATGGAGATTGGTTTACAAGGCATTGTTAACTGAAGGGATCATCAAACTTGCATTTGAATTAAGAGACACTCAAGTAATATGTAGAGATCGAGTTTTAAAGAGCCCCTCCCCCTCTAGCAAAAGAAATGGAAAATCATGCATCCCTTTCATCCCGGCTCAAAAATTTTCAAATCACGATCACATTTTGACCTCTGATCACACAATCAGGAATAATAATTTCCAAATCACGTGCTGACGCTACAAAAAGGTCCCAATCACGTCATCACGCAAACCGCTTGGGAGGCCTCTTTAAAGACTCCGTAGTAACTTACTTCCACAGTATTCGCACGTTTTCGGACAGCTCTTTTTGAGGATTGAATAAAACTTTTCACTGTGACACGTCCGTTCCCGAACACGTTGGCTAAACTTGGATAACGTTTTACAAACTGAAGCACTCGATGAGTCAGCACCTACGAAGAAGAAAATATGGTTAATTATTTGTAAAGATTCTCTCTGGTTTCGAGTTTTATCACTATGCACCATGGTATCTGTGTCTCGCGTGCACAGAACCAGTGGTGTCTGGACAGCACTAAGCGTTCAGACTTGAAGAAGAAAGAATTCCTACTTCGTAAGGAGTAAAACCCATTCCCCAATCATCACAACGCTCTCTGGTTAATTATTTGTAGAGATTCTCTCTTTATTATTTAGATGTTTTTCGAAAGAATATTCAGACTCTAAAACACAATGCTCCAAAAGTCTTAGCTTTAAGTGCACACTTTTTTTACTACGTGGAAAACATACGTAATAAGACTAACTCACTCATAAGCTCGACCTCAAGAATGGTTTCCACATGTGATGGTAAGAAAGAGTACCAACTTTAGATGGATTTTAAATGGACGTTAGATAGACGTTAGGTAGACTTACAACAAAATTGGCAAGTTCTTCGACACCGTTTCTTCATTTCTTTGGGATAGATTTCACAGAAGCGACGTTTCTTCATCTGCTCACAACGTTTTGTTGACACGAGGTCACGACATGATCCTGGAATAAATTGTACAGTGGTAAACACACAGTATGGCCAAAAGCGAAAAGCAAACCTTCAACTTTTTCTGGCACGGAGTCTAGCACTTTCTTTTTTTTTACCCTGGTATACTTTTGAAATCTAGAATAATTAAATGAGCTCATAGTCACGTCCATCAGTAAAACTAAAATGTGGTGCAAGTTGCTCTGGGTACAAAGATTGGAAAAGAAGGTACTGGATTGTTTTTTCCGCTTTTGGAATGTTGATGAGCTTTCAACTAAATTCTAAGTAAACGGAATTACCTGGGACGTCACTGCTCTCATTTGAGGTTAATTCTGAAATGGAGATTATAAGAAGATTAGATAGCTGAATTTTTCGAAATCTCTTTTCTTGTCACTGAACCAGGCTTTTATCTAAAGAATAAAAACTATGAGAAATGCGATTCAAAACTGTTTAGAAAATATTCAAAAAAAAAAAGAAACCATCTTGAAATGAAATTTTCAAACCTCTTTTCAAACTTTCTTTGTCTTTTTGGTCTCCATCGATATCAAAAAATTCGTCTTGCTTTTGACTTGTAAATTTCTTCCACAGAGCATCAATAGTTGATTCTTCAGCTTTGGTGATGTTTCCAGAATCGTGAAAGAAATCATAATTATCCATTGCTTCTTCTATCATGAAAAAGAAAAGGTGTATTCAACTACCCTGAGTATCAGAGGCTGAAGACCAATAATAGAAATTTTATCGCGCATGTGTCAATCTAATTACTGTAGAAAAAATCAAAGATGAAGAGCAAATATTACCTCATTAATGTCTACAGTATGTGGCCCCCAAAACGGCGATCAAATTTGAAATTTCTCTCAAATCTAGAGGAAAAGAGGTTTTACAAAAATTTTTGCTGCATGAAAAACTTTAACATCTCTACTTTATTTCCTGGAAGTTCTTTTTCAAAATTTTCAATTTCAACAATATTTTTCAATCGCTTAAAGACAGGTAGCTTTTTTCTAATGGTCCCCAAAACGGAGGTTTGAAATTTTAGCGATTTCTCGAGATATCTTTAAGATATGAATACAACATTTTGACCATAGTTTTGAAATATGATTTAGAGGGTTTTGGGCATAAATTTATTTGATAAAATTTTTTTACAGTATACCCCTGGTTGTCAAAATGCAGGTTTGGGGGCCCCTAAAACGAGGTCGTGTTTGTTTAAAATCAAATTATTAAACCCAGTGGTAATAGGGGGAAAAACTATGAACATATTGTGTTTCCCTTAAATTACGACCCGCGGATTTTTAAAATTTATGATTTTTATGAAATATTTCAAGATTTTCGATATTGCAAAGTCCAAACTGAAAATTTAGAAAAATTTCAAAATGACAATTTTGATTTAACAACGTCTTAATCAAGTTTTGAAAACAAATCTCTTTTGAAAATAGTTCCATTCATGTATGGAATAAGCTGTGAAAATTTTAGGAAAAAAATCTTAACTGAAACTGAAATATTAAGCTTTAAAGATATTTTTTCCTATATTTTGCAAAAAAAAAATGACAGAATTTGGGCGTTTTTGCTGATTCAGCGAAAATTTTTATATATATGTTATTTTTTGTTATAAACTATTAACTCAAGGTGATAGGAATAGAATTCCAAGATTTTTTCTTTTTCTCATATTTAGAATTTTCGGTTTTGTCAATGCTGATATTCTAGGGCTCCAAAATATTGGTTGACCTTCAAGATGCTATATCTTTTACCCAGCCTCTAAAATCACAGATGTATTTGCATTTTCTGAACGGCATTAGGTTTAGAAAGTTTCCTATACCCCGTTTTCATAACTTATTTTCAATTTCCAAGGAGCTAGAGTGAGTTATATGCAATTTTTATCTAATTTTGGTGTTAAAATATTTCCTTTAGACGCAAATATGTTATTTTGAATCTGTCTCAAACCAGCAAAAACATGCTCATTTTTACGTATAACCATCATTCTTTCAAAATAAACAAAAATCGTTTAATTCTGATAAATCTACAAGTCAGAATCTTCATTTTAATGAAAACCTCCGTTTTGGGGTCCGTCTCCGTTTTGGGGGCCATATACTGTAACAGATTTTTTCCGATTTCTCGTGAACTAGCTATGTCCGCAGTAATGATATTATTGTTCACTCTCCTTCCCTCATTAAATGTTTTTTCGAAGCATTTTTATTGCATTTCTTATCGAAAACCACTCATCCAATTCCCAAAAGAGACTTGAAACTTTCCTGTGAGAGTCAGATTCTTCCACTTAATTGATAATTATAAGTCGTTATGACGTTTCAAGCTGCGAGAAAGATGCAAAAGACGTGTTGTGTATAAGAAATTGAATGTTGACACCGGAAATTTTCAAACTTCAACCTCAAAAAAACCGCCTTGCCACCACGTGCCTCCAAAGGATTTTCATACCACAGTGGAGCCAAGACACTCAAGTCTAATGTATGCTAATTTCAGCTCTTCTGGGGACAGTCTTGGAAAGATATTTCTAATTGAAAATTTCGTGTCACTATAAGCATTTTGTCTGAATTTTTTGTCTAATGATGATTTTCTCACACCAGATTTCACAAATGTATCCAGCTTGGTATGCTAGCCTTACTTTCAAACCTTTTTTGCAAATGTACAAAAAGAAAGAGCTAGAGAACTTTTTTAGAATAAGACTGATAAACATTTTTTTAAATCAGACATCTTCGAGCCGCCATGACAGTTGTCCTTTGCGGACACAGCTTGAACATCAATTGTTTTCTGAAACAATGAAAATACAATGATCGCTCTCCATCGTTTTATGAGTCGTTTATCCAGTGTATAATAAATCTTTGGTTTGAGTATCAAACTTGAAAACCCAGAGTTTTTTAGGAGTTCATAGAGGTTTGCTAAAGTTATCACAACAAGCAGCATAAACCAGGTTATGTTTATCGACCCAAAACAATTTGCTACTAACCGAATTCCTTATTTTCCAAGGCTTCAATTTCTTTTTCGATATCGATAGCATCGTTAAAATCTCTTTTCTCTTCTTCATCTTCTTTTTTCATTAGATCATCTTTACTTTTTTCTTCGTCAAAATTCTTTTGCGTTTCCTTTTTAGTTTCCTCTGTCAACATCTTTTCTAGTTCTTCGATTGTTAGCTCAATGCCTAAGATAAAGATAGAAGTTTTTTAGCCGTTTTCATTTAATGATTTTAACTCTAAGGGGCTGTTCATATGGAGGCGGGCTGGCCCGTCTAGGTAAGGTGGCATGGATTTTCGAACCTCACTTGCTCTATTTTTAGCCAATAGACGATATCGGCTTAGCGTGAAAACTCAGATTTGACCTCCGAGAATTGCCCACAATGCTTTGCGCGGAAAAAAGTTCAAGGTGAATTTTTTTCTGCACAAAGCATTGTGGGGAATTCTCGGAGGTCAAATCTGAAATTTCACGTTAAGCCGATATCGTCTATTGATTTTTCGAAAACTGTGACGTAACGTTCGAAAATCCATGCCACCTTACCTAGCTGGGCCAACCCGTCTACATATAAATTACCCTAATCTCGACCCTAATGACATCTAAAATCTGACTGACAGACTTGAGGTATTTTAGAGAAGATGAGTGTATATTGAAATTCATCAGAACATTGAGAAAATATGCTAGGTAAATGAAGGCATGATTCAGCTGCCATACAAGTTCAAGCAATATATATCTAACGTCCGTTACGTAACGCAAACTTCTAAATTAACGTTTAAATAAAACAACGATGTATGCCACCAGCTGGACCGGCCTCTATGTAGACGATTTCAAAACTACCTTTCTCTGTGTGGAAATCTTTCTTTGGCTTCGAGGCTATATCAGCGCTTTCGGCTAAATAAATATACAAGCACAATAACGTAGATTAAGATAGAATAACGCTAGGTTAAAGACCATGTTTAAATGTTACTGTTCCGTATCGTTCCGAAACAGTGTGAACGTCAAAATTCGAAAGGTCAAAAAAGAAGACGTTCCAAAGTAAAACAGATCGAAGCGGCTTCGCTCCACTATTTTCATCGGAACGAAACTGCTTCGTTTTCTTGCTCCGAAGAAAGTTCCAAAACCAATATGAACACTCTCGATCCGTAACAGAAACCGTAGCGTCTGAACATGATTAAGGACCAAAGGAATACGCATCAGTATGCTTCGCGACGTTTCCTTCCGAATATCACTCTCCGATGGGAAATCGGTCCACTTCTTTAGAGCTTTAGCATGGGTGGCCGCCAATCCGCCATCGGAATATCAGATAAAGTCTTTGGCTGTATTCAGCGAATGTAGTGAGCTTGTAGTAAAATACAACGGCGAGGTTTGCTAGTCTTTAAGAGGTTGAGAACCTCACACCGGGGTTATTGAAGAGCATTGGTACATTTGAGAATAAATTTCATGTGTACTTGATGTAAAAAACCGGGTTTCTAAGGCTTAATTTCTTGTGTTAAGCAGTGAAACGTATTTGCAGATGCAGAATATAAAATTCACTATTGAAATAAAACATTCAAAATTCAGCGTAACAGGTTTCCTCATAATAAATATCAAAATTGTAAGAATGCAATACACCTTTTCGACCGTAGCCGCCAATTGCCGAGTTGGCATTTTTTTGTCCGTTTTACCAACCTAAAACCGTCCCAGTCTTTGTTTTGCACCTATAGACAATAGGTGTAAAAAAGGATTGGATCGAGTTTAGGGTGTTAAAATGGACAAAAAAATGCCCGCGCAGTAATTGGCGGCTACGGACGAAAAGGTGTATTCAAAAAAACCTTTCACTTCAGCAGCAATGTAATCGTCAATTTCTTTTAGAATGTCTCGTGCTTGTTTATCCGATTCTGTAAATAAGGATCATGGATGTATAATAATTAAACATCATTATGGTCAATCATTACTGCCATTCTTCATTTTAGGTCCAAGAGGTACACGTTTTCTTTTTATAAGAACAAACTATATAAGAACATAAAGCTTAAATGGATAAAATGTTAAGAACAAATTAAGAACATTTTATGACTTTGGGGACTTGGAAACACCCGAATTCTTAGGAAAAAATACTCAAGATTGGGGAAAATAAGAACATTTTTAGGCTAATTAAAACTCAGAAAGTTAAGATCATCCGAAGGATTCAAAATTTTGGATGTTCTTATAAATTAAGATATCCTTTTAACAAAAACATTGAAACAGAATCCTAACAGTATTTCAAAACGGCCAGTATGATTTTGAGTAATTGTCGAAGATTTTATCGAACGCCATTTAGTCCGGCGGCGATCCAGGATCACCCTTACAATTAGTAAATATGGGTTTTTATTTTATTTTCCCATCATATGGTCCCTTGGGACCCCGAATCCAGTTTTTGCCAAGCTGACAAAGCTGGGGAAAATTTTTTATGGGGGCTTGAAGGGGGTAGGGTCATTTTAGCCTGGGGGTCCTTAGAAAGTCGATTTTTGAAGTTCTCATTTAGCTAAAACTGATTGTGCCATCAGATAGAGCTTGAAGAGTAGATCTCCAAAATGGGGCCATTTGTCTCATTTAGTGGACTTAGTCACCCGGAATTGGTCGATACGTCTTCAAAAATGCAATATTTTGTGCTGACGTCAGCATTTTTGAGAAAATTTTCAGCGAAAGATACCAGTTTTAACAGATGCGAGATGCGCCTCGAAGAGTACTATCGATTAGAGGGGTCATTTATAGGGTTTCCTAGGCTAGATCATGAGATATTTGAGTTTGAAATTTTGCTGACTAAGCGTTTTTCAACGTTTTTTGCCCTTTTCTGCTGAGTCAGCAAAATTTCTATTGTTGAAAAGATATTTCCGAGCATTACAATGTTCAAATAAAAAAAACTCGTAAATCTTAAATAATGAAGATGAAAATTGAAAAAAACAAGTTATTTTCGGTTTACAAGTACTTTTTGAACATTGATTTCGAAAGCTGATTTATTGTACACTTAAAACGAATTAGTCCGGCGGCGAAAAGGGCCTTTTTGCATCAACCCTTACAAGTAGTAAATATGGGTTTTATTTTATAGTTTATTAGAATCGAAACTTTGGTTGAGCAATCAGAAGTAAAATTGAGATTGAGTGCAAATTAGACGGTTTAAATTGTCGCTGCACAAAATCCTTCTTTCCTATTCAAATTAACCCGGGGGGGGTGGGGGGGTACTTAGGAAAATGGAGGGTACGGTATGTGTCGCCCTTAAGGGTTCCTTTTTGGACTTCCAAACGTCCCGCTAAGGGTCGGAAAAATCAGAAAATCAAATTTCAGTCCCACTTAGGGTCGGAAAAATAGGAAAATTTCAACTTTTTACCCCCTGAAAGATCGAAATTTGGTCAAAATTGGTCAGATTTGTCCCGCTAAGGGTCGTAAAATTCCCAAAATTTCCCTTCTTTTTCTCCTTTTTAGTCCCGGTAAGTGTCCAAAGTTCGAAAGTCGGGCGGAACCCCCCGTCAGGTCGCAACCCTAGTACCCCCCCGGGAAATCAACCCTCTGACAAACCATACGAAATCGCAACTGGCCTACCATTTTAGTGTGACAGACACAAAATATGAAATTATTTTAGTACAGAAGATTTAAAGCGGATGGACTTCAGGAATAAGGTTACAATAGTTTTGAATATACTTACTACAAAATATACTGCCAACTAATAGCCAGCAAATTAGGTAAACCAAACAATTCATTTTCGAAATGTTCTTATTTCTCTAATTTTCTGTACCCACTTATTTCAAGGTCAGTTTATCTCAAACTTTTATCTTTAAAACTTACTTCACCTAACTTTATATATCGTTATCTTTTTTCATCTTATCTTTCGTCATTTTTTATAGAAATTTTATACGTCTGGTTTTAATTATTTTTCGTGGTTAACACTCTTTACACGCCTTCCATCGCGAAAAAATGTCTTTTTTAAGATCCACGAAGGAGCGTCAATAAGTTCCAGAAGAACCTAACAATAGATATTATCGGAGTTTTTGATTTTTTAAAAAGCGATGCATTGTGGGATTGTTTCGAGAGTATTACAATAGAAATCTCTTAGGAATTCCTCGAGGGAATTCTATGATAATACTCCCGAAACAATCCCACAATGCATTGCTTTTTTAGAAAAATCAAAAACTCCCATACGATCAATAATCAATATGGCGCCTCCGTTGATGATTTTGAATCTTGTTTTCGACTTGAAGTAAAGTTGATGAACATGATGTCATGATATTTTACGTATGAATGAAATCCGAACTGTACGACATTGTCCATATATGGAGAAAAAATCTTTTTTGCGTTATCTTGACAGATTCTTCCTATAATTTCTTGTAGATGGTGTTGAAATGAGAAACGTGCTCGTACATATTCTAAAGTCGGGTTATGAATCGGTATCAATTCGGGGAGGGGAATACTGACTAAGACGACCGATAAGGAGCAAATACTGCAGTAGCAAAAATAGCAAAATGCCATAAAATAATTGGAGCCGAACTCAGACCAAAATAAAAATTTTTTAACCTGCCAAGTGAGAAAGGTTTAATTATATCCAATCTTCCCTGAAAAGTTGTGACAATTATCCGAAAGTCACTAGATCACAATCTCGTACCCAGAGCAGCTTATACCACTTTCTTGATTTTACTGACGGACGTGATATATTCGTGAGCGCTATCACAATTACCAAAAAAAGAGTTAAGGGACTGGATACAAGTTTTATCAATTTCTAGGAGAGGAAGTCTGCCCAGTAACACGTCCTTTATTTCCATAAGTGACTTCAGACCGGGATGTGCTGGCGCAGAGGAATGTAAAGAGACGGAAAAACAGTTTCTCGGAAACAATGGAAAAACGGCTCACCATATACCAGGTCTCTTGCCCTTAAGGGAGTTTATGTCGAGTTAATTGGTTTCTTTTGTTGTCGCTATAAAAAATCTGCATAATTAGCGTGTTGTGATAAATTCTTTTGTTCCAGGCCTAATTATGCGCAAACTTTTAGGTTTTATAATTTTGGGTACACCTCACCTATACGAAAAGATACCTATATTTTCTTGCTCAGATTTTCCTAGCGATTCTACTGATATAACTGCATCATGACTATATGAAAAGCTAGAGCTTGAGAAAATTATAACTTCATTTTTTACTTTCAAATTTTACTCAATTTCTGACAGTTTTACAAGAATCAATTTAATATCATTGCGTTAAGAAATTCTTTTGCTATACATTGGTAAAGAAATTGCTCGTTATTTTTAACATAAAGAAAGCCGCGGCTGGAATGATAACATCTGATTTCTCTGTCGTATTTGATGACTATTTCTTGATCAAGAAATCAGTAATGTAGCATCTTAAATGGTAAATTTTATTAGTTTGTTCTCAGCGCGTTTTAGACATTAATGGTATGCCCTTGATAATACACTTGCATTATAAAATCATTTGTGAATTAAATGAAACACGCACAAGAACTTTCTTTCTATAGAAGTGGTACGACTTGATACTTTTTTTCCGGACACCCTGTACAGGGTGTCCCTAATAAAAGTATCGAGTTTGAACATGCGATTAGAGTAGAAAGTTTTAAGTGTGTATTCACAAAATTGTATTTTAAGCTCTCCCTCTTTTTTCTTTGTCATTACGTACACAAAAAACATACTCTGCCTGTTTACAAATGCAACGAAATTACGATCATGAGAAAAACGCAACAATTAAAACATGTTTGTAAAGAATCGTATGTAAAACTATGAAAATAATAAAAATGGAATGTATGGAACAATAAAAATTTTTTATTAATTTTGATTTTTAAAGATACATTTATGCAACAGGGGAATAGTAAAAAGGGCTATTGATTAATTTATACGTTGTAACTACCTATTGTAATGAGCCTATGTGATGGAGAACGTTCTTATATTTTAGCGATAACACAGACAAACTTTTTTACTCAATCGCATGTTCAAACTCGATACTTTAATTAGGGACACCCTGTATAAGACGAATACAGTTTTTAAGTACAACCATTACCATAAATATGTTTACGGATTTCGAGTGATGGATGGATATCAATATCATTCAATCACAGGCTTGTTTGGGAATATCAATAAAAAATCAACCAATGAAAAGCCTTAAGCAAAATCAATTGACATTTTATAATAGATCTCGTGAACCTACAGACAAAGAACTGTAATAAACCAGTGTATTCATGTATATTCATCATTCATGTGTATTCATTCATGTGTATTCATTCATGTGTATTCATCCATTATAAATCTCTTTGTTTGACTTTGATGGATGATCAAGGAAACCTTTCAGTGTAAACACGCCCATTAAATAGGCGTAGCGAGGTACCCTGCAAAATTTATGGATGAGAGAGGTTTTTACGACACTGTAATTATTGTCTTTGTTTTATCAAAAGATATGAATATGAATATGTCATAAAGATATGCACTCCCTTATAAATTTGCAGTGTATCTTGCGTCGCCTATGCATTATAATCCTAATAAGAATATCAAAATAAAATTCCCTTGTGAGTTATTGCCAAATTACAGAAATTTCATTTGAGAGTGATTTGATTTGTATGATGTTACTCAACCACCGCAAGATAAGCTCATGATGTACACACGTGTGTTTGTATGATGTTGTGTTTTATTTTAATATGAATGTTGGTTTATTGTCAGCAGGATTTTTCATCAATTTTCTTTGAACTGTCTGGATATTCAAACGAGGCATCTTATCGAGGTATCTTTATTAGATAGTTACAAACGATCAAAAATAATCAAAGATATCCAAAGCTTACCTTTTTTTAGGGCTGTAACAGAGGCAGATCTAAATAGATTCAAAATTTATTTCGGAGAGTGCTTCTTTTGAGCCATACTTCAAATAAAGGAGTGGTCAGAAAGGGCAAGTTCGCAATGTATGTAGACCTGAAATCGTTTCTACGCGACCCAGGAGACCGATATTTCACTATCCATGAGAGTGTCTATCCATACAGGCCTTAACTTAGTAAGTGACTTTGCTTGGAGACGTGGGTTACCTTGCGCGACCCAGGAGACCGATATTTCACCGTCTCTGAGAGTGTCTACCTATACAGGCCTTGTTTTATTAAGTGACTTTGCTTGGAGACTTGTGTTATCTTGCACGACCAAGGAGACCTATTTTGAATTGTTAGATTACAAGTGTAATGAGAGCGCGTAGAAATAAAGCATATGCACGTCAGACGCTTCGGAAATGTTGGACGTGAAAGTCCGTCAATTTCGAATTTGATGGTAGTGAAAACCCGACGATTTCAGGTCTACATACATTGCGAACTTGCCTTGCCTTGCCTTCAGGGGGATTCGAATTTTTTTTTGAGGGTTTAGGGGGGGAGGAGTGTTCCAAATATTTTAAATGGAAAAAGGGGGGAGGGTGCGAAATATTTTTGGACAACTCAAGAAATAACTCAGGAGATCAAATTTCATAGTTTCACATTTGAAGATTTGAATTTATTTTTTGCTAGCCTTTTTAAAGAACAGTGCTTTTAGCCAATAAAGTAGTTAAAAATTGAAATTTTTCTCCTGTTGTCGCAAACCATAATCACTGGTAACATTTATTACCTTTAAACCCAACTCAAAATATTTCTGTCCTGTTGTATTAAGATATTGTATACCGAATAAACGCCCAGAGCGTTTATTGATTTTTTTCGATTTTAGGAGGGACGTTTATTCGAGGGGGGCGTTTAAAAGAAGGGGGTGTTTATTGAATTATTTTAGTCTAAAGTCGAATATTTAGAGCAAATATACCCTTTGTTTTAGTTCTTTATCAGGATTTTAGTGCAAAATTTCTTTGGTTCAACGACGAAAATTGCATCGAAAACTGGTCTGGTTACAAGAAATGACTAAAATCTTCCTTTTCAAACCCAGTCAACACTGGTATTGAAGTATTAAAGTCACAAGTTTCTAATACACGCTTTTTTTTATAAGAATGGTGTAAATCCGTTTCATCATGGATATTCTTTGCTTTTTTGGGAAAATCATCCTAAAATATTCTTACAGCATTCTAGGTTAGGATCTTAATTCAGACTAGATTTAACATTTAGTACATACGTTTCAAGCATAGACTGTCATTTTTGTGAAAGTAATGGGGGGTAATTGGTAATTTATAATTGGAAATGCTCTAAAAATGGCATTCTTAACTTGAGTAGCAAAATTTCATGATGGTGATATTCTTAGCATTATTCTTAATTTTTTGGCCCTTTTTATCATGGACATTCTTATAAAGTGTATTCTTATAAAAAAACGTGTAAACACCCCTCCCCTAGAGGGGTGTTCATTCGAAGGGGGCGTTTATTTGAGGGGGCGTTTAAAAGAAGGGGCGTTTATTCGAAGTAATACGGTATGCAAAAAAAGTCTTTACTTTTAAGTTCCATGTAATTCAGACATTAAAAGCCTCATTTCTGAGCAGAATCAGTCCGAAAAATAGCCAATGTTTGAGGCATATCCAGAATCAAAATTTTCTCCTATCGGCGCAAACCATAATCTTTAGTTTGTTAACATTATTAGCTTTAAACGCAACTCAGAATAGTACTCCTGTAGTATTAAGATATTGTATATACAAATAAAATTTTTTATAAAAGAGCTATGTTCTATGTTTGAAGGAAATAAAAAATCAAGATTTCCGAAATCCAAGAATCTAAATTTTATCCGGTCACTAAATTCTAAACGTTTGAAATCAAGCCACTTGCTGCCTATATATGTAGTCCTCCCCACATGAATGCACAACATTTTGATTTTGAGCCTTATAGATCACCTTTAGAATCTGGAAATTTACTGTAGTTAAACCCGAGTCCGTTATAATCCTCACCTTATTATTCAGCGAGTTAGAGGTAGGGGAAAAATATTTTAGCAAGGGGGGGGAGGTGCGAAATTTTATTTAACCCTTTAAAGGTTTGGGGGTGCGAATTTTTTCACTCCCCCAAGTAGACACTTTATGATCACTCCCTTAGGAAATGAAGACTCCAAAAAAATTCCAAAAATCAACGACGTTCGAATATTATAAAAGATCTTCGTTCTTCATTTTTTTCTCAATCTTCTATGTAGATAACTTTTCTCAGAAATATCTTTTCAACGTTTTAGAAAACTTTTTTATACAGCATAATTGGGATCTCAAGGACCGCAAGGGACCCTCTTTGAGTTTTTTTCTTCAAAACTGCGATAACTTTTTTCATATAAACATAATTTCTCAGGCTCACTCAGATGAAGAGTATTCATATTGCGATCATGTCTAGGCAGATAGTACAAAATGCCTTAAACTCGAAAAAATTATGAAAAACCTTAAACATCCGCAATTTTGAAATTCTACCTATTACAGGTAGAAAAAGTTGAACAATTTCATAAGCAGATAGTACAAAATGCCTTTAAACTAAAAAAGTTATGAAAAACCTAAAAGATCAGCCGTTTTCATGACGTCATTGAAAGAAAAACTTCACTAGCTGAAAGTTGGATCACAACATTTTCGAATGAAATTCGGACCAATAATATAAACAAATGAGTCAAATGTTTTCAACCAACAATTTTGAATATTGTTAATAACGTCAGTATCTTTTTAGCAATAATGCTTCTATATAAATCTTTTTCTGACATAAGCAATTGTGCAAAATTATTTTTGATTTTTCATCCCCTTTTTTTTCGTTTCATCTTTTGTGAAAATTTGAAGTTGACAGCTAGACCCAATTGGCACAAACGTCTTTTGGACGTCTAATGTTCATGATCAGATGATGAATACGCTTCTTCTGAGCTCATTAAATAATATGTTTATATAGCACAATATTTTCCAGTGAGGATTAGCTTTTTTGATTATTTTTAGCGATGGCAAAAATTAGAGTACAATTTTCCACTGGGGACGTTATTTTGGCCAATTTTTCCAAAGGTAAGGGGTCGCATAGGGTCTGTGAGAAAAGGGTGTTTTTAAGAAAATTTTATTGAGGTTTGGTAGTTGGAGAAATCTTACTATAGAAATTATGATAAACCTTAGTTTAGAGAAGGATTCGATGGCTTTTTTTTCACTCTGGTGTTTTTAGTTGTCAAAAGCGATGTCATTATCTAATTCACAATTGCGTGGTGTGTTGTGAGCAAGTATATCAGCAGGGGGGCACGTTTCGTATAGACTGCAGCATTTAATTGTTATGATTGATTTACAGTCGTTATTTATTAGATTGGTCATAAAATTGGCAAAGAATAAAATCAATATAAAAACAATCCTGGACTTGGGATGACTGAATTTTAAGATACCTAAAATTCAAAGTTGTTTTGACTTTAAAAATAAGAACGAGATAATAGCAATTTGAGGCGAGATTTTTGGCTCAAAGTGCTGAAAACAAAAACAGCCGGTATCTTCACAAAAATCTCAAGATTTAGTGTTTCTTACAAAAATATTTTGCACACTGTATATGATTTTCTTAACTGTGAGATATTAAGAAAGACAGAGCCAATATTACTTTCGACCAAGTGCATTTGAGTGGTGAGGATTAAGTTATCTTTAAATCTTTCAACTAGAGAAACAGTTTCTCTAGTTGAAACATGACAGACAAGCTTCTCTCCAGGCTTTTCATACTTCGTTTAACGTTAAATACAGTCAGCTCTACCAAATTCAAACCTCTTTTTTTCGAATCTTTCTTTAATTCGAATTAAAAACATTTGTTACTGCAACTGTAACTTCGTTTGAAATTTTCCCCATAATCCGAATTTCTCTCCTTTGACTCATTGAAGATTGAATAGGGATAGTCCACTGTATGAATATTATGAACGTTGAATAAACATTGTTTTTACGTCTCGACCAACAGTGCGACTGTCATCTATTATAAATCCATGATGACATCAAATATTCTACTAAAGTCATTTTCAAAGAAAATTGTAATCTCAAAATTTTTAAACATTGTTCTTAAGGGAACAAATGATTTTGAGAGGTTATGTAATGCCTCAAGAAATATCTCAAAATTTGAAAAAATGAAATAAAATGAAAAAGATTTTGAATGTACACATACTTTGTTTTAATCGTTCTTGGATTGAAAGTAATACATAACATGAGGTATGCGAGAGAAAACGTTCATGTAACGTTCATAACGTCATGTTGTTAAATATGACATTAAAGATAACACCCCCTTCTCACAGATCCACTGGGACCCCTTCCCACTTGAAAAATTGGCTAAAATATCGTCCCCGGTGGGAAATATCCCCTTAGTTTTGTCCCCATTGAAGATTATCAAATTAACCAATCCTCATTGCAAAATATTTACTATTTTTCCCATCCCACTGAACTTTGTGACTTGGAAAAGAAAGAATTTGAATCCCCGGCCATAAAAAATATTGGAATATTGGCTGAAAAATGAGAAGGGGGTGTAAAATACACGTTACCAGCTGGAGAAGATAATGGTCATTCCTTTGTACAAAAAATGTCAAATATTACACATTCATAGATTTAATGTTTCATGCGAAACATGTAGGTCATAAGAAATGGAAGGCGTAGGTTTCAGTCAAGTCAAAATCCTCATAACGATATCAAGTTTAGATATAAAACTGTTTAAAAGAGTGGGTATGTATGTATGCATGTGAGTGGGGACATCCATGTAATGTTCACAATGTCCCGTTAAATGTGACGTTAAGAATATGCTTAAACAGCTAGAGAAAATAATGCGTGTCTAGTCAGCCTTTTTTACAAAAGATGTCAAATATTACAATATATTTTAAGTTTTGATATAAAATCGTTTAATCAGGAGAGTGTGAACAGGATTAGGTCGGTAGAAAGGTTATAAGATAATGATGCAAAAGTTAATTAACATTCTCATGATCACATTTTGATTGTGAGAAAACAGTAGAGTAAGGGACAAAGATTATAAACATCCCTGTCGTAAAGGCTGGTAGTAACAGCTTAATAACAAACTCCTTTTTATCATTCAAACGCCTCGCTCTGAATGGAATGCTGTGCAATCTAGAAATCTTTTTTAAAAAGACATATCGTAATAATATTGCTGTCCGTATTGTTACAGACAAAACCGTAGGTAGATCGTAAAATTTTGATTAAAGTTTAACAACAGCATGATACTCTATTGTTTAGAGTTTTATTTGTTAATTGCGTAGGATTAATGCAACTCGCTTAAACATGCAAAAGTTAGCTTAAATGATACATTCAGAACAATCCTTAAAACAATAGAATAATTTCTTCTTTTGAATTGAAGACAATAGAATGAAATTTGCATCGTCATGATTTGACATGCATTTGTATTAAAAGCAATTCTAGGGGTACAATTATGTCAAAACTACTTAAAATTATTACAGACTTTTAAAGACTTTAAAAGATACATCACTGTAAAATATATCTGGAATGAGTTTTAGATTTGGTGAGGTTAAGACACACCTTATAGTCTTTATCAGTTTTTTTTAATCTCTATTCGTGTTACACTAAAAGGCAGAAGTATAAATCAAAAGAAAATGATATTCATCTATCAGTAGGATGGGAACTATTTCAGCTTACTGGTAGGAAGAAGTAGAAGACAGTGTCCTAAAAGGTTAAAAGCATGAAACAGAATTTATCACCGAAAATGCAAATTTTAAGTAGGTTGTTTCTTAGAGATGTTAAACGAGTTACCTTGATTAGTGGTTTCACCGTGAGTACGTGATCTCTAAATACCGTGATAGCGTGATAAGAGGATAAGGTTTGATTTATGAAATGGGATGCGTGATCTAGGATATTTTAAATCAAGAAGGTGTAGTAGGGATATGCAATCTTTGACCATGAAACAACACATAACGGCACGTTTCCCTATTTTAAAGACCTACTGTAGATAGATCTTGATTTGGTAGAAAAGGAAAATTTAATGTGTAATTTATAATTTTAGAGTAAAAGTGATTATGAGACTTTATTTAGCTATTGCGCCTCTGGTAATAACCACACTGGTACAATTGGTGTCATCACAAGATGTCTTCAATGACTTCAGTGTATGTGGAAAAACAAAGGACAGTCGATTCCTTGACCAAATCAGTCGCATCGTTGGTGGAGTAAATGCTGCTCCAGGAGATCTTCCATGGCAAGCAGCAATGCGTAGTAGAAACTCTGGAAAACCATTTTGTGGAGCAACTCTGATCAGTAAAAAATGGGCCATCTCTGCTGCACATTGTCAGATTCGAGCTGGTCAGCAAATTGTACTTGGAGCACATAATTTCCGTCTTGGTTCTGAAGGTATATTGGTTTGTTTATATTTAACAAAAAAGAGACAGGTTTGCGGTCTTTAAACAACAAGATACAAAAAAATCGTCTTCTAGCCCTTTCGCTGGAAAAAGATTCCGGCTTGGGGTACGGATTCGGGTTTTCCAGTATCTAATTAAACAGATCTCCTTGTGACATAAAGGTTAACAAGGTAATATCATCCAAACGTATTCTTCTCTGAAAAATTATGCACAAAATCTTAATTGCTTGTCTCAACGGTACCTAGAAAACGGCTGTTAGCCGATTTGATGTGTAAACCTTTTTATTTTTCACCACCAACCTTTTTATATACCAGGCCCGTAGGAAGAATTTTCATTTTGAGGGGGCAAAGAGGGAATCTTAAACCGAGAACAAGCCATTGTTTGGCCCAAGGGAAAAAATTTCTCAATTTAAGGTGTCTAGATAGCTGGAAAATGTATCTTATTAAAGGATTATGTTCAAAATGAAGCCATTATTACAAGATTTTTCAAAGCTACCAACTTTTGGAAAAATCTTTAGGGGAGTGGGTGGGGGGAATGCCCCCCCCGGTTACTACGGGCCTGTATACGTTCCTTGAATTATCCTTGAATTAGGGAGACAGGGATGCTATATTAAGTTTTTCCCACTAACACATAGCGTTTGCATCTAAAATTTGGATGGATTATTAACGTTTTTGGTACGTTGTTTGAAAATCTTTGTTTCGTTTTTTCGCAGGTTCTAGACAAATTCGAACGGTGAGAAGAGCAATAAATCATCAAGGATACAATGACAGAACTATGACAAACGATATCGCTTTAGTTGAGTTGAGCCAAGAAGTAGAATTCAACGAATTTGTCAAACCTGCTTGCGTGTTGGATAGTTCAAAACAATTAGCTGCAGAGACACCAGTTGTCATTTCTGGTTGGGGAACGACAGCTTCAGGAGGAAGTCAACCAAACATCCTTCAAGAAGCTGAGGTGAAAATTTAGTAAAGTGTTTAGCTAACTTTAGAACTTTAGCTATTTAATGTTTTGCTCTATACCTATAATCTTTGTCTTAATAGCCGAATTTGCGAAATCTATTCAATTTTCAGGCTAAATTTAATGTCTTATTCTCTTTACATGTTCAGGTTAAAGTTGTCAGCAATCAAGTTTGTAATTCGAGATATGGAAATGGAATTGACCAGACAATGTTATGTGCTGCTGCTCGTGGAAAAGATTCTTGTCAAGTAAGGTTTTTTAAGTAGTTCTATATAAAGAATTTTTTTTAACCATTTGTGATTAAGAGGCAAAAACCCAGTTGATACACAACGTTATTCAAACGTCCATTTAATGTCCATTATAAAACGTTAGATAAACACTGTTATTTGTGATTGGAATAAACCATGTAACCTTCAGTCAGCGGAAAAAATCTTCTTCTCCGGCGGTTTTCTAGCAAAATCCCTGAAAAAAATATGTGAAAAAGGGTACACTCCAATAAGTGGATAGTTTGTCTCTATTGCATGATATGGTCAAAACTTAAAATACTCTCACCAATTAGCCAACATCGATGGTCACACTGAATTTAGATACTTCTCGTAGCACCATGTTAGCTACTGATGTTATTTGTTTGACCCAAATTATAATACCAATATAAAGTTAGGTAAAAGAGTCAGTACAACCAGAGTACTGAGAATCACAATGACTTGATTTCTTGTAGGGAGACAGTGGTGGCCCACTTGTAGTTGATTTGAAAGATTCGAACGGTGGAGATCGATTTTTTTTGGCTGGTGTCGTCAGTTTTGGAATTGGTTGTGCGAACCCTAACTACCCAGGAGTTTATTCAAATGTCGCTTCTCTTAGAAACTGGATTCAAACCAATTTAGCCAGCGCTGGTGGTAAGTAAACAATGCAATCGAGAATATATCTACATCATATCATCATATTAATGCAAAAGCAAAAAGATTTCGAAATAGTAATTTAGAATTTTCAACAAGCTTTATTTTTTATAACATCAAAACTTACGGCGTCATGAATATCAACAATCGTTAAAGATGTTAAAATATTTCTTATATTAGTTCAACCTGCAACTACTAATCCAGGACCCAACCCAGGAACAGTTGCTCCCCTTGCAACAACCGTGGTCCCTCCTACAACAGGTAAAATCTAAACTGCTGGACACCCGCATACCTAATCTCATAACAGATCTTCTATTCTGCACACACTCTCCTCTGCTCTAAAGGATGTAAGGAATGTGATGATCTGACCTCCGTCTTCAGCCATAATATTTTTTTGGAGATTACCGTGTACCAAGACGCATTATTTCCACGTTGATCTAAAATTCAAAGTTAGTTATACCTTGAAAACAGTCATGGACGAAAGATGTTGGATATTTTTTTAGCATGTAATGGTATTTTTGTCTCGATCCTCCGTCCAATATATAAAGTCCATAGTAGATTTAGATCATATTAAAACGTCAAACTTATCTATAATTCACTAAAATTTACACTTTCAGATATCACGAATCCTTACTTAGTGTTTTAGTGTTTTTTAAACACTTTTTTTGCTTCCGTGTCAGACTGTTTCAATTGCTAACTAATTAAAATTCTTTAAGGTTCTGACGCGTTCAACGATTTCTCTGTTTGTGGAAAAACTAAAAACACTCGATTCCTCGACTCGATCAGTCGTATCGTTGGTGGAGTAAATGCTGCCCCAGGAGATCTTCCATGGCAAGCAGCAATGCGTCGTACAGACTCTGGAAAACCATTTTGTGGAGCAACTTTGATCAGTAAAAAATGGGCCATCTCTGCTGCACATTGTCAAATTCGAGCTGGTCAGCAAATTGTACTTGGAGCACATAATTTCCGTCTTGGTGCTGAAGGTATATTGGTTTGTTTATATTTAACAAAAAAGAGACAGGTTTAATTAAACAGATCTCCTTGTGGCATAAAGGATAACAAGGTAATATCATCCAAACGTTCTTCTCTGCAAAGTTATGCACAAAACCTTAATTGCTTGTCTCCGAGAAAACGGCTGTTAGCCGATTTGGTGGGTAAACATTTTTATTTTTCACTCGATTACTGTATATACCAGGCCCGTAGGAAACATTTTCATTTTGAGGGGGCAAAGTGAGAAATATAAACCGAGGGGGGGCAGCCATGGTTTGGCCCGAGGGAAAAGATTTCGCAATATAAGTTGTCTAGATACCTTATCGGCCAAAACTTAGTCGGCCCTAAAGTGACTAAATTTTGGCTTGGTGACTAAAATTAGGGCTGACTAAAAATTTAGAAATGGCCAAAACTTAATTATTAGTCGGCCCTTAGTGACTCATTGACAAGGTGACTAAAATTAGGGCCGACTAATAATTAAGGCCGACGAAAATTAAGGCCGACTAAGTTTTGGCTGATAAGGTAGCTGGAAAACGCAACTAATTAAAGGATTATGTTCAAATGAAGCCATTAATACAAGAATTTTCAAAGCTGCCAACTTTTGGAAAAATCTTTGGGGGAGTGGGGTCGAATGCCTCTCTCCCCCCGGGTGCTACGGACCTGTATACGTTCCTTGAAATAGGGAGACAGGAATGCTATGTTAAATCTTTCCAACTAACAGTTCAGCGTGCATCTAAAATTTGGATGGATTATGAACTTTACTGGGACGTTGTTTTGTAAATTTTTTCGTTTTTTGCCAGCTTCTAGACAAATTCGAACGGTGAGAAGAGCAATAAATCATCAAGGATACAATGATAGAACAATGACAAACGATATCGCTTTAGTTGAGTTAAGTCAAGAAGTAGAATTCGACGAATTTGTCAAACCTGCTTGCGTGTTGGATAGTTCAAAACAATTAGCTGCAGAGACACCAGTCGTCATTTCTGGTTGGGGAACAACACGTTCAGGAGGAAGTCAACCAAACATCCTTCAAGAAGCTGAGGTAAACAGATGTTAAGGAGATAAAATTTAGCTAAATAGGATTAATTTTCATTTTAGCGTTTTGTCTCAGTAAACATACAAGGAATTTAGTTGATGTGGATACTTTAAGGTCTCCAATAGTCGGCGGACCGAATAAAAGGGGGAAAATAATTGCCAAAATAAGATAACTATGGATTTAAACCTCAAGGATATTTAGAGCAGTTCAGCTTTCAATAGCCAATAATATTCTCAAAAATGAATAAACTAAGGCTGTTCTTAAAAGAACGAGAAGGGGGTGGATTGGTCCAAAAATTTCTCCAAAAGGGATAACTGGGGGTAGACTTTTATTCGGGACCTTGGAGTAGTACGATTGAAGAGTCAAATGTCTATTTGGATATTTGCTATTTGGGTTCGTTATTGTTTTTCATTTGATTTTAAGGTGGTCGTTAACAAACTTTTTGAAAATGTCAAAATCAGTTTCAAATTGAAATATCTCAAAATGTATAAATGATATATTGTTGAAATTTTGTATGATGATACTTCATTATTATCTTGATCTAAAAATAGAAAAAAATGTTAGAAACTTCAAAGACGGGGGTCATGACGTCATTTCTAAAAATAGATATCAAAATCTTGTGGCAGAAGAATCTCAACAACCAGATGGAGTTAGATTTTGATATTTGGCAGTTATGTTACAATATTGACCTACTGTGTTTTGAGTGAAAATTTTTTTAAAAGAAATCAAAAACCGGGGGTAAAAACTCAAAAAACTATTTTTTTTAATTTTGAAATCAACAAAACATTTTTTGAAAAATCTGTTTCACTCAAAACACCCCTTGCACTAAGAGAAAGCTGTGTACAAAATTCCAAGTAAATCGGACCAACCAATCTTGAGATTCTTCCGCCACAAGATTGAAAACCCCCGGTTTTGCTGTTTTGCGTAAACTGGCCTTAAAACTATTTTTTGCTGTAGAAAGAGGAAAAAAAGCTTTCAATATGGGATTTTTGACAGATTTCAGTTGAACTTGATGCACTGATCCAATTTTCACCTTAAGAAAGAAAGTAAAGCCATTTTCTTTTGCATGTCTCAGCAAATTTATGGTGTCGCGCAGAACCCTGAGATTACCGCAAACATACAAAAAAGTTGCGTAAACCTTACTTTTGCTTGCGAAAAAGCTTAAATTTGATGAAAAGTGATTGAAAAGTATTCCCTAACCCTTTCATTGTTTAAAGGAACACATTTCACTGTAACAAAGCAAATTTTTATCCCTATTACTTGAAATACAAGCTGCGCTCAAGTCTAAATAAAGAGCACTTTCACTTTCACTTTTGCGAAAACCCCGAAATACACCAAAATCAACTACAATCAAGGTCATAATATTTGAGAAAAAAGGGAAATCCACCGGGAAGTTTTTGAACCACAATCGATTTGTAAGTGCTCTAAAGTAGGTTGGAAGGGTAGAGTTTTAACTCTGAGTTTTAACATGAGACTTAAGACTTAGGACCTTAGGATCTGAGGATCCAAAAGTTCAAAAATAGTCCAATAAGACTCAGAATATAGCCTGGAAGTCTGCCAACCCCTCCCAAATTAAAATATTCGATTAAATTAAAAAGATAGCCAAAAATCGACTTTCTCGCCAGAACTTTAAATCTTGAAAAACGTTAAAATAGCCAAAATTCTCAATATATTATGACCTTGATTGTATATCACTATCAAAATCCAACTAAATGTGTATGGATAGCTTCAAGAAGAAGTTATGGACGTTTTAAACAATAAATTATCAATTAAATAACTAAAAAGAGAGAGAGAAAACAGAAGAAACATTACACGTACCTCTGTCACACATTTTGTGGCGCTGAAGTTTGATCTCAATGGGAAGGAAATTAGAAAGTTTATCAAGTAAAAATGTTCCTTGGAGTTTTGAGAAGCTCTTTATATAAAAAGGAAGCATCAAACCATCACTTACTACAAGAAAATAAGCCATGAAACAGCCATTCCCTTCACCAAAAATCCACACTTGAAATTTGACAAGATTCAAGATGGCGGGTTTGTTTTGATTGTCATAAATCCGGAACTATTAACAGTACCGGTGTAAAATTTTCCGGGAATGTTCTTTGTGGCGACAGTAAAAATTTGGAGTCGCTCCAAGAACCAGAAGGGCTAATATTACGATTTTCGTGACGGGCGGCGGGGTGGGCGTTTGGGGCGGACCACAAAATCTGCTCAGGTACGTGTCTAAAGACCTAAAGTTTTCGACTTTCCTCTTCTTTATATGAAATAAAACTTCGGGATATTGTTTAGCAAGGTTCGAACTTTAATTTAAACCAAGAATTGAAAAATCGACCCGAAAAAGATGATCCTATCTCAGAAGTGTTAACGACCACCTTAATATTAAAAGATTAAGTAGGAAATCTCAAAATATTAGGGTATCACCTGAATGGGGATGAAAGCTTGTGTACGAATCATTCCCTCGTGACTACTTTATGGTCGTTTACTTTCTGTTGGATAGGAAATCCCACCGGGAATATGACACAGTGTGTTTTTTCGATTCAATTCTCAAGTGATGTACACGACATACAAGATATTCTAGTTTTAAATTCACTTTTTTATTCAACCTATACTGATATCGTTTTTGATATTTGAATTAGTTCATAATTTCTTTCCCACTATTTTTTTCTAAACAAAAGAATAAGATGTAAAAGCAGGATGCCCTCATGTTTAAATGAATAAAATTTTTGAAATTTCTTAAAATTCAAATGAATAATTTAATTCTAGTAGGTAAGTTAGTCTTACGACCGTAGTTGGAGGTAGCCCGAAGTATGCCCAAAGGCTTCTCCTTTATAGTTCCTATCAAAAAGAAAAGAAAGACTGTGACTTATTTTCTTGGATTGCTATACTTCCTTGGTCCTTCTCTTTAATTGCTGAGCACTAAGCAGATTAGCATCAAATACCATTATACTATCTTTGGTATGTCCGGCCACTGACTCGTGGCCAGGTATTGAAACCACAACCTTGCGCACCGTGGCTGATTACTTACACTACTACTCTCTTTACTCTCAGGTAAAAGTTGTCAGCAGACAAGATTGCAATTCGAGATATGGCAATGGAATTGACCAGACAATGTTGTGTGCTGCTGCCCGTGGAAAAGATTCTTGTCAAGTAAGTCATAATAACGATTTACTTTCTCAAAGAATTAGGGTTAAGATCTACTCATTTGCTTGAAACTTTTAAGATATATATCAATTAGACCATGGTGTAAAGGAACCCATTAACCCTATTCAACCTAGGCTTTTAGGGGCGGTTCAGAACTAGGGGGGGGGGTGCTTTTCCTGTACCACCCCTTAACTTTTGATATAGTGGGTCTTTTTGGATGAAATTTGGCACACAAGATTCTTGTGACGTAAGGTAACTTTTGACAAAAAAATTTTTTGATGACGTCACTCATCATGCCCAAAGTGAGCAAAAACCGAAAATGTCCTTTGTTCTTATAAATAGCTATTGTATTCTAACAAAGGCTTTAGAAAAAAGTTGCCTGAGTTTAAAATGCTTATTTTATCCTAAATATTCAATAAATTACGGTTTAAACGATATATTTGACAATGAAAATAAATTTGTATAGGCAAAGTGTCAATTTTGTGACACCTTACTGTCAGAAATGTCATCATGCTCAAGGTGTGAAAATATTTAGGTGTCAATTTTTTTTTTTTGAAGCTAAATAAAAGTTAGGAATTTACAGAAAATTTCACGGCAAAAGCTCTATTATTTCAGGAGCTATTAGCAATAGTTTGACCTCCGAACAGAAAGAGCCCCCCCCCCCTAGTCCGAATAGGGTTAAGTATTTTAGGATACAAGACTGAAATTCGTCATTTATAGAAAGACAATGGTACTTACTTTGATAACGCTTAAATTGTATAGGGAGACAGTGGTGGTCCACTTGTGGTTGATTTGAAAGATTCGAACGGTGGAGACCGATTTTACTTGGCTGGTGTCGTCAGTTTTGGAATTGGTTGTGCGAACCCTAACTACCCAGGAGTTTATTCAAATGTCGCTTCTTTGAGAAACTGGATTCAAACAAATTTAGCCAGCGCTGGTGGTAAGTTAGAAGGAACGAAAAATAATAGAACAATTTTTTGACAATAACAAACTATTTTTTCGAGATAGAAGTCAAATAGACAACTATTTGACAAGAATAGTTAACTTTATAAACCAAGCATCGGGCTTTTCCTTAGCATGTCAATGTCCATAGTGTTGTACGTTCGTTTTTAAAGAAACAACGCTTTGCTAATTCAAGTTCATTTTGAAAGCAACGGTGGGAAGGAATTGTGAAAAATATTCAACTATTGGTATTGCTATGTCGCTCAGTCTTGTGCTACATAGGCTTCTTGTTTTACCTAAAAATTGAAATGAACTTAACAACGAAATCTACCTTAATTCTTTTATGTTTATTACAGTAAACCCATCACCAGTTGGCCCTGGAACAGTCGGTCCTGGACCAAGCCCAGGTCCAATCACGACTGCTCGTCCAACTGAAGGTCCAGCCCCAGGCCCAGGTAAGATATGGATTATATTTCATATGTCGGAAAAATGCGAAAAACTAAAAGGCTACATACACTACACAATATATTCTCAGGCAACATACTGAGTCCAGGTGTCACAGGAAAAAAGTACTCCCCGAAAAAAGTACTCCCCAGTACTTATTTCCGGGAAATAAGAACTTCTAGGTACATATTTTCTCGGAAAACAGTACTCCCGGGAGTACATTTTTCCTAAGAAATTGTCACCCCTCCAGGAAAAAAGTACTCCCCGTAAATACTATGCGGGGAAGTTGATTTTCCATAAAAGTTAGTATTTTGAACTGTCGACCAGCTAAATTTTAACGAAGTTTCAGAACTATGGTCGAGAAAAAATTGAATACAAAAGTTTTCTGAGAAATTTAATCTCAGTATGCAAGTTATACCTTAAATCTTAATTACTCAAACCTTTTTTATTCTTCAAGAAACTTATTAAGTCATGTAAAAATCTATTTGGAGAATAAAATTTGGCTCCTCGGAGACCCTTTACCCCGAGTTTTGATTAATTTCTTTAGCTCTAAAACAAGCTTCTAATTTTGTGTTTCAATTATTTTTGTTTTCTAAAAAAGCTGTAATTATACTGAAGAAAAATCCAACAGATGAATCGATATTTTACGTGAATAGTCCAACTGTAGGACTTTTAGACAGTGTTTCGCGAATGTTTTCACATGGTTAAAATTTCTTTCAAACAAAATGAGTGCTTTTTCCTAAGTACCTAAAGCTTTGAATTAAGGTATTTTTTTACAATCAAGTTACGAGAAAAAAAGGAAATTCCACCGAAGTTTTATAGTTACAAACTATTTGGAAGCTCTAATTTAGAGTTTTTAACGCTAAACTTAAGAACCAAAATGTTAGTCCAATAAAGCTCAGAACATATCCCAGAAGTCTATAAACGCCTCTCAAATTGAAATGTTCAATTACATTTAGTAAATAGCCCATTAAATAGCGGCTTTCTCGCCCAAACTTCAAATTTCGAAAAACAAAGAAATAATTAAAATTCTCAATATATTTTGACGCAGATTGGAGGAGTACAAATTTCCTAGAAGGGGTACTTATTTTCTGTTACACCGGCAATATATTGAAAAGATGTCCGCAAGATATTGTCAGTTTGATTTGCAATTTTAACAATATAAGGAATGTTTACAGAAAGAAAATTCCTTTTTATGATAGAGCACCTGTTATTTAATTCGTACATTGCGGGCCGAAAACGATATTGTCAAATATTGTTCATCAATGTATTGTGTCGGTTAAGTAGACCTTTAGCTTTGTTGATAGTCTGTTGTATCATTTTGCGAGTATTAAAACTACGAGTGAAATAAGGACTTCTTTGAATGTGACCATGTTTTTACCATTGCATTGTAATCTTCGCCTAATATGGGGTTGCGATGAAAACGCTTACATAGTTGATATATTTCTATATTACCAGCAATCTACAGTGGCGTCACTAGGGTGTCGCTCCTGAAGACTCAGCGACACCCTTTTTTGACAAACAAAAGTTTTTGAAAGACAAGAAATAAAAAGTGCTGGTAAGAGGACGACGCGCGGCAACTAGCGCTCGTACGGACACGCGCGACGTGCAGCTTTTTTAGAAAATCACGTCGCCTTCAATGGGCGGTTTTCAATTGGCGGCGATGTTTTAAATTGGCGGAGATATTTAGATTTTAATAAATTTACGGCACCGAATCAAAATTCAGTATTGCGATTCCTTAGCTTAGTAGAGCTCGGTAGAAATGAAGACAGCTCCGGGACCGTAAAATAAGAAATTTTTCTTCACTTTGGCCTTCATCGTCTGCACAAAAACAATGACACGGCTACCGACTTTAATATTTATTGTTATCCTCTTTGTTAAATTGTTAGCAAAATAAAAGAGGTCTCGTCGGTGACCGTAAATTACAATTATTTTATCAGAAAACGAGTAGAAGAGGATGGGACTCATTGAATGCAAGATCTTTCTTCGATTATATTATGATGTGAGACTATTACCATGAGAGAGCCGAGAGATATATTTGGAATACTGTATCAGAAAAACTTTTCAAGACCTGATCCTGACCTGATAGTGCTTCTCTTGTTTTTGGGAAGAATTGAACTGATGAAGAAAAAAGAATGCTATTATTCGTCGTAAAGACAGCAAAAGTTGCTTGTTTCCAGAATGGCAAATAATAAAGTAAAGATTTGTGATTGAACATTGACTATCGTATGTGGCAATATATAAGAGAGGGTACTTGTACAGATCCTATGCTGTAGTTCTGTATTCTGATTGGATTGCATGACATGATATTGTATTATACTGTAATGGATAGATGATAGACAGTTCTTGGTTTTTGACTGGTTGTGGTTTCTTGTTGTTTTATGAATTTGAGACTTTATGCTCGATTTTACAGACAATGACATCTTTCGTTTTCGAAGAGCATAAAATTGTCGGTGCTTATTTTCAGTGACAGCTATACGAGATCAAGACTCAATTTTCAAGACTGTTTTTTTTGGGGGGGATTGATTACATTGTTTTGTATACGGTATTTTAGCCTGCTAGTCTAAAGTTATTTTTATTTATTTTGTTGAAGGTTATTTTCATGATGAGCTTTGTAAAAATCATACAAAATACTTTTATGTCAAATCACAAAATTATCACTCAAGAAACGAATTTGTCTCTTGTTGACTTTTCCATATAACACGAACATAACTTTTTGAAAAAAATGAACAAATTTTTCATTCACTCTCCATCGGCACACTTTACAATAGAATTTCATTTTATATTTTACAAAAGGAGCGCATAAACTGTAAGACGGAGAGTTTGTTTATCTAATCTTACAATAAGAGCCAATCAGAAGATAGAAAAAAAGACAAAATAAAAAAGTTTAATGTTTTGATATTATGTTCTGTGTGTGGTGTGGTGTGATTTCAAATTTTTGTCAGTTGATAAGCTACCAATTTACTGTCCCTAAGCTAGTTATTCAGTCACAACTTAACCATCAGATTTATCTGAATCAAACTAGCTTAGATTTCTAGGCTAATAGTACATATGAGAAAGAGTAATATATAGCGGTACCATTTTAGTTTCGTCCGGGAATTTCCCTAGGACAAAAGGAATTTCCCAAAGGGCAATATCATTCTTTTAGAAACCACAAGCTATTATTACGAACGAGACACTCACTCTTTGAATATTTTCGATCAAATGCGTGGCTCTGCCACCCATTCAACAAATGGTAAACTCGTCTAATGGTGAGTTGCCGGTTAACCACGTTCATCGTGGCCTGTGTTTGGGGTTCACAGGTATTGGGATCTGCAGCCCATAACGTCCCCCGGTTGTTTGGAAGTATTTGGGCGTTATATTTAAACACCGCCCTAGCGAAATTAACAACCGCCCTCTAACCGCCCATTTGAAAATTGAAATTTGCGACACCCCTTGAAAATCCTGGCTACGCCACTGCTAGGCCTTTTAAGTAGTCTTTCGATTATTTTCATGGGGCCAATAGCAGCCTATTTGGTTATAATTGAACTAAAAAAAACACTTGAGGGAGCTTGGCGTCATACAAAGCGTGGATTCGAACCCAGAAGCCCTGGTTGTGGCGCATTGAACATATTGACTTCTTTGCTTGTTAACCACGAGTAAAGGCTTATAGCTAATTAACTCGATGAAGCATATATGGTAGAGACTATTAAATGATCCCAGCTGGCACACAACGTTGTTTCAACGTTCATCTAGCGTTATATGGACGTTGTGAACGTTAAATAAACGTTGAAACAACTTTGTGTGTCAGCTGGGGATAGACTAACATCAATATATGGATATTTTTTTTGTAAGGTGCTGACGTGTTCAACGATTTGAAAGTGTGTGGAAAATCTAAAAGTACTAAATTTCTTGATATGATTCAACGTATCGTTGGTGGAGTTGATGCAAACGAAGGAGATCTTCCATGGCAAGCAGCAATGCGTAGTAGAAACTCTGGAAAACCATTTTGCGGAGCAACTTTGATCAGTAAAAAATGGGCCGTCTCTGCTGCACATTGTCAAATTCGAGCTGGTCAGCAAATTGTACTTGGAGCACATAATTTCCGTCAGGCTACTGAAGGTAAGTGACCTAAAAGTATAACTTTAAATCCGAGGACGCCTCTACAAATACATGCGCTCATAACTTTCAAGCTCTTTGTCAATGGGTTATGCCTCAGTACCACCATACTCTAAGACAAGTTATCTTTGTTGTATACTTAGACAAGTTTTCAAAGGACGCTGACAATTTCGTCTGGAAGCCATGTTTTATCTATGATGTCAGAGAAAAAGCTTAGAAAAATGATATTGTTTTTCAAAAATTATACGTGTATAATTTTTAACCCTTAGACCACGAGGGACGCGTATATGCGCCCAAAACAAGCCAAAATACTGAGTCTCAGACTTGAGGCCATAACTGACCACTAAATAAGCATAAACCGAATGCTTTGAGAAAGAGTATATAAATAGCTTTCAAATGGTACCAAAACCATCTTCTAAATCAAAAGCTACAAGCTTTTATGACACTCTAAAGTTTTGAGATTCAAAAAATAAATTTAGAAATTCAAAATTTCAACTTATTCAAATAAACCGCGCAAGCGCGCACAAGGTTCTTTTTTTCTAAGTATTAATGGTGCGTACATGCCTGAGAATAAAGAAATTAAAATTGAAATATTCAAATTGAAAGGTTTCAAAAAGGACATCAGTGAGTGTTTAAGATATCTAAGTGTTAAACTCTAAATATCTTTCGAACAGCTTCAAGGCAAATTCGAACGGTGAGAAGAGCAATAAATCATCAAGGATACAATGATAGAACAATGACAAACGATATCGCTTTAGTTGAGTTAAGCCAAGAAGTAGAATTCGACGAATTTGTCAAACCTGCTTGCGTGTTGGATAGTTCAAAACAATTAGCTGCAGAAACACCAGTCGTCATTTCTGGTTGGGGAACGACAGCTTCAGGAGGAAGTCAACCAAACATCCTTCAAGAAGCTGAGGTAAAAAGAGGAAACTTTTGATGATAATTTTTCTGCTTTGAAAGTAATAAGTGGTAAAAAATAAACAATATAATTACATATATTCAATTTGGGTAGGTTTGAGTGGAAAAACACTCTTCAATCCCAGAGTTGCATTTGTAATTTTGAATTTTGGTCAAATACATCATGTAACTTAGGGGCCCAAAAAATTAAAGTTTTGCCCAGTTTTGCTAAGCTTGCGGTTATTGATTGGGATCGGATAATCCCGAATCTACTCTTCAAACAATGTCTTCAGGTCTCAGACCACGTTCACGCATAACAATTCCGTTTCGCTCCGGAACGAAATGAAGCCATTCTATTGGTTAGAAGTGACGTAAAACTTCAATGCAACCAATTAAATGGCTTCATTTCGTTCCGGAGCAAAACGGAATCGTAGCGTGTGAATGTGTTCTCAAATACTAAAAATATCTTCTGTATAATTTCTCAGGTAAAAGTTGTCAGCAGACAAGTTTGTAATTCAAGATATGGCAATGGAATTGACCGGACCATGTTGTGTGCTGCTGCTCGTGGAAAAGATTCTTGTCAAGTAAGTCATAATTCGTGAAATAAATCGGAGAAAAAAATGTCGGAGTTTTATTTAGTCGGGTTTCTTTTTCGTCGGGGAAAAAATTCGTCTCCTAGAAGAATTTTCGACACTTTTCCCCGACAAAAATTTCCAAAAGAAATTGTTTCCTTTACTATCTCGAAAATGGATTTTGTAATTCGCGACGTTTAAAGCATTAATTTCAGTAAATAAAGTTGTAAAAAAGTTAAATTTCAGTTTTGGTTGCGGTATAAAATTCCGGGTAAATATTTTGGTTGGGGATAAAAAAATCGGGTACAAGTTTTGGTCGGGTGATAAAATGTTGGGGAAATATTTCGTCATCCCCTTAGACTGGAGTCGTTTATAATGCATGTAATACTAATAATAAACACAAATAATGATACGGGATTTAGTTTGTATAAACGACTGGAAGAATCTAGTCTAGCAAGCTAGACGACTAATTCATACATAGTAGAAATAAAGCAAAAAGTAATGAATGGAACAATTTTAGTCGTCTAGGAACCTTTGTGCACTAACACCAAACAAAAGAAAAGTGTCAATATTTGCAATTATAATCTTTTTCCCGCTCAAAATAATTATTGAGAAAAACATGTATGTGGATTTGTGTATTGAAAGTTTTTCATTTGAGTTGATTTTGTTTTGAGAGTTTGTTATTGCTTGATAAACTGTTTTCTTGCTACGCAAGTTTCTGCGTAGCTAGCCCCTGTATCTGTAAGGCTTGAACACCGGATTCTTCCAGTCGTTTATACAAACTATATCCCGTACTGTTATTATTATTATTATTATTAGTATTGATATTATTAGTATTACACGCATTATAAACGACTCCAGTCTAGGAAGAATCCGGTGTTCCAGCCTTATAGATACCGGGCCTAGCTACGCAGAAACTAGCCTATACTAGACGTCATCCGCGTTTTTTTACGCAATTAACGTCTATTCCACTTTGCGACTTTTTCGAATGTTTTGAGCCCAGGTTTTCGGGCTCTAAACATTCGATTTTTTGACCTCACTTTTAACTTTCGAAGCTCCTGCAGTATCAAAATAATCGAATTTGCGTCAAAGCACTTGAAAGGCTTCTATTTTTCGAAAATCGTCAAAGTGGAACTCACTAAGAAACGAGATGAAAAATCCCGGTTTTTAGTGAGGTGCTCGCTACGCAGAAACTTGCGTAGCGAGAAAACAATTTATTAAGCAACAACAAACTCTCAAAATAAAATCAACTCAAATAAAAAACATTTTTAACACACAAATCCACACACATTTTATTTTCAAGAATTTTTTTTGAGCGGGAAAAAATTTTAATTGCGATATTGACACTTTTTTTTGTTTGGAGTTTGTGCACAAAGGTTTCTAGACGACTAAAATTTACTTTTTTGCTTTATTTCTAATATGTCTGAATTAGTCGTCTAGCTTGCTAGACTATCATCCCCTCAAAATTTTCGTCACTTTCCCCCGACATTTTTTTCCCCGATAAGGTATCTAAAAATGGTGTCCTCGATGTCTCTGTAAAGCGGGTTCTTTAAAGTAAAGCCCTCTTTACAGCCAAAGTATTATTGAGAACGTTAAATGAGAAAACCTCAGAAAATGTGAAAAAGCAGTGTTCGAATTGACTTCAAAATCATAATAAAATATAGAGAATAATTTATAATAAAGAGTTGACACAATATCTTTGTTTCAAACTCAGAGTTTCATGGTGCACAGGCACCAATCTTCAGTGAAATGAGATAACGTTAGAAAATAAAATACAATATGTTGTCTTCAAAAAATATTTATGACGTCACATTTGAACGTCATCAGGTGGTTCAAAGATATCAAGCTGAAATTTTATTTAGCACTCTACGAGGAGAAGATATACACCCTCTATAGAGAATAATTTAAGAATACAATGCTGTTATCGTCAATCATTGCTGTAAATGCTGTAAAATTTAAGGAAGATATTATTTTCAAATCAAGATAGACAAGGTGATGATATACAATCGTGCTACTCTAGTTGTGTTTTGGTAATTCTAATGTATAATATTAAATCCCTGGGGTTTACGGGCCAGAAAGATGTACAGAGATAAATATTTTTATTTTAGGGAGATAGCGGTGGTCCGCTTGTGGTTGATTTGAAGGATTCGAATGGTGGAGATCAATTTTACTTGGCTGGCGTCGTCAGTTTTGGAATTGGTTGTGCGAACCCTAGCTACCCAGGAGTTTATTCAAATGTCGCTTCTCTTAGAAACTGGATTCAAACTAATTTAGCCAGCGCCGGTGGTAAGTGGAAATAGAATTTCTTTGTTCAGTACAGGCAAATATCTTTTACTAGCTTTCACGTCAAAGTGCGAAAACCGTTGGAGATGAATGTGTTCAGAGCCATTTCTTTGTTGCTATTGGAGCCAAAGCTCGAACACATACTAAATTATTCTATTTATCAATCCAACAGTTTATCCAGCAACAAACAACCCAGAGCCCTCCACCACCACCACCACCACCACCACCACCACTACAAAAAGCACCACAACCACCAAAAAGCCGGTTGTCACAACTACCAAGAAGCCAGTTGTCACAACCACCAAAAAGCCAGTTGTCACAACAACAGAAGTTGTGACCACTGAACCGCCAGAATCTACCACTACACCTGAAGAACCAGAAGTTGCAGGTAAAAAGGAGAATATAGAAATTGTAGTAATGCATACAATTAATACACAGATTTTAAATTATTTTTTCTTTGGTTAGATTCCGTGTAATTTGCAAGGAAAATATCAGGTACCCAAAACTCAAAACTGATAGATGGCGTACGTATTCTGTTTCTGTGTAAAATTCTACATTTTATTGGCAATGTGTTAACGAAAATAGAACGTCGGTGCTCTTCCATACATTGAGTTTAGACCCGGGGGGGGGGGGGCAGCTGGGCAAAAGGACCGACGGGTATGTGCGGGTCCTAAGGGTACCTTTTCCAATATGTTTAAAATGCACTGTAAGGGTCGGAAAAACTAGAGATGCACTGTAAGGGTAGAAATTTCAGAAAATTCTTGAAAAATCTAGATATTTTGACCAAAAATGCTAGAATATTGACCATTTTTTGCACGAAAGGGATCGAAAATTTGGGGGAAAATGCACTCTAAGGGTATGATTTTCACTGATTTTTGCTGCACTGTAAGGGTGCAATTTTAAAAGCCAATTTTTGGCCCGCACATACCGTCAGTCCGCAAACCCAGTGCCCCCCCCCCCGGAGTTTAGACAATAGACCTTATCAGAGTTTTTGATTTTTCTAAAAAAGCGATGCATTGTGGGATTGTTTCGTGGGCTATTACAATAGAAATCTCTTGGGAATTCCTCAAGGGAATTCTATTGTAATACCCCCAAAACACTACCACAATGCATCGATTTTTTAAGATCTACATTCTTCACTTCAAATCAAAAATTTGAATTCTTCATTTTCCCTTTTGTAGTTGAAGAGGTTCAACTGATTCGATACTGGAGTCGTAAATTCCGTGATCACTTCTACACAACAAACTTCAGGGATCTTGGATTCATGAGAAAAAGTTACAGGTTTGAAGGAGTTCAATGTAAACTGGCCAAGAATCAAGTGGCAGATAGTGTTCCGCTCTACCAGTACAATAAACCTGACAAGGACCATATGTACACTATAGATCCTAAAGAAATTGGTGTTACTACTCCAGGTAAATTTTTCTTTTTATAGAAAGAACGTAAACAAGACTTTATGGTTTCGAAGCCAGAAATTCTAAGAACATTTCAAGATTTTGCGCATTTTAAAACATGCAAGTTCTTTGCTGGAAATTAGACAAAAATGCTCACAAAATACTGAAAATAAGAAAATCTTTAGCCTAAAACAAGCCAAAAGAATATGCGATACTTTCAAAATAATTTTCCGAAGAAAAATAAAGCTCACGTATTAGAAAGTTAAAAATGGATGCTACTCGCTGTTTTTCTTTCGTTTAATCAGTTTTCGCACCTCAATTTTTAGTTTTTGGAAAAAAATATTTAGGGTTATTAGTACTAGTAATAACATGGTTTAGAGGGTGATTTGGGATTAATAACAATGAAACGAGGGGTTATTAATCCAAAATCACCTGAGAATACAATGTTATTCCGCGTTAATTATATGGTCAAAAAAAGAATTGAAGAACACTCAATCGCTATTCTTTTCGAAACTTATAAAAACATTCGAAACTATAAAAAAACATTCGACTGACACTCTTATTTTGATTGGCTTTAAAATTTCGTACGATATTTTGTTAACCAATCAAAATATCGTACGATATTTTTCTTTCAACCAATAGAAATTTTTGTTTACACATCAGGGCGATTACAAAAAGCGGGGCTATTACGGATTTATCGCCCCGCTCGTCCTTTACAAATCTAAACTAAATGTAATCAACCATACAAATATATAATTATGGTAGTTAGAATGATTTAACGAACTATATTATTTTGTTTCAATAGACCTTTTCATGAATAACGTCACAAACATCACTTGCCTCGCGTATTCAAATAATTACCACGGTGACTATGTCTCTTGAGACATTAAATGATTTTTTTATAAATTCTTGATATGCGTAAGTCATTTTTCTAGCGGAAACACCCTAAAAAAGCCGGTATTTGACCTCTCTCTGTTACTAAAAATAGAAACACAGAGGTAAAAAACCGGCTTTTTTGGGTGCTTCCGTTAAAAAATATGACGTCATCTATTGTAAGCACAATCGAGTTTGGAGTTTCTAATGGTACTGAATAAATTTTATTCAAACTTACAGGTGCCGAAGGTAAAAATGGATATAAGTTTCAAAAAATTGTTGGTTATTGCTACCCCGAACCAAAAGATGGTACTATCCCATTATACCGATACTACAAGGCGAAAATTGTAAATCACTTCTACACAACAGATGGAAAAGAAATGAAAACGACGACTCCAGGGGAATTTGGACAATGGAATTACCTGATGCAAGGAATTACGTGTTATGTTTACCCTGGGTCCTACCCCTTAAGGGAGTATAAGTCTTAAATTATATTTGAATGAGTTTTGTTGCGTTGCACACTTTTTACACCCTTTTTAAGTAGTTTTTACTTTGATATATATTACTAGTGATATATATTTTGTAAACTATATTTTGGCATAATATGAATATGAGAAAATGCAAAGTAAAGCTATCATTAATTACCAGGGATGAGGAATTAAAGGTGAGAATAAATGCTGGGTATTTGTGATATGCACAACTGCAACGACTTCACAAAATTATGCATCTTTTCTGTTTTTGTTCCACCCAATACGTAAGTTTTTCTATTGTTTAAGTGAGGGTGGAAAGGGTGGAAAATTTGCTAAAAAGACTCTCCCAGTGGTGCATATAATGAATATGCAGGCCTTGGGTCGGTTTTCAATTCACTACATGGTTGAGAAAGCACAAAGCTTCAAAATGACGATTCTACACCGGCAGGTCCAAAATGCATAAGACATAATGCATATTGCATAATGCATAATGCATAATATTTGAAAAATGTCAATTTTAGAGGCTATAATAAGGAGAATTTGAAAAATAATATTTTCAACAAAACAAATATACCATTTTCTACCAGAAAATAAAGGGTGGAAAATGTAGAAAAAACACGAAAATATCTCCTCCGTATACTACTTTTCTAGCTCGAAAACGTAAATTTTAAAGCAAGATCTTTTTTTTGGTTTTTCAGATATTTTTCAAACAATTGCTAATAAATTTCAACGGGTTTACCCTCTTACAAAGCATTAACAATGTGAATGCTTTTTGTTAGATAAGCCAATATCCAGCCAATATAAATTAAGAAGCTTCATCCGGAAGCTAGATCAAAGAAAATAGACTTCGAATCTTTTTACATTCGAATGTTTAAGCTTTTTTGAGAAAGAAGAAGGGGGAAACCTTTCTGATCTGTTGCATCTTCTTATTAATGCTGACGGGAAACCCTTTGATGTTATGATTCGAATATTTTCTCTTTCGTTCGGATTCGAAAAGTAAGTATTATGTCTGGGGGAATCCCTCTGATTGGAATGTTTACAAGAAACTCTTCTAAAGAGGGTTTTAGAAAATATGAAATTGTTCTGTAAATTACACAATACTATTATGCATTAAGCAATATGCATTATGTTTTATGCATTTTGTACCTGCCTTTTCCACTAAGGGTTCAGAGCACAATTTTTTCAACGGAGTTTTAATAGACCTTTTCATAAATTACGCCGCGAACATCACTTGCTTCGTTTTGAAATTATCTTCATGGTGATTAACTCCTAGTTGATTTTGTTAAAACTACTTTCTATTTATATAAAAACAGCATTTAATATCTCAAGGGACATATTTATCATGGTATTTGTTTGAATACGAGGCAAGTGATGTTCGTGACGTAATTTATAAAAAGGTCTATTACAACGCGGTTATATAAGAGCTAAATCCAGTAAACTTTGGTCGATATCGTCAACACCGAATAGCGTTCTGCATCTCACACGTCGTAATCATTTCAACAAGAAATTCGTAGGAGTTCAAATCCCACAGCTCATTTCGAAATGATTTGAAACAAACGGTGAAAGCTAATACCTTTCTTTTAATATTGTAATTAATTAAGGGGGGTTTCATGGTTGGTGGAGGAGGGGAATCGGCCCTTTTTCGGACGGAGTGGCGGAATTTGGCGAAAATTTAGACATAATTACGGAGATTGGGTTCTCCGATGGAGACGGAAAATTATACAACTTTAGTACGGATGAACGGAATTTAGCTACAAGTTTTTCGAAATTTCGGAATTGGCAAAAATTATTCAAAATTCGTGGAATCTTTGGCAAAAATCTTGAATCTCAAAGAAATTTTCAGTGGCGGAATTTCGGTTTATTTTTAAACGGTTTGACAGAAATTGGAGGAAAAATTGGCGGAATTACGGAATCGGGAATAACTTTCTGCAGATACTGAAAGAATAGACGTCTATTTAAACCATGTTAATTAAATATTTCACCTTTCCAGAGATGATAAAATTTGATACAACAGACTTCTTCTTCTACCGCAGACTCCGGTAATTGTTATGGGTCAGCCTTTCTTAATATATCTAACATAAATTTAAAAGAGCACATCCTAGTAAGTGCGTGCTCAAATGCAAACCAAATCGGGAAATCAAACTGGAAAGATCAGGAAATCGAACCCGACTATCGCGATTGATCGGATTTACACACAATTGCAAATTAAAAACACTGAATTTAAAAAACTCCTTAATTATATTACAAATCACAATAATGTAATAATGAAACACAAATCAATTCAAACAACACATTATAAAGTGTAGGGCCATTTGAAACATTTTTAAATAAATAGAACCATTTGAAAACTGAAACAGGAAATGTGTTAGAATTTGAAAGAAAGTTGCTAGTAGCCCCATCTCATGACGGAAAGAAACATATACAAATCGGTTTGAAACTAAAGGTTTGGGGATGCTGGTGCAATGCAACAATTGGTAGAAAGAAAAATGGGGTGGAGACACGTGAAAGCGTTTCAGATTGGTGGGATGCAGCATGTTGCATTGCACCAACGTGAAAACTTAAGCCTTAAAGATGATTAAAAAAAATTCATGAACAGTTTCTATATCTAGACATAAACCGTCGCAGAAAACTTTTGAAACTTTCAATTGTAGTTTAAGTGACGGTGACAAAAAGCTCTTTTGTCGCAAAAGGCAAAATAGAGTTCTTCCAAGTTTGGTGATAGGTGTTATATTATAATTTGAAATATTAAATATCAAAGAACTGACTCGAATTTTGAATTGAATTTACTTTCATAATGACGAAAATTAAAAAGAAACATTGACAACAATATTCACCTAACTTTTTGAAATAGCATAAAAGACCTACTTCCGACTTTAACTTTTTTTCTGAGATTTATTCTGTGGAGACAGACATTACTATTCAAAGGATCGAAGATGAAAATCGCATAGCCCTGAGGAGGGTACTTAGGTTTTCAGGCATGTGTGAGCTATAAGGGTCTGTCTAAGGGTCCTAAAAACCTCAGTTTTTTCTCTCTCTAAGTTTCACGTGCCGATTTTCTGCTTGGGCATATCCTTCATCTCTTAAACCCAGTACACCCCGGGCATAACATCATATTAAGCTCAATTTAAGTCTGTGTTAAAAAGATGTTTAGTGTTTTTATTTTTAGACATAGCTTTTCAATCATTTGTCGCATAATGAAAAGGTTTGTATCGTTGGAAAGATACTTAAATGCGTTCATATTTTCTCTACTCTTTCATGGAATCTTTCCTACATTTCTCATTTTTGATACGAATTTCAACATAGCCCTTATAAAAAACACTGGTCTGGAAGCTTATTGTTTTAACGTTTTGTTAGCTTTTTCCTTTGTTATTATCAAAAGATGAAAATCGATTTGCTCAGTTTTTGATCACGTTACCAAGCACACCCTTGGGATTGGTTTAAGATTTAATCACATGATCAAAAAGTGAGCAAAACAAACTAATTTCTCAACGCAAGTTCAAGAAAGAAACAAAGGAAAGAAACAAAAGGCTTCCAGACCAGGGCTTTTAATACGGACTATGTTTTCAACCATCCTGGATGATTACCATGGTTTCTTTTATTTTTGCACGCTCTGACATAGAAAATGTTAATAATTTGCATTGGTTTTGCATATCAGCAAACAGCTTCGTATTTTTTTTTCCTCTTGTATTTTTTTCTTTTGTTCAAGCATTTTCGGGACGAAATATACTAGAGAAATTAAATACAAGTCGGTATTGAAAATTATAAAATATACTATAATCATGGAGGTATAAAGAAACAGGAGAAGTATGCTATTGTAACCAAGATCCGCTCGCCCTACGATTAAAAAAGCTACGATGTATGCATGCTCATAATCTCATATATCGTGCATTTTTAATGAGCTCTTTTATCCATAGGTGAAATCCTATTGGCTCATTTAAGCTTTAGAAATTAGATGAGACGAGATTCATTGTTTCTGACATCATTGTAAGAAAATATTTTGACTAAAAAAAGGCCTGTAAACTTGGCAATCCTTCATCAAATGATAAGATCTTTCGATCAATGTTTTCCTTAAGGTGAACTCTATTGCTTGATACTTTCCTCCAAAATTCTCCAGCGACTTTATGTCTACACATTGAGTCTGAAATCGTGTGTGCTTATAAAGAACTTTTCATTTTCTGGCTTGAGAAGATATCTTTTCAAAACAAAATTGAACGGATAGCAAAATGGATCATAACCTTGCCTCGTGGACGAAGTTTTAACTAATTTTCGTATATTAAAAGGCTAGAATCTTCAATACTGATTATTAGAATGTTCATAGCAAACTTGAGTTCTACTAAAAAGTCTTATTTCATCGGACGAGCCTAGAATTTCTTTTGATACATTTTATAAAAGAAATCAAGACTTTAACGACCAATTACCGACACATTCAACTCCTGTTTTTCTTTATACCTCTATGCTATAATATACCAGAGCCTGTCCCGGCATGGATCTTTTAGATTTAAATAAAATTCTATTAGAATTATGGATTATGTACAGCTTCGTATTACCGTGAAAATCACATGCCGAAATAATAATCTTTTCAGCGCGCAATCAACGTAGAGAAAAGTAACCATGACGACAATCCCAGGGGGGGCACTCGATCTGAAAACGACCATACATTCGGCCCAAAATTTGGCTTCTAAAATCGGACCCTTACAGTGCAGTGAATTTCCATGAAAAATAATACTACAGTGCACTTTTTCAAATTTTCTCCCCCGTAAGGGCAAACATTTTTGCAATTTTCCAAGAAAATGTGGAATTTTTCCTCCAATATTGACCAATAGACCTTATCGGAGCTGTTTATTTTTCTAAAAAAGCGATACATTGTGGGATTGTTTCGAGTGTATTACAATAGAAATCTCTTAGGAATTCCTCGAGGGAATTCTATTGTAATACACAATGAAATATAAGCCCGAAGGGCTAGAAGTCAATCTCCTTGGTAGGATTTGAAGCCAACAAATCCTACCAAAGTTCCGCGGCCTTGAGCGGCTCGCCTGGTTTTTACACAAATGACAGATTGAAACTAAAATTTAACGCTAAATTTCGAAAAAAAATATCAATCGTAAACAAAGGAATTGCTAGATTCAATCTGTCGTCAAAAATGCAGCGCATTTTTTAAGGCTTCACTTTTTCTTGCCTGAGAAAGGTTGGAGATTGAACTCTAGCCCTTCGGGCTTTAAACTCAATGGTAATACACTCGAAACAATCCCACAATGCATCGCTTTTTTAGAAAAATCAAAAACTCCGATAAGGACTATATCGTGCAAATTTTACCAAAAAATTGGCCTTTTATCACAATTTCCTACCCTTACAGTGCAGTTCAGTGCAGTTTTGTAATTTCCTACCCTTACAGTGCACTAGCTGAACTATGAAAAACCTACCCTTAAGGGCCGAATGTCTGGTAGGTCATTTACCTTGAGTGCCCCCCCCCCGGGCGACAATCCAAGATCTTGGATTAAGTTGACATTTTTATTCGCGTCGTTGAAAACACAACTTAAAATGTCATAAAGGTTTAAAAAAATCATGTACATAATTTCTTTTGGAAGAAACTCATTTCAATTACACTCAGAGATTTCTGGGGAATTCGTCAATCAATAGTAAACATGCATACTGATACAGGTCGTGTTCAGACCAAGGTTTAAGGTAATTAAGTCTACATGTTTCTTTTATAATCCTTTTGTATTTAGCTGCAGACTCCTCATAAGTTAAACCAAAGTTTAAAAAGGAATCACCCTCTGGTTTAAAAAAAAAGTTTTTACGATATTATGACAGTTTTCTGAATAGACGAAATAAGAGTTCGCAAGTGAAAAGCATTCTCCTTTTGTGAATTATGAAAGGAGAACGTGAAATTTATGACTTAGAGACGCTCGGAGCGTCTCTAGCAATTTAGGCAGCTAATGGGCTTTTAATGAGAATATCATGGATCGAAGTATGGAGATTCCCATACTCCGCAACAAAACTGCGTGCGATCTCCTCTATCAAAAACGAAGCCTCACTCAAACATTCAAAAGGGGATTCCTTTTTCCTCTCTTATGTAATCCATCTAAAAGATGAAATAGCAATTAAGTCGTTGCATTTCTTAATTCCCATATCAACTTAGTACTACTTACGCCTTAAATTTAAACTTTCATGTCTGAACACGACCACAGTGTGCTAGAGATTTACAGGGTGTCCCTAATAAAACTATCGAGTTTGAACATGCGATTGAGTAGAAAGTTTTAAGTGTGTATTCACAAAATTGTATTTTAAGCTCTCCCTCTTTTTTCTTTGTCAGTTATACGTTGTAACTACCTTTTGTAATGAGCCTATGTGATGGAGAACGTTATTATATTTTAGCGATAACACACACAAACTTTTCTACTCAATCGCATGTTCAAACTCGATACTTTTATTAGGGACACCCTGTATATGGTTATTTTTAATCTTCATTCTTTCTACAGTGATAAGATTGTCCCATGCGCCATAAAATGTCTACATTCGGTCGTTAGAGAGGTTGATATTTTCTTTGAAAACTCGGCCCCTGATAGCTTCGTGATATCTATATAATAATAACTTTACATGTCCTCTGAGTAGGATATCGTTTTTGGTCCAGTGCGCAGCAGAATGGACCTTTAAAAAGCAACTGATCGAAAAGATTTTGTCTTTATCGGGGCCTGTGCGCGCAATAAATTAACAAGTCCAGGCTAAACCAACCGCCGATGTAGAATTTTTGCCCCGCCGACCCGCGCGATGTTTGACCTATGTTTTGGATTGAATTGGTAGTAGAGTCAAACTTCTCGGTTAGATTAAAGGGTTGTTTCAGGTAGGGTCAGGTAGGGTTAGGGCTAGGTTTGGGGATGGGGGTTAACCCCTGGTTAGGGTTTTAGCTGCCGGGTAGAGTTTGGAGTAAATACCATGTTTATAAGCAACTTTGAACTCCCTAATGCAGTTGTGACTCGATGGCCGAGTGGTTAGGGCGCCGGGGTTCTAATCATAGGTGCTTTGTATATAGTGGGTTCGAATCCCATCAGCGGCAAAAGTTTCGAAATTTCGGGATATGCATCAAAAACTTTCAAGAATTAGCAATAAAAAGAAAAAAAAGTGTCAAAGAATAGAAGCTCAGAGTGGAGGATGGGAAGGAAATTTTTTTGCGTCACTTAAGGAACCCGGTACAAACGACATTCGGTTATTGCCACGTCATCTGGACCTTCACGCCGCTCCGGCTTCTTGTTGTTTATTAACTAGCAATTTTAGCTCTCGCGGGAAATTTATTTATAGGGGGGCGCTGTTTCATTCAAAAGCAACAATTTTCTGCCTGTTTTATTCAAAATACAAAAAGGTGAATCACCCCCTGTTGAAAATAATTCTTGATTGATAAGAATAAAGTATAACTGCCAAATTTGGAGCTTTCTGGATCAAAAAACGGTCAAAATCACAAAAAAGTGGATTTTTGTCAAATCTTTGCATTTCTTGACTTTTTGGCTTAAAATCTCGCTGGAAAGACACACTTTTGAATTTTTTTCTTGCTTGACCATAAAGCACAATCCAATTCCTACGAGTTAGACCAGGTATGACGATTTCGAATTCAAACTGGGCATTACAGAATAGCCCAATATAGGAAATAGGAAATTAGGATAGGAATAGGATAAATTAGGAATCACGCTATATTTTGCAGAGTAGGCTTAACTGTATACTCACGGTGTGCAAATAAACTGTGTTTTTATTTTGATCTTTATGGCTTACAAACAAACAAATTGTAAAATTTTATATGATTTGATTCGGGTTCTACAAAATCATTTTACTTTTGAAATTGTGCATTTTATTTTTATAACTTACAAACAAACGATGCATTTAGATAATTGTATAAATTCATATATGATTCGAACACCCCCTTCTCATAGACCCGGGAGGATTTTTTCAGTCAGTGGAGGTAAAAATAACGGACCAAAGTTCGACGAGGATTGATATTCAAATTTCTTTTTATGGCTGGGGATTTGAATTCCCTGGATTAAGATACAGAAAATTCAGTGGGGATGAAAAATACCACAACATTTTTCCGATGATGATTTGCTTATCAGATTATTGTCAGTGGGAGACCAAAATTAGAGTATAATTTCCACTGGGGACAAAAATTAAGAGTTTAATTTTCCAAAGGGAAGGAGTCCCAGTGGGTTCCCAGTGAGAAGGGGAATATATTGTTTTACAAAAAAAAACTGTGCTTTCAAATAATGCAATCAGATATAATAATAAAGTTTTTTTATGCATGGATCCCACTTTTTTGCAGACCATGCCATACTGTTTCAAAAGTTACTATTTTAAGCCATAAAAACTATTATTCTTTTAAGTTTTAAGGTGTTTTGAGGGTGTAAAAATTAAAAAATTACCTCGTCGCCCAACCAAAATATTGCCCCCCCCCCAACTCAAAATGACTCACCGGGGCCCATGTTATGATTCGATTCGGAATTTAGCGATTATCGTAATGGTATAAGATAAAAATTGAGCTGCAAAATTTCTTAAAATATTTACAAAATAATAAAATCATGAAAGTTCATGAACAAGTTTTTCAATAAATCAAGCAGTCGATAGATAGAATATAGTTAAAAAGGACCAGGGGTTTTTTTTCTAACCAATTTTAAGAATTATATTTCCAATGGTATATGATATCATAGTCATTATAAAAAACCCCAGTCTGGCAATGTTTTGTTTTAGCTTTTTGTTCAATTTCTTTTTCTTAGAAACAAAAGACAAGTTTTTTTATAACGTTACCAAAATCTCCTCTGGGGATTGGTCTATTCATATGTCTATGGTCTATTTCCTAATCACACGATCAAAAAGTTTGCAAAATAAGTAGATTTTGGTACGCAAGCTCCATCTTTTAACAATTAAAAGAGACAAAAAGCCTTCCAGACCAGTGTTTTTTTAAAGACTATGATAATATGTTAGGATTGAAGCATTTGATGAAAAATGGAAAGCAAAAAAAAGATTAGTGCACATTTAAAGCGAATATACATTTCGTTTGTTTACTTCTATAATAAAAAACAATCAAGATTTTTATGCAAAATCCTTCTTGTTACCATTATTCATGATATGCACCATTGCAATGTCTTCTGACATTACATCACATACCCAACAGCTGATTGGTTGTATGAGACGTAAAATCAGTCAATGCGTCACTTTCTACCAACCAGCTGTTGTGTCCGTGGAAGACATTGCAATGGTGTATATCATCAATCGTAAAAGGGGTTACGCACGGAGAACGAGTCTCGTGTTCGCAAAGCGAAAGGGATTCTATAGACGCCAGGTAGAGACACCCCAAGCCCACTGGTTATGTAAGAAGAGCTATCAATTTGCTGCTCAAAAGAATATCGTACTCTTTTTCCGAAAATCCCAAATCCCAAAGAAATTCCGAAAATCCAAAATTCCATAAATCTAAAAATTACATCTTAAAACGGATCAAAACTCAAAATACTGTGAATCTTGTGACGAGGACGTCATTTTGGCCCTAAATGTCGTCACCGAAATGGATTGACATAAATTTTTAACTTTATTGAAATGAAATCGATTTCTAGTTGATCCGATAGATTCTATCGATGATTACCAATCCAATGAAGACTCAATAAGTAATAGTTATCGCATGACTTTGAGTGCAATACGAGAGATATTTTACGAGCGAGGCGAGCCTTTTTATTAAACGTAAAAATTTAATAGATTTAATCTATTTACAGAAAGTTAAAGGAAGCAAAAATTCCCGAGTTAAAAAAAGGAAAATAACTCAGATAGTTAATGGAATCACGATTTCCCGAGTTAATCAAAAAATCAAAAATAACTCGGAAAGCAAAAGGAAGCAAAAATCCCAAAGTTAAAAGATGAAAAATGACTTCCGGGTCTCTACTCTACAATTTCGAATTTCGAATGTTTTTGTTCGAAAATCTTGTTAGATTCGAATGTTAGATTCGAACAAAAACATTCGACTGAAGTTCCCGCTGAAATTATGCACACCAAAATAAAGAAAAATTTTGTCGATCCAGAAGCTTCAAAATAAATGCAGCAGCTTTTTCAGAGATGTGAAATTATTATACATTACAGTACACAGAAAAAGAAGATGTATTGTATTTTTTCGATTGAGAAGAAATTCTTTATTGTTGCGTTTCTCTATCAGATTGATAACACTTTTCGATGTTTTTGTTTCGATGCATAGTAGATGAGAAAATGCATACTGGTTTAAGCTATATGAATGGTCTGAAACAACATTTTTGCAACAAAAACTAATTGGGGCGAACTTCTCGACTTTCAAGGCTTTCAAACTATCGTCAAGCTGTAAACGTGTCGAATTTTCGAAGTAAGAAGTGTTGTACTGTTGATTGTTGAAGAATTGATGCTGAAAAGTCAAAGACACAGTTTTGTGGAGGATTGGGAGAGACACAAGACACTTTTTACAAAAATCCCTCATTACCTGGTTTAATCAAAGACATTGAATTTCCCTCGTTTTGTTATGGAAAATATTCATGACAAGTATTCAAGAATTTCAAGTTTTTATGCATGCATTGATAAAAAGAACTGTTTGGTTTTTCACGAAACAAACGAAAGTGCCGAAAGCTGAATTTATTTGCTTTGGGTCGTGTCACGTGTGTGTCGAGTAGTTTTGTAAAAATTTCTATATATTTCATCAGTTTTAATTTCACTGACTTTTTAGAAAGAATGGAGTAAGAGCTCATCAAAAAATAGTTCGTTTTTTTACGTCTTCCCATTATTTATTCCGAGAGTTCAGTTCTTTTCGGCTGTTTTGTTTAGATTTTCTGAAACTGCTTACCCAAATGTTAGCCAATTTTCATTTAAAGTCGTCCTAAAGCCTCATAACACCCCTCTCTCATTGCATTCTCAATAAATTTTCCGATCCAAAGAGGGGTATAGCCATTTTCAAACTCCTTTCCAATCTCGAGTTATCGCATTTCTTTTGTTTTGATGACGTCATCAACTGATAATGGCTAAAAATCCAGCCAAATTTGAAAGTCATACTCAAGCCTTATAAACCCTCCCATCTCATTCCCCATAAGATTCCCGATCCAAAGAGGGGTTAGCCATTTCCAAACTCCTCTTCAAACTCGAGATATCGCATGTTTTCTGTTTTGATGACGTCATCAACTGAAAATGGCCAAAATTCAGCCAAATTTGAAAGTCCTACTCCAGCCTTATAAACCCTCTCATCTCATTCCCCATAAAATTCCCGATAGAATGAGGGGTCAACGACCTCCCAACTCCTCTTCAAACTCGAGATATCGCATTTTGAAGTTTTTCCCAAACCCGCGACGTCATTGGGTCCCTTTACCCCTTATGTTATCAACGGTCAATTCGCAAATTTTGGAATTTTTGCGGTCAACAGGTACCTTATGCCCCAAGGGTCCCAAAAAACCAAAAAACGTCAATTTTTTCCAAGGGAAAGTGGGTTTTTAAATTTGCGAAAGATTGACACTGCAACGACTTCTTCTCAAAAAACGCTAATTTTCACGAAATTTTCAAAGTTGAAACATTCCAGAGGCTAAACATGGTGGAATGGCGGCTAGACGAAAAAAAAGGTGAATTTCCATTTTTAGCACCCGCATATCATTGAAATTTTGTAAATTTTGCTTACGCGCATGCGTTTGCCAAAAGAGTCGCACTCCGCTCGCTAACGCTCGCTCCGTGCGTAATGAATATGGAATCGAGTAAATGACTCGATTCACGATTACGATTAATTAATGTACAGTTGACTCTCTTTAATTCGATTCAAGAGTCCAAGAATTTTCTTCGAATTTGAGAAATATTTGAATTACAGAAAGCATTTTATATTGCTCTCTAGCTGAGGGTACAAATATTCAAATTGAATTCTAGAAAGATTCGCGAATAGGAGAGGTTCGAATTAGAGGAAGTTGACTGTATAACCTCTTGGGCAATAACTAACGGACATAGACCATCCATTCACCATTAAAATCAGCGCTAAAATCGTCGCATTCAAATCGCACAAAACCATCTTCATGTTTGTTCAAAAACGACCAATGTCGCTCACCCCATACAAAGAAAGCGTGGTCATAAAGACTTGTTGTTATCTCCATTCCCATGCCTAATTGTGAGCAGTTTCGTTGACCCATGATTGAGGTGTCATCAGCCAGGAATCGTACTTCACCACATAGACCACAATGACTACCTTGACAATGACCACCGTCACCTCGAACCACTCCTTTTCCTCTTAGATATGTCAACGATTTAGTTCCTGTTATGGCTGCATGGAGTGTGCGACCATGGTATGGCTGGATATAGATAAAGCGAAATTTAGACAAAATATCGATGGAATATTATGCTTACTTCAAAACATACACGAGAAACAAGTAACCAGAGTTTTGTGCGAAAACTTGTCAATTTACAAACTTATCTAGTAGGATCCTGTTCACTGGTAAAAAAAATAGAATTGCGAAAGACTAAACAAGAAATCAAGTAAGAAAAGCAACACATACTTTAAAGCATTTAACTCGTAGCTCTGTGTAACCTCCATTGGTGAATAGCTTTTTCAATTCATCGGATGCTAATAAAAAGCGACCGCTTTGAATGTTATTGAGCTGGTTGAGTAATGATGGTTTCTCAAGAACTGCAATTGCGTTGGCCAGCAGGCTATTGTCGTCGAAGGTGATGTTCACAATAGCCATCCACCCGCCTATTAGTTTAAAAAAGCGTGTTTTTGAGATTTTCCATCTTCGAACCTAAGTAGGTTTTTCTGTCCCCCTTTAGCTATTGATGATTCTGATAGAAGGACGTTGACGTGGAAATCAACGAAAGCTCCAAATTTAGCACACTGGCCTCTTTACGTCGCAAATAGTTAATCGGTCCTGGCTAGCAAAGGCGGGCGATTATATACTTATTAGTCCTAGCCAAAGAATGAGTGAAACCCTGGAATTACTTAAATCTTACTGTAAATTCTCTTTGCAAATCAACTTGAAAATTTAATAAACATACCTCCATCCTCTGTCATCTCACAAAAAACTTCTGTTGCTATACCGAGAATTTCAAAATAATATAATCCCGATGAACAGCCTATACAATGTTCCTTGATAGCCATGCACGACCCATCACCAACACCTCCATTCCCCTCATCTTTTTCGAAATTGCAGAAGACATTTTTCTTTTCATCTTCCCCGATATCAAGTTCATAAAAATCAGATTGACAATCAAGGCATCTTTTTCTTTCAGCTTTGCACGAGTCAATCGGTTTTTCCACCTAGAAATGAAAGTTAGTTAGTTAGACAATACAACACATTTTTTTTTTAATGGCGAAACCTTGGAACCTTGGAACTTAACCTAACTTAACCTTTCAAAACTTTTTTGAAAAAGGCCAAAAAGTTCATCATTTTTTTCTGGAAATTTATTCTTTCAAAGCCATTTCTTGACCAGGACAAATGATTTAGGTATCAACTTTGGTATCGCTGGAAAGCTTTTTCTCTCAGCTACAAAAAATAGCGAATTCTTTTTCTCTGAATCTCAAGTGGTCAGGAGTTATGACCAAAAGACTGTGTATCGGTAAAATGACCTTTTCAAGACGTATATATACGCCTTTTGCCGTCTAAGGGTTAAGATTTAAGCGGTATACAATCTTGGTCAAATTATATTGAAAATTTTGGTTAATTCTTCGTTTTTAGTTATCTGGCACCCAGATGGTGAAATTTTCATCCGATACGCTAAAGCTCTGAAGGTCGGGAAAATTTTCAACATCTGGAAGGTTTACATTACGGAATTTTTGCGAGATCACGTCAAAAATTTTGCAGCAGGAGTTCTGGTAACCCAGCCCTCGTTTTCGGGGATTGGCGGGTCCAACCGAAATATTTCTAGGTTTGCGGGCAAGGAATGTTGAACCCGACTTAGGATGCGGCACATCGAAGGACTATTATTCCTCTCCAATGGGAAATTAACCCACTCCCTTTAGATCTTTAGCGTGGGCGGCCGCCAACCTGCCATATATCAGATAACGTTTTTAGCAATTTAAAGTTCGGGCGAGAAAGTCACTTTTGGGCTAATTGATGAATCTAATCGATTAGTTCAATTCGAGAGGGGTTAATAGACTTCCAGAGTATATTCTGAGCCCTATTGGATCATTCTTTATTCTTGAACTTTTGGATCCTGAGAGCCTAGTCTTAAGTCTAATATTAAAACTCTACCCTTCCAATCTAAGTTATACCGCTTCCAAATCGTTTGTGGCTATAAGATTTCGTGAGAATTCCCCTTTTTTCTCAAATATTATGACTTTTACTGTAGGTGAACATTTTTTGGCGTTGGTATATCCTTCGATTACAAGAGTGAGATATGAAATTATTATCTTGTACAAAGACCGTAAAAAGCGGATTATCAATCTTGGGCACCTGACCTTTTATTTTGCTAATAGTGTATCGACAACTGGAAACTCTTTTTGCAAAAATATAGAAAATTATAACTTTGTGAAGTCTTGAAGTCTGGAATGGGATAAAATATAAATAAATAAAATAACGAAAATTGCATTACTCACAGTGACGGGCTTGTAAAATATTCCATTGACTTTCTCATCCGATAATATTTTCTGATCTTCACTTTTCAAGCAAAAACATTGCTCTTTATTTTCGACAAAATAACCTTCCCTCGACCTTCTTTGACATTTCAAAATGCATTGAATAGGCGAAGTTGCCTGAAAAGGTTTTGAAACATCCTCTTTATCAGTGTTTGTTGTGGCTTGTAATTTCTCTTCGCCAGAAAACCATTGGGAATACACCAAAGTTATATTGGTCAGAAACCATATAAGAAACTCCATTTTATTTGTTATTCCATACAGTGTATCTTTGTAATATATCTTATCTTAGCACATCCCCAAAGCCCTTTGCATTTATAGAAAATAACAGAATTTTATGAAAATGTAGCAAGGTTGCGTACTGAAGTTCCCTTTGTAGTCTTAAAACACATGAATCCTGGACTACCCATACCACTCGACAAATTCGTTTAATTGGACACTTTCACAACGAATTGGCCAATAAAAACATCCTTTCCAAAATGCAGTATCACACATTGAGACCAACAGACGCTATCAAAAAGGAATAAAAGTTGTTGCAAACTTAATTTTCATTGGTGTATGATGATGTCTTTTTCATTTGTTTTGAGAGATTAGTTATTCTTTTAGAATTTTAGTTCCTAAATGACTTTTTTGGTTACGTAATGAAGATGTGTGTTATATTAAAAATGGTTCCACTTTTTTTCGTGACTTTTTGTTTACATTGGTATCGCAAGGATGAAAAGATACATCCCGGTGTGTTTTAGTTGTAAACAAGGTTGATCGGTTCTTTAAGCACTAATTGTTTTTGGTGTTTTAAACTTGACATAATATTGTTGAGAAGAATTGACAACAAACCTGTGTATCTAATAAAATTGATTAATGCCAGTTCTAGAGAAACTGATGAATAATTAAAATATGTGTATTCATCATATTCTTACGATAAAAAATCCCATGACCGTTTCATGAAAATTGGTGTAACAATATCAATTCAGTCTCCTTACCACATAACAAGACTTTATATTAAGATCTGGTAACTTTTGAAGTCTTTGATGATTTATTTTTGTCTTTAAAATTTCTAAATTTAGTGCTAATTGACAGACACCGACGGGGTTGTTCAAATGGCCTATATACATAATGAAAATGCTCTCTGTCATGAATTTTGAGACGGAATTTTGTAATTTTAAGAACACATTTTTTATAAGCGACCAGATTGCTAAGGCTCGAGGGCTCGAATTTGCTAATTCTTTAACTATCTTGTAAAGTGAAAATATTTAAGATAAACGATGGCAAACTGTAGTCCTTGATTAGATAAGTATTACGTGGAAAAATATCAGGGATGATCCAGGGGGAGGTACTTAAGCAAAAATGGTCGCTGGGTTTGTGCAGACAATAAGGGCCAGTTTTCACCTTTCAAATTCTCTCTAAGAGTCGCAATAATCAGAAAATTAGTCTCTCTAAGTGTCGGAAAACTCACGACCTTTTTAAATTTTTTCATTTGGAGTGAAAAAATCGTAAAAACGTATCTCTCAAGCTAGGGAATTTTTCAAAAATCGAACAAAAGTTTTCATCAAGGTCTCTCTAAGGGTCACCTTTTCAGCAAAAATCAGTCGCTCTAAGGGTCGGTTTTTGGAGGCCCCATCAGTACATACCGCCTCATCTGCCAACCCTACAGTCCCCCCTGGGGGGATGATGAAAGCAATCTGATCCAAAATTTGGAGTAGCTTATAAAAAAGTGTTTCACTATAAGAATGTTGTTGTGGTATTCGTTTCGTTTTCTAACATACAAATTGTCCATTAAATTTAGTGTAAAAAGTTTGAGACCACATACCACAGAAAAAGTAGCCGAAATAAGTTTTATTTAATAAACTTTATGTTGAAAACTTCCCAAAATATTTACTTGTACAGTAAAGAAAGTTAGTGGATCCTTCACAATTTCCCGTTCTTTTGAAAAACCATTTTTGCTAATTTTTAAGTATTGAGAGACTTGATATATCAAATACCTGGTATGTATTTACCTTTGTGTCAGGAAAATACGGTCCACTTTCCACACTAAAGAAACAAAGCTTCAAGTGTATGGTATTTGCGTCAATAATGTCAAAGGTAAATCAAACACCAACAGCAAAACACCTGAACAAACAACCATAACACCTTACACCACAATTTCATGATTTCCAAAACAAACACCTGCACCATCACCTATCAAAAGTATTACTGACCTCTCATCAGCCACTTCAATAACCTCTCAACGGCAACGATCAAGGTCCCTCCCTACAATACCAAAGAACTGCTCAATGTCACGAATCCAACTTACACCAAATGTTATTCCTCAACAACAACCCAAAATCAAGCAAAAAACCTTGATGATGTTGATCTAGTAAGAACAGAATTCATGAAGAAAAGATTTTTTTCTTCATTGAAACAAAGACTGTACACTATGAACATATATTCCAAAGAATTACTTAAACATAAAATATATTACCTCCCCCCGCTAGGAACTAACGTTATATCGCCAGAGGTACTAGAATATCTGCTTTTTCAACTCATAAAGAGCGAGCATACAAAAACGTGTTCGGCAGTAAACTCAATTCAAATTGTTAAGTAAAGACTAAAATTCGCACGAGTGTCTACTTTAAAACCAAAAAACAAAAGGCATTACGAGAAGCCTGGAAAGAGGTATTTTAAGTCGTATCAGGTGCCAAAGGAAAGCTGTTACAAGTTGTCAGAAAGACGAAAGACATTTATGTGAACCAAATTTACTTCAGAAAAGCTCTTTCTACCCTACTACTGGAGTATAGAAAGTAGTCCTGCTGTGAATTTACTTTATAATCCTTTTCCAACTCATGGTCAAGAGCGAGCACACAAATAAGGTCTCTGACGGTAAGTTCAATTCAAAGTCGTTCAGTAAAGACCAAAAATGGCACAAGTGTCTACTTTAAAACCAAAAAACGAAAGTACCAAAAGAAAACTATTAGAAGTCGTTAGAAAACCAAAATCTATTATGCGAACCATATTTACTTCAGAAAGGCGCTTCCTAACCTACTGCTAGAGTATACAAAGCAGTCCTTCTGTGAATTTACTTTAGAATCCTTTTTCAACTCATCAAAGAGCGAGCACACAAATAGGTCTTCATCGGTAGGTTCAATTCAAAGTAGTTCAATTTAGACTAAAAACCGCGCAAGTGCGTCTACTTTAAACCAAAATAACGACAGGTGCCAAAGAAAAGCTATTAGAAGTCGTCAGAAAACCAAAATCTATCCTCGCAAAATTTTTTTTAGACATAATTTCCCTTAGTTTTCAAAAAAATTATACCTATTAAAGACATATCAATCGGTACGACAGAAAGTTTTCATCAACAATGCTTGTTATATCTTTAGACAAAAGCAAGAATTTGTGAATAAGAAAATTTACAATTGTCTAGGTACATCTAAAAGTCAGTTCAAAATTATACAGTCTGATTTGTTGATTTGTGTTTTTTTTGACGTCTTTGCTGATTTTCTGGCTGCTCCTGATTGTTTTTTGAAAAAATTATGTGTATCGACTTTCTGTAGTGCTTTCACTTTTCCTCTTTTTTTGTTTGTTGCGTTTTCTTTGACAAACGCTAGGTATTAATACTGACAAAGGATCCAAGGGGAGAGGAGTCAAAAAATTTCAAATAATTACCTCGTCTTTGGGTTGGCAATAAAGTTTTTCAACCAGTTCTCTAGATTGTTCAAGTAATACCTTAAGGGAAGAAATTTTCGCAAGAAGAAATTTTCGCGGAATTTAATTTTGTGGAAGAAATTTTCGCGGAATTTAATTTCGTGACACTTTTGAAATCGACTCATTCGCAAAATTAAATTCCGCAAAATTTGCCATTTTGAAACTGTGATTCGCGAAATTAAATTCTGCGAAAATTTCTTCCCTTAAGGTAAATGGTTTTTGACAGTACCAGGTAAGGTAACCGAAACAATGCATTGAATCTCTAATCCGCCTTGCAAAAGAGGAGACCTCCTTGTCATTGTCGGTTGATCAAGAATTTGGTTGGTCGAGATATTTCCCTCGGAAGATGGCCCACTGTAACATCATCACCAGTGCATATTTGATGCTAAAGTACTTTAATGGGATAAACTTTCGCGGGGATTAAATTTCCCGGATTTCGCGGATTTGGGTGTCATCCCAAATGGAAATTTGGAAGGGCCTTATCCGCGAATTATTTCTAAACAATACTCAAAATATGTCAAATAAATACTATTTGAATGCATCAAACCAACATGCATGTTTGACAGTAAAAGTCACAAAATCGGGAAAATATTGCCACCCAATAGTGCAACCCGCGAAGTTAAATCCCCGGGAAAGTTTATCCCATTAAAATAATCAAAATCATTTCCAATTTCGTGATAGCATAACAAAATTTCTTCGAGATATGGCCCCCAAACTTGTCTAAAGATATGATATCCACGGAAAGAAATTTTGCTGTGGTTTGTCATATTTCGCTTTGCTTTCGACGTTCGCAGACGCAAAAGGGATGTTTGGCTGATGCAAAAGGCGAATCAAACATTCGAAAGAATGCGGCCACAAAAAGAATCAAACATTCGAATCTTTTGGTTGGCTAAATTTGAATTCGAAAGAATGCGGAAGAGTAAAGAGCCAGTAAACACCTTTTGTACGTTTTCAAATCGAACATTTGTTTATCCTTTTTTTTCGAAAAGACTTTTGACATTCTTTATTAAATTTTGTAAACAAATAGACCATGGAACCTATTGGGTCTTTAGATACTGAAGCTATTGAAAATGAAGTCTCTAAACCAACAAGCAATAAAAGAGGACGTTATACAGTCTACACTCCTCAACAACGTTTTCTCATCGCAGAATATACAGAAGAAAATGGGACAACAAGAGCAGTTCGTCACTTGAAACTAAAGTCTGTTCACGATAAGTGTGCACTCTTTTTTCTTTTACCTATAACTTTTGAAGGAATTCTTAAGTCTTTATAAATTTGGTATCGTTGGAGAGATATTTGTGAGTGGGACAATTTGAAATAAAAAAGTCTTTAAAAAAATTCTTAAAACGATTATCATTATTAAAGATTATCGTGAATAGACTTTAAAATATCCTGGAATCAATGAAAGTACCATCAGAAGTTTCAACCCAAAGTATAACAAAGAAGCAAAAGCTGCTGAAATTGAATCTAGACAACAAATGCAACCGAGAGGACGCCCAAAAATGTTTGGTGAAATTGATGAGATGGTGCAGAGATATCTTAGGGTAAGTAGACACAACTCATACAGTCGCATATTCTTTTTGGAATAAAAATATTTCAATTCTTTAAGTTTACTCTCTGTACCTTAAGGGGTAATTTTCGCGGGGATTATCACAGGAAAAAATCTTTAAATCCCAAACTGGTGAAAATTGAAAAACAGATTGGGAATTTCAACCCATTTCTTTTAGGATTAGGGAATGATAACTTTGGAGTCTTATGAGCATTGGGTATTTGTTTTTACCATACTGGAAATAATTTCCTAAATCTGTTTGGCATATTAGGGATCAATAAAATCCTCTATGGCAAAACCTAAATCATAAACTTAAAAATTTTAAAATAGGTAAAAATTGTGACCAAGGTAGGGAAACAAAATAACACCAACCGCTAAAATTCTTTCTAAATGAAAAATAAACCTATCCGAAAATACAAGTTTGGTAATCTAATTCATAAAGAAACTAGGAAAAATTAGAAATCACATCGTGAAAAATAGATTACATCAGAAATGGAAACCTATGCGAAAACACAAATTCACAAGTTTAGTAGTTTATGGTAATTTAATTAGGGCAAGGAAATATCACGAATTGTGACCTTGCTTGCGTTATTCTATTCTTTCTCTGGATCGGGAAATGTGATTTCTCGAATTAAGGAAATAAAATTTCCCAGATTGGGAAATTCGATTTCCCGAACTCTTTAATTTGAGTGTATCCTTTAAACAATTAATTACATCAGAACTTTTCAAAAATTTTAAACTGTCACAAATTAGAGATTTTTCACTCAAAAGTGTTCGAGTCGTATGTAAAGCAAACCATTAAAAGGGTGTATTCGATCAGTGTGTAACACAACGCTAAAGGTAAGGCGTCCCGCTAGGGCGGCCTCATTCGTTCGCAATGGACTTGCGTCGCAAGGGCTCAGTGGATCGGTGAGACGGGTTTGAGGTCATTAAGTTGGCTCTCTAGTACAGCTCCACTATTGTGACAAAAGTGCCGGGATTCTCAAAGTAGCGCAAGTACATGTCAGAACGAATGAGAGCTATCGAACCAATGCTCACAGAATGATCGAATACATTTAATTATTTTACCAGCTTTCTATAAATCAGGATTTAATTCGTGAATTATGTTTTCAGCAGAAACACAAACTGATCTTTATGTTGAAAATTCGGGAATAGCATTTTCTTGATGGGGAAATTTCAATTTCACCAGTTAGTTAAAACAAACATCCAGATAATGTGTTATTAGTGATTTCCCGAATCCCAAATCGCAAATAATTAAATCTTCCTGTTGATCATCCTGCCCTGCTCATCATGGACGTCTTTAAGGGTCAAATGACAGGAAAGGAAATTTTGAAAAAGAATCACATCATTTTACCAGCAAATCTGACTTATTACTTCCAGCCTTTGGATGTTCAAAGTGGTCTCAATGATTATGCAAAACGCTTCATGAAAGATAAATTTACCGTTTGGTATACGTATAAGGTACAGCGTCAAATGGATGCAGGGAAAGCTCTCGAATTAATCGAAATTGATCTAAAGAAGCACTTTGAAGCCTCTTCATGCTTTTCAATCACATGACATCTGCAGAAGGAAAAAGGTTAATATGAAAGGTTGGGAAATTGCTGGAATTTCAGGAGCTGTCAAGGAAGGTATTACTGGTCTGCCTTCATTGGACCTTCATTTTCAACTCATAAAGAGCGAGCATACAAAAAGTGTTCGGCAGTAAACTCAATTCAAATTGTTAAGTAAAGACTAAAATTCGCACAAGTGTCTACTTTAAAACCAAAAAACAAAAGGCATTACGAGAAGCCTGGAAAGAGGTATTTTAAGTCGTATCAGGTGCCAAAGGAAAGCTGTTACAAGTCGTCAGAAAGACGAAAGACATTTATGTGAACCAAGTTTACTTCAGAAAAGCTCTTTCTACCCTACTACTGGAGTATAGAAAGTAGTCCTACTGTGAATTTACTTTATAATCCTTTTCCAACTCATGGTCAAGAGCGAGCACACAAATAAGGTCTTCGACGGTAAGTTTAATTCAAAGTCGTCCAGTAAAGACCAAAAATGGCACAAGTGTCTACTTGAAAACAAATAAAAGCAAAAGGTGCCAAAGGAAAGCTATTAGAAGTCGTCAGAAAACCAAAATCTATTTAGCGAACCAAATTTACTTTAGAAAGGCTCTTTTTACCCTACTACTGGAATGTACAAAGCAGTTCTTCGGTGAAATTACTTTAGAATCCTTTTTCAACTCATCAAAGAGCGAACACACAAATAGGTCTTCGAGGGTAAATTCAATTCAAAGTAATTAAGTTTAGACTAAAAATGGCACAAGTGTCTACTTTAAAACCAAAAAACGAAAGTACCAAAAGAAAACTATTAGAAGTCGTTAGAAAACCAAAATCTATTATGCGAACCATATTTACTTCAGAAAGGCGCTTCCTAACCTACTGCTAGAGTATACAAAGCAGTCCTTCTGTGAATTTACTTTAGAATCCTTTTTCAACTCATCAAAGAGCGAGCACACAAATAGGTCTTCATCGGTAGGTTCAATTCAAAGTAGTTCAATTTAGACTAAAAACCGCGCAAGTGCGTCTACTTTAAACCAAAATAACGACAGGTGCCAAAGAAAAGCTATTAGAAGTCGTCAGAAAACCAAAATCTATCCTCGCAAAAAATTTTTTTAGACACAATTTCCCTTAGTTTTCAAAAAAAAATATACCTATTAAAGACATATCAATCGGTACGACAGAAAGTTTTCATCAACAATGCTTGTTATATCTTTAGACAAAAGCAAGAATTTGTGAATAAGAAAATTTACAATTGTCTAGGTACATCTAAAAGTCAGTTCAAAATTATACAGTCTGATTTGTTGATTTGTGTTTCTTTTGACGTCTTTGCTGATTTTCTGGCTGCTCCTGATTGTTTTTTGAAAAAATTACGTATATCGTTCTTCTTTCTGGAATTTTCTGTAGTGCTTTCACTTTTCCTCTTTTTTTGTTTGTTGCGTTTTCTTTGACACGCGTTGCATAAATACTGACAAAGGATCCAAGGAGAGAGGAGTCAAAAAATTACTAAAGTCTATTCACGATAAGTGTGCACTCTTTTTTCTTTTACCTATAACTTTTGAAGGAATTCTTCAATCCTTATAAATTTGGTATCATTGGAAAGATATTTGTGAGTGAAACAATTTGAAATAAAAAAATATTTAAGAAAATTCTAAAAATGAAGACGAAAATGAAGAAGAAAAAACTGAAGATCTTGTAGAAAAGTGCTATAACTATCATTTTCACTGAGGGGAATTCTTGATCATCGAACGTCATCACTGTGAAAAAAATTCTCAAAAATAATCATTCAGTAAGATATCAAGGTTATAAGCTGATTGACGTCTAAAAACGCTGTTTTCTGCCAGTTTTTTGCTGTTTCTTGGGGTCAGTCACTTATTAACTTTGTATCATAACTGTATATTTAATAAATATTTTAATGAAATTTCTTCACAGTGATGATCTGCTAAGATCAAAGAATTTCTCCAGTGAAAATGAAAGTTATAGCACTTTTCTACAAGATCTTCCTTTTTTTTCTCCTTCATTTTCATCTTCACTTTTAGTATTTTCTTAAAGATTTTTTTATTTCAAATTGTTCCACTCACTAATATCTTTCCAATGATACTAAATTTATAAAGATTGAAGAATTCCTTCAAAAGTTATAGGTAAAAGAAAAAAGAGTGCACACTTATCGTGAATAGACTTTAATAATCACCTCGTCTTTGGGTTGGCAATAAAGTTTTTCAACCAGTTCTCTATATTGTTCAAGTAATAAATGGTGTTTGAAAGTACCAGGTAACGTAACCGAAACAATGCATTGAATCTCTAATCCGCCTTGCAAAAAAGGAGACCTCCTGTAGTAGGAATTTGTTATCTTCGATTTAACAACTGCTCCTCGATCGATCAAGAATTTGGTTGGTCGAGATATTTCCCTCGGAAGATGGCCCACTGTAACATCATCACCAGTGCATGTTTTGATGCTAATCAAAATCATTTCCAATTTCGTGATAGCATAACAAAATTTCCTCGAGATATTGCTCCCAAACTTGTCTAAAGACATATCCACAGAAAGAAAGTTTTGCTGTGGTTTGTCATATTTCGCTTTGCTTTCGATGTTCGCAGACGCAAAAGGGATGTTTGGCTGATACAAAAGGCGAATCAAACATTCGAAAGAATGCGGACGCAAAAGTAATCAAACATTCGAATCTTTTGGGTGGCTAAATTTGAATTCGAAAGAATGCGGAAGAGTAAACATCTTTCGTACGTTTTCAAATCGAACGTTTGTTTATCCTTTTTTTTTCGAAAAAACTTTTGACATTCTTTATTCAATTTTGTAAACAAATAGACCATGGAAACTATTGGGTCTTTAGATACTGAAGCTATTGAAAATGAAGTATCTAAATCAACAAGCAATAAAAGAGGACGTTATACAGTCTACACTCCTCAACAACGTTTTCTCATCGCAGAATATACAGAAGAAAATGGGACAACAAGAGCAGTTCGTCACTTGAAACTAAAATATCCTGGAATCAATGAAAGTACCATCAGAAGTTTCAAGTCAAAGTATAACAAAGAAGCAAAAGCTGCTGAAATTGAATCTAGACAACAAATGCAAGTAATTGTATCCCAACCGAAAGGACGCCCAAAAATGTTTGGTGAAATTGATGATATGGTGCAGAGATATCTTAGGGTAAGAAGACACAACTCATACAGTCGTATATTCTTTTTGGAATAAAAATATTTCAATTCTTTAAGTTTACTCTTTGTACCTTAAGGGGTAATTTTCGCGGGGATTATCACAGGAAAAAATCTTTAAATCCCAAACTAGTGAAAATTAAAAAACAGATTGGGAATTTCAATCCATTTCTTTTAGGATTAGGGAATGTTAACTTGGGATTCTTTGGAGCATTGGGTATTTGTTTTTACCATACTGGAAATAATTTCCCAAATCTGTTTGGCATATTCGGGATCAATAAAATCCTCTATGGCAAAACCTAAATCATAAACTTAAAATTTTTAGAATAGGTAAAAATTGTGACCAAGGTAGGGAAACAAAATAACACCAACCGCTAAAATTCTTTCTAAATGAAAAAGAAACCTATCCGAAAATACAAGTTTGGTAATCTAATTCATAAAGAAACTAGGAAAAATTAGAAATCACATCGTGAAAAATAGATTACATCAGAAATGGAAACCTATGCGAAAACATAAATTCACAAGTTTAGTAGTTTATGGTAATTTAGTTAGGGAAAGGAAATATCACGAATTCTGACCTTGCTTGCTTTAATCTATTCTTTCTCTGGATCGGGAAATGTGATTTCTCGAATTAAGGAAATAAAATTTCCCAGATTGGGAAATTCGATTTTCCGAACTCTTTAATTTGAGTGTATCCTTTAAACAATTAATTACATCAGAACTTTTCAAAAATTTTAAACTATCACAAATTAGAGATTTTTCACTCAAAAGTGTTCGAGTCGTATGTAAAGCAAACCATTATAAGGGTGTATTCGATCAGTGTGTAACACAACACTAAAGGTGAGGCGTCCCGCTAGGGCGGCCTCATTCGTTCGCAATGGACTTGCGTCGCAAGGGCTCAGTGGATCGGTGAGACGGGTTTGAGGTCATTAACCCTATTCAACCTAGGCTTTTAGGGGCGGTTCAGAACTAGGGGGGGGGGGCTTTTCCTGTACCACCCCTTAACTTTTGATCTAGTGGGTATTTTTGGATGAAATTTGGCACACAAGATCTTTGTCACGTAAGGTAACTTCTGACAAAAAATCTTTTTGATGACGTCACTCATCATGCCCAAAGTGAGCAAAAACCGAAAATTTCCTTTGTTCTTATAAATAGCTATTGTATTCTAACAAAAGCTTTAGAAAAAAGTTGTCTGAGTTTAAAATGCTTATTTTATCCTAAATATTCAATAAATTACGGTTTAAATGATATATTTGACATCAAAAATAAATTTGTATTAGAAAAGTGTCAATTTTTGTGACACCTTACTGTCAGAAATGTCATCATGCTCAAGGTGTGAAAATATTTAGGTGTCAAATTTATTTTTATTTTGAAGCTAAATAAAAGTTAGGAATTTACAGAAAATTTCACGGTAAAAGCTCTATTATTTCAGGAACTATTACCAATAGTTTGACCTCCGAACAGAAAGAGCCCCCCCCTAGGCCGAATAGGGTTAAGTTGGCTCTCTAGTGCAGCTCCACTATTGTGACAAAAGTGCCGGGATTCTCAAAGTAGCGCAAGTACATGTCAGAACGAATGAGAGCTATCGAACCAATGCTCACAGAATGATCGAATACATTTAATTATTTTACCAGCTTTCTATAAATCAGGATTTAATTCGTGAATGATGTTTTCAGCAGAAACACAAACTGATCTTTATTTTGAAAAATCGGGAATAGCATTTTCTTGATGGTGAAATTTCAATTTCACCAGTTAGTTAAAACAAACATCCAGATAATGTGTTATTAGTGATTTCCCGAATCCCAAATCGCAAATCATTAAATCTTCCTGTTGATCATCCTGCCCTGCTCATCCTGGTTTTTATTTGACGTCAAGATCAGACGCTTTTGCAACGCTCTTCGAAAAAATGGCTGAAAACAAATAAAAACATCAAAATTCAGGAAAATAACATCAAAATGGATAAAGATCAGCCTTATTCGAAGCAGCCTCACCACCTCAAGCTTGCACGCCGTCAAGATGTACTGAAGACGAAGACCTGGATCGCTTAACATGCAAAAAATGTAAAAGATCAGTTCATTATGAGTGCACACAGTTACCCCTGTATCAACTACAAATATTCGTGACATCCTACAACGATCATTACTTATGTTCAAACTGCGTACGAATAACGAAAAACCTAAGAAATAAAGTGGGAAAAAACACCCAACATATGATGCAAAATGAACTTAAAAAGAAAGACGACGTCATACAAAAACTGAACAATGAGGTCAACACCAACACCAAAACCCGTGATTCCATCAAAAATGACTTAAAAACTTTTCTGGCAGGGAAACTACAAGAGATGGATGAAAAGACAAGAAGCATGATAAAGGAGGAAATAAAGCACACCGCAGAAATAATGACGGAAACATCAAAGAAAACATACGCCGAGATTACCAAGAAACAAAAAGAAGACTTAAAATCTGCCGAAGAACAAAAACGGAAGGAAGAAAGTGAAAAGGGAGACATAGAATCTAGAAAACTGAATATGATCGTTCACGGGTTTCTCGAATATTCAGGCCCAGATAAGGAAGAAGAAGAAAATGGGAAAAAATATGACAAATTTCCACAAATTTCGGTTCCGAGAACTCCTAGATGACATCAATGTTCCAGAAATCAATGTTACTCACCACAGATTAGGAGACAGAAAAACTAAGAACGGCCGTCCTCTGAAAGTCACCCTGCAAAGTCAATATTACAAAGATCTTATCATGAAGAATTTACACATGCTAAAAGAAACTTGTTTCTTTCAGGTAAGTATAACGGAAGATTTCACAATCAACGAACGGAAAAAGATCAAGGAGATGCACGAACAAGCAAAGAAACTCAACAAGAACAATAACAATAAAGGATTCAACTGGCGCGTAAGAGGAAGCCCAAGAACAAAACTACGCCTCGTTAAAAAATTACAAAACCAAACAAAAATATCTTCAAATTACAAACCAAAATGCTCTGCAGAAGAAATCGTCAGCGATTGGGCATTGACAGATGATGATGAATGATTCATTTTGTAAAATAGGCAGTCGAACTCTATTAGCTTTCAAGCTAGTACAGATTTGTACACATTTTTCGACTTTAAAGAATATATACATTAAAACACATGGACGTCTTTAAGGGTCAAATGACAGACCCAGTAAAGGAAATTTTGAAAAAGAATCACACCATTTTACAAAAGGTACCAGCAAGCAAAATTTATTCCAGCCTTTGGATGTTCAAGGTGGTCCCAATGATTACGCAAAACGCTTCATGAAAGATAAATTTACCGTTTGGTATACTGATAAGGTACAGCGTCAAATGGATGTAGGGAAAGCTCTCGAATTAATCGATATTGATCTAAAGAAGCACTTTGAAGCCTCTTCATGCTTTTCAATCACATGACATCTGCAGAAGGAAAAAGTTAATATGAAAGTTTGGAAAATTACTGGAATTTCAGGAGCTGTCAAGGAAGGTATTACTGGTCTGCCTTCATTGGACCCTTTCGATGATATTGATCCATTAAGCTCTTCCGCAATGGTCATTGAAAACGAAACATCACCACTCGACAAAGAACATCAAAATATGGGAGAAGACATAACTTGGACCCCCTATGTGGACCCCAATATGGACCCTCTATGTGGACCCCAATATGGACCCCATTATGGACCCCCTCAAAAATGGCGGGAAAGCATTTTGGTTAATTAAAGAAGCTTTATATTTGACCATCTGATCATTATTTTGTAAAAATAAGTCATTTTGTCAACATAAGAATTGTATCTCTAAAACTGCGCTTCCCAGTGTTTGCCTCTTGAAAATATTTATCTATTTATATCAAAAGCATCTCATTCGGTACAATTAAAATATTGGGTGTAATAAAGCTTGCACGTATCCCACTTAAGTGCCCTGTCAATATTTTTGTCGAAAGTGTCACTTTGTCAAGAAAATGATTAATGAAAGGTATCGTCCTTCTCGTGGAAGTAACACGTTCTTTCAAAACTTTTGAAGTTATATAATGCCCTGTGAACATAAAAATAAAAATAATGAAATAAGTACTATTTTCATATCTCTAAAACAGCTCTCTTGGAGCATTTAATGTATTCATTGCATCACAACCTATATCCATTTGCACCGCCCGCATCCTATTGAGCATGAAAAAACAACTTGTTGAAATTGGTGTATACACCTCATATTTTTTGATAATGTCCTTATTTACATAACTTAAGTGTCATTTTTTGTCAATATTTGGGATTGATGATTTTGTCATTGAAATCTTCTAAATATCATATTTTGTATGCAACATTTCCATTGCATATATACTATATTCATGTTATAAATTATATGATGCGAGCGCGTTACAATTTTTCTGGTCTGTAATTTGTATGACCTGTGCCCTGTGTCTATGACACGTGTGACCTTATGTTCTAAAACATAATTTCAAAGTTATTTTATAATAAATGATCATGAAATGATTTTATTTCAAGAAATACAAATAAATAGCCGGTCTATGAAATTAAATATGTGGTAACCATGATACAATTCGACCGCGTGGTGCCGTGATGCAATTCGCAATTTTTGAGGGGGGTCCATATTGTGGTCCATAATGGGGTCCATATTAGGGTCTATTTTGGGGGGTCCAAGTTATGTCTTCTCCCTCAAAATATGTATATGCATGAATCTGGTGACGCTGGTGATAAAGACAGTGAGGATGAGGACGAGGACGAGAAGTGGGTTGATAGTGATGGGAATTGTTTCGATCTATTCAACGATACAGAAAAGGACAAAGAAGATTCTCAACCAGATGATAACGAGGACTAATAAAATTTATGACTTGTTTTCTTTACAAATATAATAAACATTATGTTGTTCAAAATTATTGCTTCGTTATTTTCTCACTGAGAATTTTTTCTTCCCTACGACATCTTTTGAAACAAGACTTAATTTAAATAAACTTTATTCTCCATTATTTGTGTTTTAAAAGAGCTCTACAGTTTCTATTTTTTGAGAAAATCATAATTGTTTGAAGTTTTTTATTGGTCTACTGTTCGATTTTTAGTTTTGAATTTTCGAAAAAGCCTACTTCTCGCGAAAATTGCGAAATTTAATCCTCGTGAAAATTTAGAATTCCCGTCTTCGCGAAAATAAGTCCCACGAAAATTAAATTATTTCGCGAAAAAAATTGTCCCGGGAAAATAAGTTCCCGCGAAAATTAATCTTTCAACAATTAAAACTTTTGTAAAATATAAGTTTAGGTACCGTATTACTTCGAATAAAGGCCCGAGGCGTTTATTGATTTTTTTGGATTTTAAGGGAGGCGTTTATTCAAGGGTGGCTTTAAAGACGATTTATTCGATGTAATACGTTATGTACTAAAAATCTAAGGCTAAAATATGCCGACGAAGTAAAAGCCCGAAGGGCTAAAAGTGAATCTTTAGTTTTTCTCAGGCAAAACAAAGTGAAGTTTTAAACACCGATTTCTCGCGAAATTACACTGTGTAAACCATACATAGAAGAATCGCTTCTAGCCATTCCAGCTTTTAGTTCGTTGATTTATTTTTTATTCTCTTTTTTTTTCGCCCGGCGTGTGCCACCCTCGCGATCTGGAGCATCTTTTAATATCTTTTGAAGTTTGTCCTTGACAACAGCATCGTCCGCGTTGACTTTCGCGATAGTACATTCTAAGGGAAATGTGTTAAAACTTTTATAATAAATACGTTCATACATTTCAAATGGAGGATTTTCAGAAGGTAGCAAAATTCTTAAATGTATCCATAAGATAATAAGATAGTAGATCGATTTTTTCCAATAAATAACTGAAAATTACTTTTCCAGATTTCAATAACATTTCGAGGTGAAATTGCCCCTCCCCTGCTTGCGAAGTTTACAATGTTTCTTCAGCTGCCATCGGATCTTGTTATTAACCCTTTTATCAATTTTTGAAAATACTTTCAGCTGTCAAAGGAAAACTTTGCTCTAAATAATCTGTTTAAGCCAATGTATACAATAACGGAACTAATTTTCGCGGAACTAATTTTCGCATTTTGGGTGTCTAACGCGAAAATTAGATCTGCGAGCGAAATGCAAATTTTACTAAGCAGAAATCCTTGAAAACCCCTAGGAAAATGAAAGAATTTAGGCCAAAAGTGTGGCGGGACTTATAATGGAGCCGATTTGAGTTTGTGTTGATAACGTGTGTTTCAACTAAAAATTGAAAGCAAAATTTAGTTTCATAAAAGTTGAAAAATAAAAAGAAATATGACAAAGTGGAGGACTAGAAAATTTCAAGAAACGTCTAGAAATAAACAAATGTGCCTGAAAATGTCTCTAGAAAGGCTAGAAAATCTGGAAAACTAAGTCCAAAATTGGCTAGAAATGTCTAGAAAAATATCTCTTGAAGATCTACTCTCGGGTACCTAATAGCCAGGGGGGTTGGAATAAGCAGGGGGATTGGAAAAAATCTCAAAATTTAATAAGCCGGGGGGTTGGAATAAAAATGTCCTGGGTGGAAAATGTTTGAAAAGGAGGCTAATACAGCAGAATTAAGACAAAAAAGGGAACTTTCAAAAACATTTTCCCAAAAATTAATAAGCGGGGGGGGGGGGGGTTGGAATAAGAATGTCCTGGGTGGAAAATTTTCGAAAAATTAATTAGCGGGGGGGGGACGGCTATTAGGTACCCGAAAGCGCGCGTTCATTTTTTGAACGCAGAACTCGGCGAGATTTTGACCTCTTCTGATTGGTTAGATTATTTCACGTGATGAAAATTCGGAAACTTTCGTGAAAGTTGAAAACATCAGTTAATTTTACAAAATGGCGGCTTCAAATACACGTACTGTCGAATCTTGCTTGGATGAGATTTTTGCAGAAACTAACATAAAGCTGAAACCAAAACAGATTGAAGCAATCAAAAATATATACACTGGCAAAGACACGTTATGTATTTTACCGACTGCATTTGGGAAATCTATGATCTATCAATGCCTACCCAAGTTGTTTTCAATGATGGAGTCTTCCCAATCTCAGCCTGTTGTTGTTGTCATTTCACCCCTTGCCGCTCTGATGCAGAATCAGGTAGAGGAAGCAAACAAATTGAAGTATCTTGGACTCAAATCTTCTACTCTCGATATTACAATGATGAAGGAGATAAAATCTGGCTCTGGTAAATTCAATCTTCTTTTTGGAACACCAGAATCGTGGATCTCAGACAAATGGCGAGAAGTTTTGGGCTCAACTTTCATGTTGGACAATTTAGTTTGTATTGTGGTAGAAGAAGTTCATAAAGTGACATGGTCAAAGGTCAAAATTTGGCATCATTTGATAAAATATTTTCCTACCCTTCTTCAGTTGTTCAGACTAGATTAGAGATTCTTATTCTTTTTAGCTCCAGCTCTAGTCTAGTTCTATTTGTTGATCAACATATTACACAGGATTCTGCAAAAAATCACATGCGTGTGAAAATGTAATTCACAATCCATCTTTTCTCACTTGTTAAATAGAATAGAAGTGAGTTACTTTCAGTGTATTAAACCTCTCTCTCTCTAAGAAAGACAAACAATCCTATTTGTGATTTTAGATCTAGTCAGACACTCCATTTAAGACGAGAAAAGATAGCTTGTGAATTGCATTTTCACACGCATTCTTTTTTCAGAATCACATGCACAGAAATCAGTTTTACCAAGCATGTGATTTCCATATTTCTTCCTGTGTTACATATGTGACATCCTGCGAGGCCACAGTATTATAATAGGAAGGAGATAAAATATTTTGAAATATGAAACGAAAGCTTTCATAAGTTCTTTTTTTGTATTTCTTTTCATTTCCTGAATAGTCTAAAGGGTAGAAAAACATGTTTTTATCAGTCTTTATTTATTTTTTCATTTTTTGAGCATGTAAAAAAAATTGAAAAAGCTCAAAAATCTTTCATGGATTTTTTTTGCAAACTCAAGTAACAATGAATAAAATTAACTTAACAATTTCTATTTTACAGGGGCCAATCGTCGTCCAAAAATTCAAAACCTTTTCGAGAAACGTTCAGCAGAAATCTGCTTGTCGTCAAAATGTTCCTGTATTAGCTCTCAGTGCCACAATTGATTTAGACCTTCAGAGCCTTGTGAAGAGTAGCTGTAATTTGTCCAAGTCTGTAAAGATTATTTCAACGTGCAGCAACAGAGACAATATTTTCCTTGGAGTTAAAAAGGTACCAAAACAAGAAAACATTGAGTGTCTTCAATGGATTGTCAATCTTTTATCTGTGAAAGGGTTCGACACTCCAAAAATCGTTGTCTTTTGTCGTTCAGTTGATACTGCTGGCTTGGTGTACAATGAACTGAAGAGATTCTTGTCAAAAAGGAATTCCGAAATTGACCCAAAGGAATTAATTGGTATCTTCCATTCAAACACAAAGCCCAAAAAGAAGGAAGTAGTAATGACAACCTTGACAACATTGGATTGTCCGATGCGTGTTGTTGTGGCTACAAGCAGCTTGGGATGTGGCATTAATATGAAAAACGTCAAATATATTGTTCACTTTGGTTTGGCTTACCATTTGGTCGACTACTGTCAACAGATTGGTTGAGCTGGGAGAGGAAAAACTTCAATCTCACACGCTATCCTGTACAATTTTCCCCAAGGAGGTACAACTATCAGTAGGTCAATGAGAAAGTACTCCTTAAAAGCAAATGAAAGTTGTCTACGAACAGTACTTTTCACACCGTTTAATGACAATAATGAACAAGTAAGCCCAAAACAGCCAAGTCATTTGTGTTGCACTTTTTGTGCCACTAATTGTTAATGTGGAGAACCATGTTGTGAAGGTCTCAAAGTACCAGATGTTATGGATTGCGAGTCCTCTGAACCAAAATTTCCTGTTCGAAACGTGACCCCAGATGATAAAAAGCTTATTCGAAATCTTCTTATTGAGTCTCACGAAAGTCAGTGTTCTTTTCTACCACTTCTGACTCCACCTGAATTAGTTACTGGTTTGAATGAGCAAATCATCTCTAAAGTTGTTGAAAATCTTGAATATATTGATTCAGTAGATTACATTCTTAAAAATTTACACGTGATTAATTTCAAATGTGCTCGAGAAATTGCTGTTATTGTCAAAGAAGTTTTTATTGATGTTGATGATGATGAGAAAGTATTTTCAGACTTGAAATTTGATGATGGGCACACTGAATTGTTGAATTCTAGTCGTGGGCCAATTATGTTTGATGAATATTCAGACTTTTCTGCAAGCTCAGAAGGGGAAAGTTTGGATGATAGTAATAGTGACTATGACTAAATAATATAATATACATTTTTGTACTTTTTTAAATTTTTTTGTACATTTTTATACATTATATATTTTTTTGTTTACTTTAAATAATTTAATATAAACTCATAGAGGGTGCATTTAAAACATTAGCACAGGATTTCATATAAAGAAAAATCCTCATAATTTGCGGAACAGTTCTAACAAGCTAAGTTATAAATTTTTCATCATGAAAAGGCAATTTAATTGGTTTGTAGGGGTTCGAAATACCGTTTTCCCGTCAAAATTTTTTGCTGAGTCCCTGAATCCCGAAAATTGAAAAAAAAAGCAACACCGTCACACCGGTTTGTACAGGTTCAAATACCGGTAAAATGACAATAAATAAGGCCAAATACCGTCACCGTCTGATTTTAAAATTTTGCCGTCTTTTTTTTCGTCAAATCCCGTAATACCGTACTAAAAAAGGGCCAATCCCGTCACACCGTAAAAGTACAACCCCCCCCCCTTTATTGCCAATTTTTCTCTATATATCAAATTCTGTCCTATTTTTTTATGGACACCCTGTACTTCAGCAACTCATAATTATTTACAGTATGTATCTTTAAATTCTATTTCTTTTGTTTTCATCCAATTGACAAATCCTGTAATATCAAGCTTTTTCAAAATACATTTTGGGTAGGAGTCGTGGTGCCTTTTCTCCTTTAACACAAACACTTCAGCATTTTTCATCAGCAGCAGTTTTAGGTTCTCTTCTGTGTCCTTTGGTGGTCTTAATAGAATGGACTGCTTCTGTGTTGTTGACAATTTTCATCAAATTATTAAGAGAATGAGCCTTTTGTTTAGCGTTTTTCTCATTGACATTGCTTCTCAAGCCTTTCATGAGTACTTTCAAGAAACCATTAACCATGCTCAAGATGTAGGTCTAAACTTATGTTTCTTCCAATGTAACCTGCTGTGTTGATGAATCTACACCAGATAAGCTTGAAGGCCATGTCTGGTAGCAGTTTGATTTGATGGAAAAGTTTGATTAACGAGTAGTAGTATTGATGGTGATTAGTCGCCTTGAAATAAATCAATACAAACTTGTAAGTTCTCATGAGTCTTTCCCCATCCCCTTCTCTTATAGCATCATTGATGTTTCTGATGTATAGATTCATCGTGAACAAAGCTTTCTGATAATCAAATAAATAATCGTTTGGGTCGTTATCCTCTCCTTCGTCCTCTTTGTTTTTGTCTTCAATATTGCTTTCTGCTGATTCTCTAAGAATTAGACAACATTTATATTTGTCTTACCAGTTTCTAGTTATTTATTTTGAAATTAAAGAGGCATGTTAAAGTACTTATTTTTATCATTTTTGTTATCTTTCGTCAAAATATCACTTAATTAGAAGAGAAATTTTTATATTTTGTTTTCATAGTTTTGATTACTTTATTGTTTGAAAAGATCTCATTTAACATGTGCATGATCAAGTATATTCTCGAGGATTTAGAAACTTTATTCAAAAATATTTTACCTGTCATAGACATGTTTCTTCTTTTCATGATTGTTTCTAACACCTTTCTTCTGGAATGGTTTATGATTGCACTCTCCTAACTCAACTTTCACACAATGATAAAGCTCAGGTTGGACTTTTTGATTGACTTTTTCGAAACTTTGTCGCACCCTTTGGACTTCGTTCTTGTATTGTATAACATACCTAAAAATAAAGCATAAAGAGCTTGTTAATGCCTGACTTCATTTTGTCATTTCATTTAAAGTATTTTGAATATTATTTCAGTTGCATAGTGAGTTAGAGATAAAGTATTATTATTGAGAATTTAATTTAATTTAGTCTTTTTTTATCTACTTAATTTACAGTGTGTCCGGAAAAAAAGTGGCCACAATTTCATTTGAAATAAAATCCTCGAAATCTTTTCTCTTATGTTTTTGAACTAATCATTTCATTTGATTTTTTTTGTGTATTTATAAGATAAATCAATATACGTCTTGAATGGGAACACAAATCTTGAAGATTTTATATTTTAGACAAATGTTTGTTTGCTTTTTTCTGGACACAACACTGTATAATGCTTGTTTATATTTTGAGAATAGTAGATCCTTACTGCGATAATAGAGTCTAATGCAGATTTTAACCACTCAATCCTTGCATCTTTTGTATCTTCGAGGTCAGTAGGTACTGGATCGTCTGAAAAAGAAATAAAAATTAAAGATAAAAGCATAAATTAGAGTTTTTAAAGATCATGAGTAAGTTTAGTTCCTGTGCGGATTGTATATGTTTTACGATATCTCAAGGCAAACATCCTGTTTCTCTTACCATCAACATTTTCCATCCCAAAGTATGTCATTGCAATAGCCAAAATTTGTCCGTTAAGCTCTTTGTCATTATACTCAGAGTAAGCATTGAAAGCATCATGGGGTTCTTGGCATTTGTACTCCTTAAGACATTCATTGCCCAGCGACATGTTCCAAACTTACTCCCTGAGTTTGAGTGGTTGAACAAACTTTCTTTAACCTGATGATATGAAGAAAAAACTGAAAAATTATCACCTCCCTATTAGTCCCAGGGGGGGGGTAGAATCTACCACGCTGGAGTTCTTTTGTGAATATCTCTGAGGAAAATTTTTCAAACGACTTGAAACTTTCTGACTTTTAACAAAATCTTATTAAGAGTACTTGTGCAAAATTTTAGGGTCATAGGTTGTTCAGATCAGGTTTTATGACTTTATTCTGAAACATGACATAAAACCCAGCTAAAACCGCTTAAAACTCAAAATTTTAAAGTGCTGATAACTTCTGAACTATTAATTCAATCATTTTCAAATTTTTACACGTGATAGGCATTGACAATATGAATTTGAAAAATTGAGAAAAAAAAATTTGAAAATGATGACGTCATCATCAAATTTTGGAAAATTTTACTCATCTTCAGCATAGATTTTAAGAAAAAGTCTTCATACAAACTTAAAAACCGGCAATTATGTTAAAGAACAACCTTTTACCTTTCTGAATCTTTAAACAGAATCTAAATATCTTTATTGGTTCGATTGTAATAGACAATTTAGTAAACCATATATTTGGGCTTTTTTCCAACAGGTGGAAATTTTGTGATGACGTCATCGGTTTTTGAATGACGTCATCAATTTTTTTTTCTTCCTGGAAATTTGTTTCATGATGGAGAACATCTGTACCAAATTTCATGACCATAGCTCTTCTAGATAAAAAATAATCGAGGGTGGTAGATTCTACCCACCTGGGAATACCAAAGTCAAAAAAGCTTGGGGCCAATAGGGTTAATCGATTGTGCGTTTTTGTTTTCCCTTTTTGAGGTCAATAAAAATCCAAAGTGACATGACTTTTAAGATAGACCCCCGCAAAGAGATTTTTCCTTACCTCGCTAAATGTTCTTTTCAAGTGCCAGTCAGCAAACATAGGGTGTAGGCCTTCTAGTCTATCATATTTCGTATCGCCGTCAGATATTGTCCGGATGATTGCGTCAGCTCGAACCTCAGTTTTTTGTGAACCGGCAAAACGAATTTTTTCAAGTACCTGAACGATATGAATATTCTGCATATTGTTTTATTATTTACACTTTATGTTCTGATTTTTTTTAGTAATTGCATTTTCATCTGACAAAAAAAATATTTATATCATCAAACAAAGTCATTGTATGTATAATATTGTAACTCCCACAGTATATACCTCAGTTTCTCCGTCTTCTTTTACGTAAGTAGGAACATATTCCTTTTGGAGATGATCAAGTATAGTGTTCATTCCTGACGATTCATTTTCATTTTCAAAAATCAACCCTAACGGAACCTGGTTAAAAAAATGAAATGAAAATTAATATCCTATCCATTCAAACTTTAAAGAATCTAATTAGTTCAACTTTTGAAAAGCTTTGATCTCCAAATGTCACCAAGAGAACTGTGACAAATGTATGATATCAAAATGAGAGAAATTAATCAAATTTAATGCCATCATACCACTTCTGATTTTTTTGACATCTCTTCTGTGAATGGATGAGGCATATTTTTAGGAATGTACTTTTGAAAACTGTAAAGCTTCGGCATGAATTTCACGATAGAAAGAGTGACCAAAAATTTAAAATCGTCTAGTATGTCCACTTGGTCTTGAACGGTTTAAAGGATTGAAAAGTTTTCATAATATTCTTTAGGTTGATTGTCTAGAATACAATGAAAAGAATATAGATCAGTTTTTTAATTTTTCGGATTGTTAAGCATGTGAAAAAGCATAAATTTGAGCCTGATAAAAAAATATGGCCAAGTATAACTGTTTCCCATGTAGGTTACACCAAACATTTGGTTATCTATTTTGGTCATTTTGGGTTAAAGATTTGCAAAACAGCTCTACCGAAATAAAACACTTTCCTTGAGATTGAAGAACAGGGTGTTTAGCTGCAATACTGTTCATCCAGTGGAGGGTTTCGTTAAGATTATTGATCCCTTGGTGTCAAGTCCGGAGTTCAAGATCATAATTGTCACTGATCAGCTGAAATTTAAATTTTTTTTAGAAAGATAGCCTCCCTTTTTTCATAAAAATAATTTCTACAGTATAGATTTTGCAACATCAAAGGGAAGAATTCAAAATTTGGAAAATAATTCTCATCAAAATAGGTCGATCTGACAAATTCATACAGAACATACAAGGTACTCAGGCTTATTCTCTTCGTTCTTTTTTATCTTCTCCTTCCATCTTTTTACTTCTTCATCGTGATTTTCAGCTAGCTTTTTGTTTTTGGTGATCGCAGTCGAGTATGAGTTTGTAAAACCAATTTTGTTAAACCATTTAAACACTCTTCTCGTTGTTATGTTTATGTTTATGTTTCTTTTCTTTAAAGTTGATGCAAAGTAGTACAATGTGTACTTAGCTCGAGGCTAATCAATATCAACTATTAATTACAAATCTATCTAGAAGGTTGATACTCAAGATCAACTATTATTTACAAATTAATTTAAATTCAATCAATGAAACCAACGCCATGGATAAAAGTGCGACAGTTTCGGCAAGGACAAGTAGTGGGCCTCCATTGCTTGATTTCTTTTTTAAATTCATCTAGGTTTTTAAGTTTTTTAAAGTCATCGGGAAGGGTAGCCCAGATTTTAGGTCCCAGGAAAGCTAAAGACGATTTTCCATTCATTTCACTTTCAACTACTCTACTACGAAAGGAATTCCTTTTTCTCGTTTTGATCTTACATTGGTTTTTGAGAAATATTTTACTTTCTGATTCATTGAGTTTTGATTTAAATAGCTCTGTGGATAAGGATTGAATTGCTCGTTGATGGAAGGTGGAACCGTTGTCAAGTTTCAACAGATCATCGAATGATGAGTTGTAGTCTGAGTAAACGATTCTCAAGCATCTTTTATGTAGATTGTTTATTTTATCCTCTAGAGCTCTGCTATGAAACATCCATATGAGAGGACAGTAATTGAAGTGGCATTTAATGAAAGCATTCATCAAGCGTTTCTTTTTTTCTAAAGTGAGATATGTGCTCATTCTGGCTAAGGCGGTTATTTTCAAACTAGCTTTCTTGCAAAGATTTTCTATATGCGATTCAAACGTCAAAAGATTATCGAAGGTTACTCCAAGAATCTTTGACGTTTTGGTATTGAAAACAGTTTCTTCTCTAATATTTAGATAGAGCGAGTCGTCAATGATGTTAACTATTAGCTGACATTTGTCAGCATTACCAACCATTTGATTAATCGAAAGCCATGTGAAGATTTTTTCTGCTACAGAGCTTAGTTTACCACTTACTTATCGAACCCGTATGCACTGATCTTTGCTACAAGTAATTTGTGGCACATGCAGTCAAAGGCCTTAGAAAGGTCGATGAGCAGTGCCCCAAAAACATCTTTTTTGTCATTGGCTAGCTTCCAGAGCTCTTCCATTGGGAGAAGAGAGGTTTGAGTGGAATATCCTTTCCTGAAACCACATTGTTGTTCATCAAAGTAGTGCTCAAAGTATTCTGATATTTGATTGTGATGTAGGGGCAGTGGCTAGGGCCAGACCTAGGGTCTCGCTCTAGAATGGAGAAGTGTGGCGCCTCCTTCCCTCCACTAGCCTGGGTGTTCGCCTTGAGCAAGCGATACTCCACCCACGCTCCCCTTGTCAGGGTCACGACACCAACTGGCAATGATGTTCTGACAACTCGTCATCTTCATTGGCAACAGCAATGTGGCTTGTCAACTCGGCATCCTCGTTGGTACCCTGGCGGATATCAGAATCAACTCGGTCCTATATCTGGCATCTATTGCAACAGACTACCTTCATTCGGCTGTCCTAGCTTGCTTTGCCGCCGTGTCCATGGAGTTTTCTGCCAAGGAAAGTTGCTCTTGTCCCAAGCAGCTTCGACATACATTGGGACAGCCTTACAGTTTATATATGATTAGAACTTTGTATAGAGAGAGATACCACTACTGCATCCGAGAAAACCGATGAATACACGAAATCCTTTCAACCTCACACTTGGTGCGTGGAATGTACGCACGACAAACGACACTACTGATTCAATCAGACCCGAACGAGCAACTGCAATCATAACACAAGAACTCGCTAAAGCTAACATTGATATATGTGCACTGAGCGAAGTTAGACGAGAAGGACAAGGAAACCTAGTCGAAAGGGATTATACAATATACTGGAGCGGAGGCACTAAGAAGGAAGCCGGTGTTGGATTTGCTATTTCTAACAAATTATCTTCCTTCGAAATGGCCACAGTACCGATAAGCGATAGATTGATGGTGTTAAGAATACGTCTCCATTCTGGAAAATATCTTAAACTTGTCAGTGTATACGCCCCAACTATGCAACGCACACAGGAAGAGAAAGAACTCTTTTACCAATCTCTCACGGATGTTTTACGTTCTGACAGAGACGACCTTTATCTTGTTCTCGGTGACTTCAACGCAAGAGTGGGATCAGATTGGCAACTTTGGCCAAACATCCTCGGGAAGCATGGTATCGGAAAAATGAACTCAAACGGACTTATGCTACTCGATTTTTGCACCCAAAACTCATTCACTGTTATGGGTTCTGTTTTCCAACTTTCGAATAAATTTAAAACCTCCTGGCAACATTTACGGTCAAAACATTGGCATCAGATTGATCACGTCCTCGCCGATCCTCAAACAAGACCTCACATCTCAATCACCAAAACGTATCTTGATGCTGATTGCTACTCAGACCATAAACTTGTTATATGTAAATGTTTCTTCCGTTTGTTTCGAAAAAGAAAAGGAACGAAAGCTCCATCCAGACCGAAATACAGCATTACGCCAGAAAAAATTTTGGAACTTCAACGTCGTCTAGATAATGATCTTGCGAACTCTGAAATTAATTGGGAAAACTTAAAAACTTCTCTGCTATCTGCTACGTCAAACACCTTTCCCAAACAAAGAAAGCAAAACAGAGATTGGTTTGATGAAAATGATCAACAGATTCTTACACTTCTTAAAGACAAAAATCGAACCAGACGTGAGATCCAACAAGAAGTGAGAAAGATAAAAAATGATTGGTTCATCCAAAAAGCGTCAGAAGCTGAAAGATATCGTTTGGAAAACAATCTGAAAGACTTTTACGCTACTCTTCGTGAGGTATACGGTCCTTCATCTCGCAATTCACACCCTATCAAATCGAAAGACGGGAAATTGCTAACAACCAAAGGTGAAATAAAGGAACGCTGGGTCGAACACTTTTCAGAACTTCTCAACAACGTCACAGAAACCGACGAAACAGTTCTTGATGAAATCGATCAACGTCCTATCGATTACTCACTTGATGAACCGATCACCGAAAAAGAGCTTGACGATGCAATAAAACGGTCTAAACTCGGTAAAAGCCCAGGTCCCGATGGCATTATTCCTGAAGCAATATCATTTGGTGGACAGTCAGTCAGAAACTTCATTTTTTCATTATTCACGATATTCTGGACCACACTTAAGTTGCCCTCTGATTTAATCGATCCCAACATCACCGTTCTATTTAAGAAAGGCGATCGTAGTGTCTGCGGAAATTGTCGTGGCATATCCTTACTCAGTTGTGTTGGGAAAATCTTTCCCGATATCGTTTTACACAGAATACAGAAGCTTGTCAATAATGTATATCCAGATTCACAACACGGTTATCGTAGCGAACGTGGCACAATCGACGGCATTTTCACGGTTCGTCAGCTAATGGAGAAATCTAGAGAGCAATGTCGTAACCTGTATATCGTTTTCATTGATTTCACGAAAGCGTTTGATACTGTCAATCGTCCCCTTTTATTTAAACTTCTCTTCAAAATCGGATGCCCGCCAAATCTTCTTAAAGCAATCCAGCTGCTATATTCAGATGTCAAAGCGAGACTCCTCATTGAAGGTGAACTTTCGAAGCCTTTCAACTACGATTGTGGTGTGAAGCAAGGTTGTAAATTAGCCCCCACCCTCTACGGTTTATATGCTGCGATAGCCCTTTGGATCGCTTTCAAAGATAACACAGAACATTCAATTTACGTACGTTTCCGAATGGATGCCAACCTCTTCGACCTTAGAAGATTAAAAGCGAAAACGAAAACTTTCCACATGTATATCCGTGAAGCTCAATATGCCGATGACATCGCTGTGTTCAGTGATACGTCCGAAGGACTGCAATCTCTACTAACAAGCTACCATCTTACTGCCAAGAGATTCGGTCTGCAAATAAACGCCAAAAAGACTGAGGTTATGTGCCTAGGTCCTGAGTGTGACTTCTTTATTGACGAAACGAAACTTAAATGTACCGACCGTTTCAAATATCTCGGAAGTATATTGTCTAAAGAATCGAATCTCAAAGATGAATTGATCACACGTATCCAAGCCACATCTTGTGCATTCGGCAGACTAAAAGACAGAGTCTTCAACAACCATGATTTGACAACACGTACGAAAGTTACAGTTTTCAACCGATGTTTAATGCCTATACTTCTTTATGGTTGTGAAACATGGACTTTATATTCCCACGAAATAAAGCAATTAAGAACTGTACAACAACGTCATCTGCGAAACATTCTGCATATTAAATGGGATGATTTTGTCAGTAACGAGGAGATATTAAGGAGATCCGATTCGGTAGATATCGAAGTTATGCTAGCCCAGAATCGACTCCGTTGGCTCGGTCACGTTGCCCGTATGGACAACAATCGAACTGTTAAGCAACTTTTTTACGGTGAACTAGTTCTAGGCAGCAGATCGATTGGGCGTCCACGCTTGAGGTACAAAGATAACATAAAAGCTCTACTTAAGACTGGTGACATCCTTCACTCGTGGAATGATTCAGTTTCAGACCGATCCGGTTGGAGACGTAATGTGTCATCTGTCTGTGAAAAATTGAATGTAAAACGTGTGGATATGTACGAAAGAAGAAAAGAAAGAAGAAAAAGATAGTATATATTTTTTTTTCTTAGTTCTCTTGTATTTTAACTGTATTTTACTCGAATATCGAGTTTTAGGCGTATTTTTTATTTATTATTACTCTTTCGTAAATTTTGGATATTTCCGGCAGTATACTTATTGGTCTATAGTTACTTTTATCGTTTTTAGAATTTTTCTTGTAGACTGGGGTGACTGTCGCGAACTTGGAAATGTTGGGAAAAAAGCCTGAGCTGAAGGAGTCATTTATGCTTATAGAGAAGCAGCTTGCAAATAAGTGAGAGTATTTTTTAATTAATTCCGCTGGTATATCATTTTCCGCTTGCGACTTATTTGTCTTAAGGTTACTAATTATCTTCTCTACTTCGTCTTCGGTGGTGTTTCTAAACTTGAAGGAGTTTTCATTGTTTGATACCTTATCTTTTATTTTGAGTATACTAGGGTGGTTTCTAAAAAGCATTATTTCATTTTGAAGAATATTATCAGAAAGTTCATTGAGAGGCACTGGTTCTGTTGGTGGTTGATTGAGATCTAATTTTTCAGTGATATTTATGAAGAATTCATTAAACATTTTTGCAATTTCTTTATCATCTTTAATCAGTTCATCATTTTCGACTAAGGTTATTTTCTCACTTATTGGTCCTTTATTAGAGAAAAAAGGGCGCACAGTTTTCCAAAATCTTTTATTGTCAGTGATTTGCTTTTCATCCAGAGATTCGTAAAATCTTCTTTTAGTGTTTCTCAGGAGATATAAGCATCGGTTTCGCTGTTGGTTGTAATTATATTTGTTGATGTTAGAGGGGTCTTTTCGTTTAATGTTATTAAGTCGAGATCGATGCATCATGGCCTTTCGTAGTGATTTTGTCATTAAAGGTTTATCATTACCTCTTAGTATTTTAGTTTTTATCGGTGCTTCAGCGTTTAGAAGATTTACTACACTTTTCATTTTATGTTCAAAGTTGCGATTCGACTCTAGTACTTGTGTTAAATGATTTTTGAAAAGATCTTCCTTAAGATTTTTGTAGCATCTATATTTAATGGCTTTAGGTGGACACTTTTCAAAAGTGGTTTTTAAGACGCTTATTGTGATGTTGTGAAAGTCCGATAGGCTATTAGATACAGAGGACGAGCCCTGAAAACTTCTTTGGTAATTTGTTAGCATCAGATCAATGCATTTCGGATTTTCTGCGTTTTTGAAGCACGTAGGTTCATTTATCAAGCTAGAAAGCTCCCTGCTAGCAAGAAACTCAGGCATTTTATGTTTTTCGATTTCACAATTGAAATCCCCCAGTAGTAAAAGTCGGTCATGATCTCCTATAGAATCAAGGCTATTTTGTAAAAGCTCTAAATGTGAATTTATATTGTCTACATGCGGATTATAAGAGCAACCCAGTAGCCATTTTTGCTTCTTCAGATTGACCTTGTTCTACCAGCAATTAGCAGTTGGTCGTTTCGGTGCGCGAGAAGGATTGGTTTAATTCTTGGGTACCTGTGTGATTGAAGAGTGATGAGTGTTGTACTATCAATCAAAAATTGAAACCTCTAAAAGCTTTGTCTGCTACAATTGAAAAATTTTTGAAAAAGTGAGGTCTTCATTCGACAAAACCACACTCAATAATCGAAAAAAAATCTTTGAATAGTTGAAAATTGATTATGACTTACCTAGCTTTTAACAATATACCATAAACAGTAGCTTTTGTCCCAAACTTCACATTTTCTGCATTGCAACCAATAGCTCCATTGATCACAGTTGAAAGGAGGGGACACAATTGATCTAGCTCCTGGCATATTTCTTTCTCGTCAGCACTTGTTATAGCTTCAACACTGTTATCTTTAATCTTTGGACTCGCTGAATATGCTGTGGAAAGTTCTTCCTTGCATATTTCAGAGATTGCTTTGAGGTCGAGGCCATTGTCTGTAGCATTTGTATAAGAATGCTGTTCCTAGAAAGAAAAAAATTGGCAAATATGACTTTTCGCAGAAAGTTTAGAATTAAAGTTTTTAAGTGGGTTGTGATTATTCCGAGATTTGATTATATTGTATTTTATAGCATAGGGGGGGGGGGGGATTCAAAATAAACTGGGGGGGGTATCGTGGAAATTTTTTTCAAATTTAATAAACGGGGGTTGGAAAATGTACCTCTAAAAACACTAAAAAAGAGTGGAAATAGGCTAAATTTAGGCCTTTTAGAGCTAAAATGAGGAGCTTTTTGGGGGCTTTCTTTTGTTAGCTGGGAATCTTTTCAAAAAACAAGGGGTCCTAACAAGGTCCGAGGGCGGGGTCTATAAAATCACCTGAAAGTAACTTACAGCTGGAATGGGATCGTGTTCATTCCTTTTTCTCTTTTTGACGACAGGACATACCCAAGACTCTCGGATTTCATCTTTTTCTCTGATTGATTTTATGTGTCTTTCACATTTTAAATGGATGTTATCCTCACCGAATAAATAATCAAATTCAATGCCTATTTGCTTCAAATCTTCGATCAATTCTGGATGATTTAAAAGATTTTTTCTAGATTCACGTAATTTAAATTGTACACCACACAATTTACAAGAACGTGCTGAAATTGATGACACGCTTTCAGCCATTTTTATGTGTCTTAGATTTTCATGGTGACATTTTCACGGTGACATTTTCACAATTAGTCAAAAAGTTATGTTTAGAAGAAAAGAGGTTTTTTGGACTCTAACGCAGAGGATTTTGAGACATTACTTACACGCATTATTCAAAAATATATTTCAATTGTGTAGGAGAACAATAATTGATGTGAGAAAATCTGAGAGATCCTCTCGAGAGAAAACTATACACACATAAAAAATTTTTTTAGACAACATGTGTTTTACGTTTCCCGCCATAACTCCATCACATAGAATCTTTTTTTTTTAATCAATTTGTAATCAAAATTTTTTTAACCAATCAGCATTCATTTTTTCAAAGGGGCGCATTCTTTTACGTGGTTGTTTTGTGTCTGATAAATTATGTTCTATTTTGAATTTTATTGCTTTGTACTAGTATGTTGGGCCATTTTCAAAAACATATTTGAAAGAATTCAAAACATAAACAAAATAAAGTTTCAAAATGGCGTTTCAGCACATTTTAGAGAAGGAATTTATGAGGATTTTTAAAGTGTTTTGGTTGATTTTTAACAAATAACTGATTTGAAAAACGTCGTAAAGACATATTGTATGAAGTTAAAGTATTGTTTTTTATTTATTGTTGAATGTTGGAGCTTTTGGGGTTTAATTTCGGCTTCGTGTACAAGAAATAACGTACATAAATTGTGTTCAACTTGCAAAGCTCGTAAGTAACTTTCCTGCTCTTGCTTTAAGCATTTTGTGCTTCTTATTTGTTTACATTTTGATTCCGCCATTTTTAAAGGGACTTTTCGCATAAATTATGCTAATTATGTTCGCTTACGTAACAAACGAGCGCGATTTTTGAATTTTCGTTGTGGTCAGTTGATAAGCTACCGAGTTTACTTGAACTAAGCCAGATATTCAGTCACAACTTACAATCAGATTTTACTAAGTGACTGAATCAATCTGGCTTAGATTTCTAGGCTATTGAAGACCTAGAAATTACCATAAACAATGGATATCAAATGCCTGGGACAAAATGTGCCCAAAAATATGAGAAAAGAAGATTTAAAAAAAAATCTTACCATTATGCGAAACTCAAATGCAATGTAAAAAATGCTCCATAAATCCACATATAAATGTAAATAATGTGAACGCTAAAAGAAACCAAACCACATAGTAAATTTCAAGAGTCTTTTATTCCATAAGAAACTCAAACTTTAAATTCTCAAAATTCTAAAGTTGAAAAAGATGTCGACACAACATCTCAACATTTCTCCTCAAAAGCTCTCATAAAAATGAATCTTGTTTTAAAAAAAAACTGCGTCATAAAAGTAACGCGTGAAAGTAATTAAAATGAGACCAATTATCTCAAGATCAACAATCACAAAAAATAATCAATAAACCAATCAATAACGTATAATAACAATAACCAACATCACGGGTTAATGAAAAACGGATCATTAACACCATGAAAATAATTTGATCAGTCAAAACACTTAACCAATCAATGCTGAATAACATTTGACCAATCAATAATGAGAACATTCGACCAGTCAATAACGAATAACTTTTGACCAATCAATAACGAATAACTTTTGATCAATTAATAACGAATGACTTTTGACCAATCAATAACGAATAACTTTTGATCAATCAATAACGAATAACATTTGATCAATCAATAACGAATAACTTTGGATCAATCAATAATGAATAACTTTTGACCAATCAATAACGAATAACTTTTGACCAATCAAAAACGAATAACATCGACCAATTATAGACGAATAACATTTGATCACTGAAAAGAACCGATCCTTGAATCAGCGATACAAGCCATCGTAGCAAGCTCCATCGTGATATCGAGTTCGTCGACTGATTGGATGAGTACCAACGAACGAATGGCTCGATTTGTAAAGCGAAATTTCTTTTCTTGGTGATTCTTGTAGCGGACTGAAGCACGTCTTGCTTTCCCATCTCTGCCAATTTGAACATCGTCAACGATTCCATACTGATAATCTTTGCAAAGGGCGGATTCCTGTTTAGTAAATAGGACAACATCTCCTTTCGATAACGGCTTATCGTCTCGAAACCATTTGCTTTGAGACATGAAATTGGGAATATGTAACAACCAGACGTCGAACCAGGCGTTGGAAATTTCTATATTCTCTTCCACAACCTTTAATGGATTGAATGTAGTAAGCATCTCACCGTGAGGGCATCTTTCGTTATTCCTTCCCAAACGAAGGTGGTTTGGCGTTAGAAGATCAATGGCTTCATAATCAGAAACTTCATTTCTGATTGCAATAGGTAGGTTGTTAATGGAATTAGCAATCATTGAACCCAACGTTTCCCATTGTAGCAAAGATAAACGACAGTTTGAAGTAGCTTTCTCGATCGACAAATTGATTTATTTGATCTTTCTTTCAATCTTCCCATGAAAGTTGTGACCACCGACAGGGCAAGTGTTGTACTCAACACCAACATCTCTGTGAAGTTGATTCATCGTATCTCTGAAGTTCAGTTTCATCTCGGAACAGCCTTTGATTAGCTGACTTCCTTCATCACATAACAAGGTTTTTGGAAAGCCGGGATCGCTTGCAAATCTGATAAATGCTTGGATGAATAAAGGGGTTGAATAATCATCCTTTACTTTGATGGAAATAGAAGAAGTGATACAGCAACAGAAGACTACGAGCCATATCTTGAGGGTTGTTCGCTTGTTGTGCTTTGAATATGCCTTGTAAGGACCAGATAAATCTACCTGGCTAACGTAGAAAGAAGGAGCGATTGTTAAGTTTAATGAAGGTAAGGGATCCATCGAAACTTCGATCGTCTTTTTCATCAAGTAACGACACCGTTGACATGACTTTTTGACCCTCTTAACAATTTATCGTAGCTCAAAGATGTAAGCTTCTTTCGAAACATTTCTGAAAGTGATTTCGATTCCGCAATGAGAACAGGACTCGTTGTACCAGTGAGCCTCATTGATGATAGCATATGCCAGAGTGTTTGTCAATGATCGGTACATAAAATGTTGTTGATGTCAAATGCTCCATGACTCTGGTAAACTTTCTGTGATTGTGAAGTCGTCACAAGATAGGATTTGTCCGGTGTAATACAGGATATCGTCATTCGCCTTGGAGATCTCCTTGTATTTGCTCTCAGGAAGAAAGTGTTTGACTTCTGCTGTACGCTTACTGAAATAGTAAGATCTTGCTGCATCGATGTCTTGTGATCGAGTTGCCTTTTGACTTTCGATTAGTGAATAATCAAACTTCAATCTAATGAATTTGTAGATGTAGCTTAATATTCTGACCACTTTGCTGAATCGATAACGGTTTGGATCGATCAGGTAATTTGAAAATTGATAACGTTCCTTGACTTCATCAGGAATAATTGATGACGATTGATCTGGATTTGATAAAAAGTGTGTTTGATGATGCAAGGTTTCTTCATTAACCTTTGATAACTCTGCTTGGCTCAAGGTGAGATCAGAAATACGAGTGATTGGAAATTCAAATTGATCTTTAGACATCCATGGAAGGCCATTGATCCAATTGGAATTTTGAGAAATTTCTTCAATCTGCACACCTTTCCTTGTGCCAAGAACAATACGACTAGCTTCTGGGAATTCATCTGATGACATCTCAGCAACTTTCCTCAGACCATACTCTGCCTGGTTTCCGCTAGGCTTAACACCGTATATCAACGTTCTAATGACCTTTTCCTCAGGTGGTTTGGAAGGATCAAGGCTGTCGTGCCACAAATATCTTTGAAGACACCAATCTCTCTCATTCAGACAGATTGTGTTATACATTTTAGATATGTCAGTATGTAGTCCGACAGAATGGGTGGTGTTGCGTGAACACACCAAAGACGACACGTCAATAGCTTTGGTACATTGTATATTTCAACAATCAACCAAATTGCATCGTCGCGCACTGCGCTTGTCATTCAAAAAGTTTATCGCTCGTCGTCATTCGATACACATGTCAACCAAATAACAAGTCTCTTCGAATCTTCGCAATCGTTTGCATCATAAACTGATATATCATGTCGTTCGTTTGTTGATATCTTTCTCTTGAAAATAAAAGTTTCAAGATTTCTCGCCGCTCGTTCATTCTTCGATATTCCGCTAAAGTCATTGGAATCTTTCGAACGCATCAAACTTTGTATGTTTATACGTAAGTCGCTTCATCGAAATTCTGTTCAAGTCATTTTGGAATCCCTCGAATTCACTTATTGATATTTGGTCAAATATCAAACTTTATCAGCAAAATCTTGACTTTCATTCTTGTCCTACATTATGATGCTCCAAAACAACGACTGTAAAAACCTTATTGTCAAGACTCTTTCAATGATGGATTTTATTGACGAAATCCGAATTAGATTTGCTTTACAAGACCCTTACTACATTGACAAGTTCAATCGTCTGAAAAATGCTTTGATCGCAGCAAATTTAAAAGCTCAATCGTCCAAAGAAATCACCCGCAGAAAACATCGATTATCCGCTCAACAAGCTATCGTATTCATGGAAGAATATGTCGACAACATACTCAACAACTCGCACAAATCTCTACCTGAGCTCAACATCATTCATCAGGGTGTCCGGAAAATTCCCCCTGGTGAAATCCCCCCCGGTGAATTCCCACCCAGTGAATTACCCCCTGGTGAATTCCCCCTCGGCAAATTCCCCCCTGGTGAATTCCCCCCCATATATTTTTATATATAATTTTGTTCGAGTTTTTCTTGAAGAGAAGAGAATAATTCTTAATTTCTATGTAATGTTCTTATACATAAAGATCATAGTTTTAGATTGCGTGCGGTTGTGTAATACAACCGTGTAAAGAGTATTAATGGATGGTTTCAAAAGGTGGGGTTGGATGTATTGTTCTAAATTCCATTTTTTAATAGAAACAACAATAAAAGAGCAAAAGGTACCCTGAAAGGAACCCGCTTTTAATTATATTTTTGTTATATCATTATATCAACTTCTTGTTCGTCGAAAGTCATGCTTTTATCTTTTATCTCATATCTTTCAATGGACCTTTTTTCGCAATTCTGTATATGGCACCTATTGATTTAATTGTATACAATATAAATGTCAGTAGTTTGAATAACATGACGCAAACGAGAATTTCTGCCTCTTTCGGGGCTTAAGTATTTATAAAAAATGAATATCGATTTCCATTCATGTACGAAATCGATATGTCAACTTCTTTTTTATTACATTCTCTATTGATTCTTTAGGAAATTTAGAAGATGTTATGTGCCTAGTGTCAATTTTTATAAAAATATATGGGTGGGAATTCACCAGGGGGGAATTTTCCGGGGGGAATTTTCCGGGGGGGAATTCACCAGGGGGGAATTCACTGGGTGGGAATTCACCAGGGGGGAATTTTCCGGGAATCATTCATCAGAATCTTCACCTAAGAATCCAAAAATTCTTTGGTAAGACGGTTTCTATTCCTTCAGAGAAACACATCGAATCGTGTTATGACTTCAAAGAAGACCAAAGTAAAGAGCCAACCAAATTATCTCAGCCAGACGGTCGGAAATCTGATGAGCCAAAAGTGGAAAATTCGTATCAACCCGAGTCGCTCAATGAAAATCGCTTCATTGATTCTCTCGATCAAGTCCAAGTTACCAAGAATTATCCAATCCATATCAACAAAGATCATTCAATAATCAAACTTGACGTTTTATCTCCTCAATCGCGCATCTTCAAGTAGGTTAAACACGTTTCAATTACATCCCCAACTGTGAAACACTGGTTCATTCTCGACAATCAAACTTCACGAACGAAATTCATCAGGCCGCATTCTAGAACAGTTCATTTTACTGCGTCAGCATTCATGTCCAAGAAATTCAAGGAAAGGTATAGAACTTCAAACGTCTTCCTCGACTTCAGACCCTTTGCTTTCAAGAATACTTTTCAAATTTCTATTGACAATATCACATTGAGAATACTTGAACTTTATCTGGCTAAACCTTTTCACTCAAGAACTTTCACATAAATTATGTGCGAGAGTGTCGCGTGACGAATCACTTATATACCTAGATAATTATATGAAATTTCTTTAGTCTCATTAAAGACTTCTAATTTTACAATATCAATGCTTTCTCTCGGGAGTTAGCCAGATTCTTTCGATCCCTCTGGATATTTTCTATTATCAAGAGTAATTCTATCGTGTTCTTTATGTTTATAAATATCTCAAGGGAGTAACAATTATATTTTACGACCTAATTTCATTGTACAAAAAAAGGCCTTCTGAAATACCACCTCAATAGAATTCACATTAGTCCCTGACAGTCGTCTTGATAGTATGTAAACAGAAAAATGAGTTCTCACAACAAGAACTTTTAGCTGATTACCGATCTACAACTTTCTACATTTTCATTTATTGCTGGACACACATCAAGTACACATGGCTCATCTGGTAGGTCTGTTTCTCTCTGATGCTCTGCTTTTCTCTGTGTCAGCAGCCTTTCTGTACCCGGTGCTCTTAGGCTAAGATTTCTTATTCATTAATTCAGACTTTGTATGTTTATATTCAGTCGAATCCCTGTATATTCTATGATAAAATTGTTAATTATTGTACGTTTTTAAGGTATTGATCTGGTTAGATTTCAGTCTTTTTAGAGTATATTTTTGCCATTTTTTCAGTTTTGAACCTTTGTTGAAATATACAATGTTCCAAAGCTATTGACGTGTCGTCTTTGGTGTGTTCACGCAACACTCCCTTCTACACACTGAAAAGTTGCAACAATTAGACAACATTAAAAAAATGAATATGAAAAGTTAAACACCTGAGTATTTAAATTTATTTTTAAGCAAAAAAACAAAACAGTCCAATCCATATATCAGAGGATGGCTTAGAGTATCACCTGACTGATTACATGTTGCTAGTTGAAAATGTCTGGTGGAAAAGAGAAGGAGATTGGATAGAGTTCTTTGATGGTGATGATGAGCCTGATTTCAGAGTTGAAGGTCCTGAAATTATGTCATTCGAAACTCACAATTTGTTAACTTCGAAAGCAATTGTTGAAACGCGAATGTTTGGATAAAAATGTCATTAAAGGTTTATTCGAAATTGAATTATGTAATGATTTCACTTTTTGAGCTTAGTTTTATTTGTGCATACTCTCTAATGCCTAATAGAAGACACGGGAGCTAAGCAGGAGAAGGAGGCTAATACAGAAAGAAGAATTAAGGGCTCTGACCATAGTCCAAAAATTGATTTTGGTATTTGAACATAAAAGTTATATTTCAGGTTCCTTAACACTTTTAACAAAGAATTGCCTTTATAAATTGCTTTTTAATCGAATCCCTTAAGAGTAATTAAGAATTTAATTGCAAAAATGACGTTATCAACTTTAAAAAGATGTTAATAATATGTTGCATCACCCTCTTTTACAAAAAATGCTTAGTTTTAATGGGTAATTAACTTTTTTGTTTCAAAATTTCTTTACACTGTCCGCAAAGAATTGAACTATTTTAAATTTTGCGGAAAATTTTTCTAAAAAGATGTGTCAAAAGTTATGACTGTTTTTGTAAGCAAAATCCAGATAAAAAATTGATGAAAAACTACTATTTTGAAGATTTCGAGACAAAGAAGCATTTACAAAAATTTACCGCAAAAATTCTTTTTGTTCGGCAAAAGATACACCATCTACTGCGAAAAAATTTTCAAAATTTTTTTTCTTCGCCGAAACTAAGCTCTTCAAAGTTGAAATACTCTTCCTCACAAAAGTCTTCATTTTCTTCTTCATCAAATTTTGTCAATGCAATTTTTGAATTTTCAGATTCAGGAATAGTTTGTCTAACAGAAAATGTATAACATGCCATAGTTTTGTTGGTTACATCAGTCAGAAAACACATTTGAAACACGGCAATTATGAAAAATTCACTATGGTCAGAGCCCTTAAGACAAAAGAAGGAAATTTCAGAAATGTTTTTCCGAAACTTAATAAGCGAGGGAGGGGTACGTTTAGTAGTAAGACTAAACTAAAAGAGGCCCCCAGCAGTTTTCGTGATGGTGTGATTGGGAATTTTTTCTTGTGTGATGGCGTGATTAGAGATTTTTTTTGGCCTGATGGCGTGATCAAGATATTGGCGTGATGCGTGATTTGGCACAAATTTGAGGCGTGATGCGTGATGCGTGATTTGGGCTATTTTTTGGTATTTTTTGCGTGAAGACAAATTTTAGCGATTTTCGTGATGCGTGATGGAGAAAATTCTTTTGCGTGATGGCATGATTAGGGGTGCCGCTGGGGGGGGGGGGCTCACTAAAACAATACTGTAACTAAAACAATACAGCCATAACAATAAACTGAGAAGACCTTTCTTAAATTGTTTTTCAGATAATGATAGAGAACCACAAGAGATTTCTGATGAAAGAACTATTTCTGATATTGAGCCTGTTAAAAGTATGCTTGGTTTCACAAATAATCTTATAAAAATAAATCTTACTCGTAAATATACTATCAAAAGCGCACAATTTTCACCTACATAGTGTTCAAAATTGAATGGTTAACTTTTTAAAACTTATGTTATTATTATTATTATTATTATTATTTATATTATGGTGAATACACGCTTTTTTATAAGAACAATTTTATAACACAAGGCTGAAATTTGGCCAAAACCTAAGAACAATCTGAGCCTCAGATTTCAAAAGTTAACAGATTTTAAACCCATTTTAAATTTCCTAAGTAAAGAAACTAAGCGTATTATTTTTTTTGACTTCAGATAACGATACGTACTAGTTATGCCATGACTTCTCGTGCAATACTTGATATTTTACTCCTTCCGAGATTTTACCGTTATTTGATGAATTTTTCATTTTTTCAGAATGCTCTCTCTATACTTACGCAAGTTAAAATATCATTGTTCTTTTTTACTAGCCATAGCCCAAAAAAAAGTAACAGAAAAATGACCAAAGACATTTCATGACAAAATAAAAAACAAAATATTATGAAGCCTTAAGCCCTAAATTTTCAATTGCGTATTTCATAAGTTTATTAGATTTTATTTTTCATTTCAAAAAATTTACTTAATTAATATTTCATGACTACACGACATTTTACTTTTGTGCCATGCACTTTCATTTAGTCCATCCAGTGTTTTTAGATTTTAATATATTATTTTATCAAGGAATTATTTTCAAACTTAGAGAAAAGGTAGTAGAAAAGGTTTTAGCATAGTGATGGTTTTAGTATATATGTTTTAAAGCAAAAATATAATGAAATTTCATGTCCTAGATTTTCAATTGTGTATTTCAAAAATATATTTTCTGTGGAATTAGTTTTTATTTTTCATTTCAAATAATAATTTATTATATTAATATTCCATGGTACACTATATCTACATATAAGAAATATTATTTAGGTGCCGTGCATACTCATTTAATCCAGTGTTTCTAGATTTTAATGTAATTATTATTATTAATATTATTATTGAGTTTTTACTTCTCTGACATAGAGACACGGTTTCAGTAAAGCAAAGATATTTATGGATAGCGGGAGAAATAAATTGAGACATTGAGTTAAGTCTTCAGATAAATAATTTTAAAACTTTGCGCAGAAAGAAAATAATAGAAAAAAGTCCAAATCAAAGCCCATTAATCACAATTTAGAACACTCAAAAGTATGTAGTGTTGGAAAAGAAAAAACTGACTTTGCTGTCCAATATCTGGAAAGCATTCACTCAAGGGGGAAATACACATTGTCTGAACGGGAATATCTATGGAACGAACGTTTGAGGGGGGTTTTAAATATTCAAAAAACTTTGAAAAGCTGATTCTGTATATACACTATTTATTTGTGACACATGATATAATTTTTATTTATCCATTTTTAGAACTAAAAACACTGATGATGATTATTAAATCGAAACATGTATGGAAAATAAAAATTAACATGCTTGGTCAAGTTTACCGACTATGCCTTCACTACTCATTTAATCACAATTTATTTCTTCTGTTATGCAGACTATTTTTGCTTTGTAAGTAATTGTTACCACACAGAACCAGTACAATATGGTACATAGTTATGATTAATAAAAATTAATTTAAATTTAAAATTCAGCACAAGAAAAATATATCCAATATTGTTGTACAAGTAAAAGTGTAATAGCTGGTTTAGCGCCAACTTTAAAAATATCAATTCATTTGTGTCTTTTTCTTTTCACTTTCTGTATTTTTAAATCAAATCAACATCAAAACGTTCAAATACATTCTTTTGATCGTTTCAATAACTTTTTATGTATCGAGAGGAAACAAAAATATTTCTGAGAATAGAACTCAGGATAAAATGTGATTTCTCGCTTATTAAACCCCTTTTGTTGAACGCAGTTTTGTATTTTTACGTTTAAAATATGAAATACAGCATTTATGTAAACATTTTTAGCCGATCAGATTGCTAATATTTTCCATGCTGACGATAATACCTATTACTCTAAAAAATTTGTTTTAAATTTCTTAAGTAAATATTTGATATATATATATAAATGAAATTTATATTTTTTATTCAAATTTTCATTTTAATCATTTATCAATTTCAAGAATCATAAATCAAAATTTACAAAGCGTACGTACTTTTTGAATGGTCCATTTCTTTTCTCTTATAGAGCTTGGTCTCCCTAGAGAATGAAAGTGCAAACCCATGTTTGCAAAACTTTCCCAGCCAACCCAGACCAGTAAAACAGAACTTAATAAAATCAGCCTTACAAGATCTAAAACCATTTAAAACATCCAAAGATTACACCAGACTCCATGAACAAGTTTGCATGCATTATCATGACCAACCATCAGACCATGTTTTCTTGGAAAATGAAATTGACTCTGTTTTCATGTAACAGAAAGCTCCATCTTCACTAGCAAGTGGAGGACTATCCTATTTTTGCTTCAGAATTCGGTTAGTGTAAAACGCAGGTCACAGGTCACCGGTCGCAGGTCAGTGGTGACAGGTTGACTCTAATCAATGTCATTGCAGAGGAAAATGTTTGGAAAACACAAAGAATTATCAAAGACATAATTCTCAAGCAATTTCATCCATATAAAACGGCAAGCTCGCAATGTATGGGCAGGCGAAATCGTCGGTCTTTTCAATACACGCGTCAGATCTGAATCTGACGGTATTTCAAAAAACATTAGACGTATTATAGAGTAGTATGGTTGTAACATGATATATAATATACTATTTTTAAAAATATATTACATCAAACATTAGGCATACATAGTCTGGTGTTTTTAAGAGATATTGGCCGTTCTACGGTTAGGGCTAGGTCAAAATATTTTTCTGGTTTCAATGGTTTTGCATGTACTTCAGTGTTTTTCCTTGTTTTTACAAGACATCGGCAGATTGGCCCGGCTACTAGCCAAGCAAGAGAGGGTTATGTCGAACTATTTGTCTGGTTTCACTGGTTTCATAGGTACTCCAGTGTTTTCACTTGTTTTTACGAGATATTGCCTTTTCCGAGCTAGGCAAATGGAGCTAAGCAGAACTATTTTTCTGGTTTCAATGGTTTTATATGTACTCCAGTGTCTTCGCTTGTTTTTAAGAGCTATTTAAGGAGAGTTTTTAAGGCCGTTCTAAGCAAGTAGGGCTAGGCCCAACTATTTTTCTGGTTTCAATGGTTTCATAGGTACTCCAGTGTTTTCGCTTGTTTTTAAGAGATATAGGCCGTTCTAAGCAAGTAGGGCTAGACCTACCTATTTTTCTAGTTTCATAGGTACTCAAGTGTTTTCCCTTGTTTTTAAGAGATATAGGCCGTTCTAAGCAAGAAGGGCTAGGTCGAACTATTTTTCTGGTTTCAATGGTTTCATAGGTACTCCAGTGTCTTCGCTTGTTTTTAAGAGATATAGGCCGTTCTAAGCAAGTGGAGCTAGGCCGGACTATTTTTCCGGTTTCAATGGTTTCATAGGTACTCCAGTGTTTTCCCTTGTTTTTAAGAGATATAGGCCGTTCTAAGCAAGAAGGGCTAGGTCGAACTATTTTTCTGGTTTCAATGGTTTCTTAGGTACTCAAGTGTTTACGCTTGTTTTTAAGAGATATAGGCCGTTCTAAGCAAGTAGGGCTAGACCTACCTATTTTTCTGGTTTCAATGGTTTCATATGTACTCCAGTGTTTTCCCTTGTTTTTAAGAGATATAGGCTGTTCTAAGCAAGAAGGGCTAGGTCGAACTATTTTTCTGGTTTCAATGGTTTCATAGGTACTCCAGTGTTTTCACTTGTTTTTAAGAGATATTGGCCGTTCTAAGCAAGTGGAGCTAGGCCGGACTATTTTTCCGGTTTCAATGGTTTCATAGGTACTCCAGTGTTTTCCCTTGTTTTTAAGAGATATAGGCCGTTCTAAGCAAGAAGGGCTAGGTCGAACTATTTTTCTGGTTTCAATGGTTTCTTAGGTACTCAAGTGTTTTCGCTTGTTTTTAAGAGATATAGGCCGTTCTAAGCAAGTAGGGCTAGACCTACCTATTTTTCTGGTTTCAATGGTTTCATATGTACTCCAGTGTTTTCCCTTGTTTTTAAGAGATATAGGCCGTTGTAAGCAAGAAGGGCTAGGTCGAACTATTTTTCTGGTTTCAATGGTTTCATAGGTACTCCAGTGTTTTCACTTGTTTTTAAGAGATATTGGCCGTTCTAGCCAAGCAAGTGGAGCTAGGCCGAACTATTTTTCTGGTCCCAATGGTTTCATAGGTTCTCCAGTGTTTTCGCTTGTTTTCAAGAGATATTGGCCGTTCTAAGCAAGTAGGGCTAGGCCGAACTATTTTTCTGGTTTCAATGGTTTCATATGTACTCCAGTGTTTTCGCTTGTTTTTAAGAGATATAGGCCGTTCTAAGCAAGTAGGGCTAGGTCGACCTATTTTTCTGGTTTCACTGGTTTCATAGGTACTCCAGTGTTTTTGTTTGTTTTTAAGAGCTATTGGCCGTTCTAGCTAAGCAAGTGGAGCTAGGCCGAACTATTTTTCTGGTCTCAATGGTTTCATAGGTACTCCAGTGTTTTCGCTTGTTTTTAAGAGCTATTGGCCGTTCTAGCTAAGCAAGTGGAGCTAGGCCGAACTATTTTTCTGGTCTCAATGGTTTCATATGTAATCCAGTGGTTTCCCTTGTTTTCAAGAGATTGGCCTAATAGCTAAAAAAGAAGGGCTAGGTCGAAAAAATTATCAGGTTTCAATGGTTTTATATGTACTCCAGTGTTTTCGCTTGTTATTAAGAGATATAGGCCGAACTATTTTTCTGGTTTCATAGGTACTCCAGTGTTTTCGATTGTTTTTAAGAGCTATTGGCCGTTCTAGCTAAGCAAGTGGAGCTAGGCCGAACTATTTTTCTGGTCTCAATGGTTTCATATGTAATCCAGTGGTTTCCCTTGTTTTCAAGAGATTGGCCTAATAGCTAAAAAAGAAGGGTGAGGTCGAACAAATTATCAGGTTTCAATGGTTTTATATGTACTCCAGTGTTTTCGCTTGTTTTTAAGAGATATAGGCCGAACTATTTTTCTGGTTTCGTATGTACTCCAGTGTTTTCGCTTGTTTTTAAGAGATATAGGCCGTTCTAGCTAAGGGAGTGGTCAGAAAGTATCTACTAGGGGGGGGGGGGGGGGGGTTCCAAAACTTTTTCGAGGGTTTAGGGGGGGGTTTCAAATTTTTTTTGAGGGTTTAGGGGGGGGGGTCCAAATCTTTTGGGCAACTCAAGAGAAAATGTAGGTTTGTAGCATTGAGCTAAATGAGGGAAGTAGATTTGTGGCTTTCACAGCTCATCAGAGTGGTTTGAAAAAGTACTTTTTAGAAAGAAATTTGTCAAAACAAAGTGTCTTTTAGCTAAAATGGTGGTGAAAAACATCGACATTTTCTCCCGTCGGCGCAAACCATGGTTGCGCCTCCTTAGTCTCTACTAATATCTTATACATTATATACACAGAGCTTTGACAGACCCTGGAAAACCTGAAAATATAGGTTTATAGGGAAATTTCAAACTCAGAGAATTTTATTTTTCAGACTCCTTTTAACAACAGAATAGCTTGTATTTTAGGGTCTCGAGTACCTGATCTTCAAAATTTTCTCCCTTCGGGGCCAACCATGGTGGCCCCTCAGGATATTTTGAGTAATTGAGTAATGCCTCTGTAATGTAGGGAGATTATGTATCAGGGAAAATAAGCCGTAATTTTCTCCCAAAACTTTGGGAAACTCAGAGAAAATAACTCGTTGATTCTTATTTTAACCCTGGACTATTCCTATAGGAGATCTACCATTTTGATTGACGTTTACACCACGGTTTTTTTTCTTTTGTTTACTTCAGAGAAATTCCGTCGTAACCATGGAAATCGACGGAAAAAATCCCGTGGTGTAAACGTCAATCAAAATGGTAGATCTCCTAAAGGACTATACTCAACTTTACAGGGCTAAACTATCTCCCTTACCTAATTTTGACATAAAAAACTGTTATACAAACAAATAATACTCTTTGTACCGCATCTGTATGAATTCTTTTTTTGCCTAAAAATTTTTCTAGTGGGGGGGGGGGGGGTGCGAAAAAATATTGGGCCTTATGAGGGGGGGTTCGAAATTTTTTTCCAGGCTAGGAGAGGGGGTGCGAAAGTATTTTGGGATTTTTCAAAATATCCTCCACTCCCCCCTAGTAGATACTTTCTGACCACTCCTTAAGCAAGTGGAGCTAGGCCGAACTATTTCTCTGGTCTCATTGATTACATATGTATACTTCATATTTTTCTAGCTTCAATATTTGGGATATCTATGGAATAATTATTTATTCTTTTGTGTTCCCTCTTGTATTTTTTCACCCGCTGGTGTAAGATGAAAAGGGTCTAGTTTAGGTATTTAAAAAAGTTATTGTTAATGGCTCGTGGCGACGTACGATAGTATACATAATTTAAAAAAAGCCTTTATTTTTTAATCATTAGTTGAAAATCGTATCCTTAATGATGGTACATTTCAACTTATCAAAAGGGACATTGGATCACTCGATCGCGATATCATTTTGATCAGAGCTAATTTATTCAACAAAAATGAGGTTAAAGTTGCGTTTCTTTTCATCATATCTTTTATCATCCTATATGAAATGGTATAAATAAAAAACATAAAATATTTAATATATCTTTTTTCTATCAATATGTACAGGGTGTCCCTAATTAAAGTATCGAGTTTGAACATGCGATTGAGTAGAAAAGTTTGTGTGTTATCGCTAAAATATAAGAACGTTCTCCATCACACAGGCTTATTACAACAGGTAGTTACAACGTATAAATTTATTGTAATGACAAAGAAAAAAGAGGGAGAGCTTAAAATACAATTTTGTGAACACGCACATAAAACTTTCTACTCATAGTTGTGTTTCGACTCGATACTTTAATTAGGGACACCCTGTACATATCAACTTTAAAAATTTCTTTTTTCTTAAAAAAAAATATACCAAGGTGTCCAGCAAAAAAGCATACTCCATGAAAAATCGAGGCCTTGAGGTCTAAAATAGTCTCGGAAGATGATGAAGGGAATCATCGTCAATGGAATCGAGGCTAGGCTAAGAGTTAGGCTAGGCGAGAGTTTATAGAGGAATCACCAAAAATATATTAACAAAAGAATGAGCAAGTTCCTTTCGGATTTCTTTAACAATAAAAAAGTAAATGTATAAAAATAACTAAAAATAAACGGTTGAAATGGCCTAAAGACTATTTATTATAAAAGGAATTGACAGTCCTTACTGTTTCAGACGTTCTTTTAAGGGGAAATGATAAAGTTACTGTAAATATTTTTGTAAGACTTAAAATGGTAAATATATAAATTTGTACAGTTTGAAATGTGTTGTAACTTGCTTTAAAGTTTTGAAATGTTACAATGGAAGCAAGTATTTACTTAAAAAATCGGAAACGTAATGGAAGTGTAAATTAAATATCTTCTCTTTTCTATTTATATAGTTAAAAATTGAATAAAAATCTAAATAAAAGAGCTTTTAAAAACTCGTTACAATGAAAAATAATACGAGCTAAAATATACTATAAAAATCTAGAAGTGTAAATAAAATTTCTTCTCTTTTCTTTTTATACAGCTAAAAAAATTATAAAAATCTAAATAATAATGAAGTAAAGTTTGACTCAATATTTGTCAACTGGAAATAAAATCAAAATTTTCAAGGAATAGGTTAATCAACAAGTTAGTTTTAGTCAATCAGCAATCAGTTTACATATTTACAAACGACAAATAAACCTCAACCATGTTACGTTAACTTCATGAGCGGAGATGAAGCATACTAACAAAAACTCTCTGGCCAATTCAAGACTGCACCACATCTCCTTGCACCACATCTCTTTGCACCACATCTCTTTGCACCGCATCTCTTTGCACCGCATCTCCTTGCACCGCATCTCCTTGCACCGCATCTCCTTGCACCGCATCTCCTTGCACCGCATCTCCTTGTACCACATCTCCTCTTGTTGCACCACATCTTCTTCCTGCACAACACTGAGAATGCGCTGGGCTGAGGCGAATGCATGTACAAGAAAAGTAGAATTTGTGTTATTTACGGTAGAAGTTAAATCAGATTCTGCGATTATTTACGGTAGAATATAATTTCGCAGAAGTTTCTTCCCTTAACCCTATTTTTATCAGGGGGGGGGGTGTTTGCCACCAGGCTGGCACTCTTTTGCTAATAGCTCACTGAAAAAAAAATTTTAACACTCTGAAATTTCTTGAATTTTAATATAATCCTATTAGCAGCATGTATACCAAATTTTACAATTATACACCGACCAGATCAGGTTTGATGACTTTTTTGTGCAGGCATATCATAAAATCCAGCTAAAACCCTGTAAAATCCCAAAATCTTAAATTTAGCATAACTTTTTATCTAGGCATCCAACTGACTTCAAATTTTGACAGGTTTTAGGTATCATTAATAAATTTAAAAAAATATTTTTAAAATTTTCAAAAACTGCTGACGTCATCAAAAATGACATCATTGTTTTTTGAAAAAATTTACTTATTTTCTGCATGGATTTTAAACGTCAATTTTATTAGTATGTTAAAAACCGGCAAATATGGTAAAGATATTTATTTTGGCTTTTTGAAATTCAAAACAGAATTGAAGAATTTCCATTCGTTCAACTTTAATTGCTATTTTATTGAATAGTACTTTTTCATTGGTCAGCGATAATTGTGAAACTTTGTGATGACGTGATCACCTTTATGATGACGTCAACAACCAAAAAATTTTTCTATGAACTCCTTTTATGGTAGAGAACATGTCTGCCAGTTTGCAAGTCCATATCTTTTCTAGATCAAAAGTTATGCAAGGCTGGTGGAAAACACCCCCCGAAAAAGCCTGATAATAATAGGGTTAAGGAAACATCCTTGGAAAATCAAAAAATAATTCTTGGCCAACATGCACTCGAACCGTCGGTAAATATTCAATTTGAAATTTAATACCAACAACTTAAAAATGGAATCAAATATAACTAACTACCTGTTGCCATATTCGTTTCTCGTTTTGGGTGCGTAACCTTGAATAAGTTGCTCTGGACTGAGGGGTTAACGGCTACGATGAAGAAAAAACGATGAAAATCATGCTTGAATAGAGTATAACATTGCTAAAGAAAACCATACCATGCAAATCAAAACGTTTCATATACCTGGACGAGTTATATTTCCAAAATGGTTCTCATCGCCACTAAGCTTAAAGGTCAGCAATTAAATAGAATAATTGAGGGTAAATGGAGCAATCCAGGAAGAAAGAAAGAATGGCCCTTCTCCAGCTTCGGACAGACAGCTATCGAAAGAGCTAGTCTCCCCTAAGAATGTCCTAATAACTTTGAAAAGTTAATCAGTACAGATTTACTTTCATAATAAACCTACCATGTTATAAAATACAAAAGCATGAAAAAAACGACCAAATTTCAACAAAAAACGGTATCGCCTAGCAGAATTTCAACAAGAGATGAAATCGAAAATGTTGCAAATCGATGTACAGAACAAAATTGCATAAAAGATGACGACAAAATGAGATTAGAATGTCATAAATGTCAACGAACACTGCATTATGCATGCACAGGACTACCATCTTACCAAATACAAATGTTCCTGAATAAAGGCTATCGAAAATACCAATGCATAAATTGCTGTTCCATCGATCAAGAGCTACACCGAAAAATCTTGGACCAATCAGAGAAAATCAAAAGCTGCACACATAGCCGTAAAGAAATTGAAGCGTTCGAAAAATATTATCAAGGTGAAAAAACGAGAATGAAAGGAAGTTGAATGTTGCGGTTTAAAGAATTACAAGCTAGATGTCAGGGATACGTTAAAGAAAGAAACCATGTTGCCGATACAATTCAAGCTCAATTTTTAGCGCTGGAAAACTAAACTTACCACTAAAATCGAAGATACAATGAATGCGAAACCTACAGATAACAAAACGAAAACAAATTCAAAGAAAAGTTTTGCCGAAATCACACGAAAACCAATGACGAGTTAAATATATCCAGCATGAAACAAATACTTCGCAGCGAAAAGGTCGAAGAACAAATGGAAGAACAGAGAAAGCAATCAAGGGAAGCTAACATCATCATCCATGGAGTGGAAGAGAATGGCAATAGAGATGAAGATGATTTCGTAAACGAACTCCTAAACGACGTTAAAATAAACACAGAGCCAACTTACGTCTCCCGTATTGGTAAAGAATCAAATCGTACACGACCAATCAAAGTTGTATTTAATGGCGGGCATGTAAAATACAAATTTATGAGAAACTTAAGGGAATTGAAGCAGTAGGACAAGTACGCCAACATGAGCATCACAGACGATTTAACAATAATGGAAAGAGACCAAGTAAAAGAATGGAGAAGTAAAGCAATGCCGCAGAGCGATTACAAATGGAGAGTGCGAGGAAGTCCTCAAGGAGGATTATATTTAAAAAAGATATTTTGTAAAACAAGTGAAGTTTCTATTACGAAATTCTATTTCTCTTGAAGGAATTGATTAAAGAAAAAAGTTTATGAAACTGATTTACCGAAAGAGAAGAGAGAGAGCCCTCAAATTGAAACAAAAAGGCAAGTGTTTAATACCTCTGGCAAGCTTGACTGCGGTCTCGACAGGAATATATGCCCAAGGAAACTTGCAGCCTATAAAACAGAATTTACAGTTTTCTGCATATCAGTTGAATAAATTTGTGTTGTGTTTTTCTCCAAATAACAATTGCGTAAAAACAATATCGAACAAAACTGCGAAATGGTACGTAACAAATTGATCTTACATTTTTTAAATCGTCCAAGGTTGATGTTTTACAATCGCAAAACTTAGCGTTCACATTGTAAGTCCTCTTCCCACCCTTACCAAACTTTTGAACGTAGGATTTGATAATCTATTGAAAAACAATGGTTTGTTGATTGACACAAGTCAGGGCAGATCAAAGTAATCTCAAGTGAGTTACGGCCTGTTTAAAGAAATTTAGCTCAAAAGAATTTTTCTTTACTATATTTTGAATTTGCCACTCTAAGATTTTAATAAGTGGAATAAAAAGTGTTAACTTACATCAAAATTGCAATCAAACTGTCTAAGTTTGAGAACTCTAATCCCAATACATTGGACTGCACGCTTGATACCATTGCTCTCTTCGATAAAAGACGTTTCTGGGTTGAACCATGTAGCAAGCTGAAAAGAAAACAGGTTTCAAACAATGTTGTTTAGTGCAAGAGTGTGCTATTTAGGCCTTAAAACAGTTTTAATCAGTAGTGTTTTTATGTCAAAAATATATCACCTGCCAAATTAAATTCCTGCCAACATTTCTGCCCTTAAGGTTATCAACTTTAGAACTATATATTGCTTTATTGTCTGAAGCGCATTAATGGCTACGTTTGATTCTTTTCTGTCCAATATTTTCAAATAAACGTATTCCAGAAGTAGAAGTTATCAACAAATTTGATTACAATTGAGCATTTCCTTTTTTTATCTGCAACCACTTGTCACACTGAAAGGAAGTTTGTGTCATATAATAATCAGACTCCTGTAGGAATTAATTTTTTACCTCTTTGTCTTTTTCAGCTAGGACTGTTTGTGTTATTTCCTCCCACGTGTTGGCACAGTGGTCTGATATAAAATTTTGCTCCTGCTTCCCAAGGCATTGATCAAAAATGTCGAATGGCTTGAACATCCTGTGAAGATCAGTGGTAATTACCAACTGAAATGATATAATTTATATGCCATTCGGATTACACTTCACACTTACACTGCTTGTAATCATCAGTATATTGCAAGCATAGACTTTAGAAAACAAAAGATGATATTATTAATAATTATTTTAATCAAAATGATATACTACATGAGTCAAATATATTAACAAACATACTTTTGTATAAATTTTTGATTAAAAAAAGAGAACAATGAAACACCTGAAAAGACCAAAATGATGAAAAACTGAAAAGAAACCCTCGAAAAACTAGCCTATGTAATCGTCTAACACACAACACTCAAATATGCAAGGACGTCAAAATTTCCGTCAGTTTGGAGTCCTTCAGTGCCGCTTGTTCTGGGGTAAACGAACGACTCGATCGTTCACCTCTCAGGCAAGCAACCACTGATCGGATCAAAACGAAGGAAATTTTGCGTCGTATGCCATTCACAACCTCACTTTTCGAGCATTTTTGTTTTGCCGAGATTTTATCAGCTAACCTGCTCATAAAAATTGAGCATTCTCGGGCTACACCACCTGTAGCACCAAATACTAATGGGGTGAAAGTCCCTCTCTCAACTTGAAGAATCCGTTCGTTGTATGCTCTCTTCTTTTGCTTTTCAAGTGAAGTGAATGTAGTGCCAATAGATTTTATGCGATAGCTCGGAGCTAAAAGGTTGCAAACCTTCACGTCAAAAAATGCTCTTTGATACCGCTGCCAAAATCCATTAGCACTAACATCCGCCCTAGCTTCATTCCCAGTAACAGATGAGCGTGGTAAATCGACCTGTTCACGAGACAAATCCATAAGCTGGGGGTCGCTTCATTTCCCAGCCATACCTCATGTGGAGTGCGTCAGCAAATTCACGTTTATTCAGTACAAAATTATCTTCTTTCAGTGGAAGAGTGGTCAGCCACGAGGAAGCACCTTGAGATGAAGCGATTTCCAAAGCTTTTTGGTTGATTGATGGGAGTTGTTGAACGATTTGATCGAGTGATCGTTTTTGTTCTCCAATTCGTTTAGCGGCTAGTGATTTCAACATCTTTTTCGATTGACTTGGATCAATTGATTCATCTGATTGTGTTATGATGCGCTCGACTAGCACTTTAGTTGCCAAACGACTTGTTTCGTTTTGAAATTTAGCCTCATCCTCGATGTTGATGATTCCAAGGCCTCCCATCTTGATCGGAAACGAGAGGATCTTCCTTTCAATATCGGAGCACTGTCTGCCATCACATATGGCTGATATGAGGTGAAAACGGATGACATTTTCGATGGGTCGAAGCGATTCTGATATATTGTCTAGAGTTCAGATGATGTAGTTGAATTTTTGCCGGTAGCCAATAACGAAGCCGACATACGCAGCTTGGGGTTGAGTTATTGCAATGTCTGACAAAGTTTTGATTTCTTTAACCCAGGTTTCGACTTTATTTGACACGAATTCCTTCTTGTAGCTTTTTTCCCCAACAGAAGCACCGAGATGTTTATGCCCCTTTGCTGTGATCTTTATAGACGTACCTTCGAATGTGTTGAGTGCCGTTTGATACATTTCAGGTTTTACTATCAACCATGACTTAGAAGGTTCTGGGTAGTAGCCGATAGTTGGACCGAGTTGCGTTAGGTCATCCCACCACTTGCGTAGTGCAACAAGTTTACCAGCACCAGTGATGTCGTCAGCGTACGCGACTTGTTTGGTATCTGGTACGTTTCGGAGGGTGTCGGTCAAGGGAAGCAAACATATGCCGTAGAGAGCCATAGCGATCGGATCTCCTTGTGTTGTACCTTCAGAAGACGACAGCTCTGCTCCTCCAATCGCAAACAGATGGACGTGGTTCGAATAGCAGTTGGTAGCAAACATCGCCAAGGTTGGACAAAGGATGTTAATGTTGTGCATCATAACTTCACGGTTTATGCTGTTAAATGCATTTGAAGCGTCGACCAGTAGAACACCGTCTGTGTTCTCGTCGTTGTAGATGTCTGACATCGCGTGCACTGCAGCCTCACATCCACCCAGCTGACCAGCGCACAGTTGGAGATTGCCAGCTGCTTCTTGTATTTCATTCCTCAGGAATGTTGTAACAGTTTTTCCAACGATGCGTCTAAGAACTTCCCCGATGCCGATCGGTCGAATGCCGGGGTTCTTATCCAAAGGTATCAGGGTGCACGATAACAACGCCTCCATGTCCCTACCGGATTCTTTGTTGCATTGTTCAGTGCACATGATTCTCGTCATCCTTGCAATCGCCTTGCATAAATCACTAGAACGATCACCGAAGTTTTTTGACAAAAGGATACGTTGCCACATTTGTGCATCGATCTTGGAGGGGCCGGAAGAACCTTTTGTTTTAGCTGCCATACTTTTTATGAGTTCTTCATCAATGGCTTCAAAAAGCGTGGGGTCGATTTTGTTGAATGGTCCCTGAACAATCAGCTCGTCAATCTTTGGTCGACCTCTAGGATGCTTTTGCTGAAGAATTTGCAACGTGGTATCGTTGATTGGTACAATTCCGTTTGAATTCGTTGAGTTAGATAAGAGTTTGATTGCTGCATACACTTTGCCTTGAAACATCAAATCACTAAATCGTTTCGATATTGATGTAACTCGATCAGCAGCAGACTTTGAAAATTTTGATTGTAGCATTCGGCTTTCGCGGATCAACGAGTCAAAATCGCCTTCTCTCCAAAGATCCAGACGTCGCTGTAGATGTTTTGTATGTTCTCTCGATTTCGATGTCTTTGATGGTTTCTGTAAAAGGAGCGATGGTAACACGGACAGGGCTTTCAAGGCGACATTCGACAAAGGTGACAGATTGTTCCATAAATTTATCAAGCGAGTGATTTCCTCAACAAAGTTTTTACCGACTGCACCACTTGGGACGTTGAAGATATTCTTCCGCCATTGACTGGTTTCATTGGACGCGGCAGAAAGGATCTGATCGATGTCATTCACTGTGTGATTGCCCCATACTTTTGGCTGGAAATATTTTGGATTTATCGGTTCTGACGACGATTCTTTATTTAGGTTAAGTGATGTCACTTTAAGGTTGACAGTTTTTTTCGATACAGGATCTTCGAATTCTTTAGTGTGACTTTTAAGCGGACATTTTCTTTCGTGATTTGACCTTCCTGATGGCTTTGAAAATGACCTTTTGCAACCCCATTTACATTCGTATTGAAGTTCTTTCGGTGGTTTCGGAGGTTGAGAGTCACGGTACACGGGCACGGTAGCTAGGTCAGGAACGGGTACATTCGCCACCAAAGATTCTGATTGTATAGCACCGGTTGAACTGTAATTTTCAGGAAAAAGTTTCCGCATCAATTCTTCCATCTTTGGTGTAAACTTTCTTATGCTTTTAAGCACTGTTCACTAAGCAAAGAGTTAAAATTTCTGGAAAATCAGTACCGTAAGTTACAGATTGACGGTTTTGCGTCCGCCATCTTTGCAATTGCGTAGTCCAAAAGCATAGACTTTCAATGGAATAAAACAAAATCTGACCAAATACAGTACATCAGATACTTCCTTTAATATCTGATGACATATTTATTCTATGACTTCAAGATGACCTTCCTATTTCGAAATTTCATTTTTATCTAAGTCTTTAAAAATCCTCCAATTCAAGATAGTTAGAATTATCTAAGGGTTGTTCAAAATTGCAGAATAAATAAAAGAGTAACACAAAATTGTGCTTGCACAGCAATGGATATTATTTACCACAAATAATTTAGGCTTTTTTTATTTAATTAAGGTGAGGCAAGTTTAGAAAATTGGTCGTTTTTAGAAAAGTGTGTTCTTTTGAAGAAAGAAAAGGTTAATTCAGAAAATTTTGAACAAAAGAAACCTTTTTTCAATAGAATGCACATTTTTGCTTTTCTTAGAGGTATTTCATTTTTCACTTTTTTAATGAAGTTTCACAAGCATAAGCTTATCAATCTGATAAAAATCATTATAAACACTGTTGACAAATTTATTTAAACACTGTTGAAAGGTTGTGTAAAGGATTGGATTATAACTCACCTGAAATGATGTCAGGATATTAGCTGACAGGGAGGTCAGTAGACGTGACTGTGGATCCCCTCCAAGTCTTTTTTTAACCTCTTTTGACATTGCATCGACGTGTTGTTTGATAACATCATCCAACTTTTTACCGTGTTTGCAACACCAAGCTAATAGAACCCCCTAAAATTGAAAAACACGTACTGATGATACGAAAACTATCCAGAGCAGGCAGCAGGATTAGCGTACGATAAAGCATATATGCTGTCTTGATACTATATTTAAATTAAATCAAAGTATTTGATTTTGAACCTCTTGACATAAAAATGAATCTAAGATGTGTTTTGTTCAGCTTTTTTGACCCATGCACTCACGCAAAAATTATTTCTACCCACTACCAACTCACACACTAGTATTAAAAAAATATTATTGTGAAAAAAGTTGTGCATGCAAACTGTATCATACAATCAAAGTTAAACCTTTTTTTAAATTATAATATTTCCAAATAATTGATGAGGCCTTACTTTATTTTGCTCTGCAACATTCATCAATTGAACATCAATGGCAAATTTTTCCTCCTCAGACATATCTGATTTTACAAAGTTGTTCAATAAAGGTACAATTTAAAAATTTACCATATTGTTACAAAATACATCCAGAAAACTTTTCACAAAACTTATTTTTATGATTTTGGGTGTATAGTGCTGCGAAATCGGCGAAATCTCTAGGAAAAGGAATATACTATGGCAAAATCTTGCTGTCAACCCCAAAAAAAGCTACAAAAAACAATATTTTATATTCTTGTACTGGAAGGAAAGTACCCTGTATCATGGCTCTGTTATCCTATTTCTGCAAATTGCTTTTATTATCACTGTAAATCAGTATCAGGAAGTTTTCAGACTATTACTCTTAGGTGCCAAACAAACGCCCCCCGCTTGTTAATTTTTCGAAAATTTTCATTTGGCAAAAAGAATTCCCCTTATTTTGCTTCAAAAAGCCTGATTTTAGTAAATTCCCAACCCCCCGGCAGTTAGGTCCCCCTGTTTATTAAAATTTTGAAAATTTTCCAACCCCCCCCCCCGTTTATTTGGCACCTTAGAGTATCTGGACTTATTCAAAAGTTCTGTCTTTTTTCCTCTATAATCGATTTTCCAAAATATAAATAAGCATACCTTTCCAGTGGGTCTGTGTCATTGCTTGTTACCAATATGTTGGCTTTCGGACGCAAAGTACCCCTGGATATGTTTCCACAAGTATAACCATCGTGGGCCTGATTTAGATTGTGGCAGATTTGTGGGGATGTTAGTTTCAGCTCATTAATTAGTATGAACAAATTTGTCTTTGCAAGACAGTCGACTAGCTTCGATCTAAAAAATTTAAAATATTTTCAATTTTATAATATGAACAATTTCCTACCATGCATAGGCTTAGTGAACAGGTCTTTTTAAAAAGCATACAAAAATTTGAAAACAGGCTCATACATGCTTAGATTGAGAGCTTGAAAAGGCTTACAAGGATGCTTATATCCCAAGCAATATTTTAGGGAAATTCTGTAAAATCCCTCATATCATCTATTATTAATTAATGGATGGTTTAAATTGTTTATCAATCGATATCATGGATTTGGAATCAAATTCTCTTTCACCTTCTTGCCCATACCGCAATTCCTGGAAAGTGGTGACCTCAGATTTCCACATTTCTGATAATATTGGCCAGGCTAGTTAATTTGTTGTTTTAGAGGCAAAGCTACCCAAAAAAAGAGTCGGTCAGTCAGCAAAAAAAGAAAAATAATACCACTAAAACTACTCTTGACAAAAATGCGATATATGAAATAAAAAGACACAAAAGGTCGAATTTATAGAAAAAATGAAAAATTGAACATATATTCCCAAAACCTTGGAAAAACTATCAAATTTTTGAAATTTTGACAGTTTGTAAAGCAGCGAAAATGAAAATGCACTCCCAAAACAAATTTCATTTCAATTTTTGGAATTTCAGGGCCAGTCAGGCCCATACTCAGCTAATTAAATTGGTCTTGCCTTATGAAAATTTTTGTGAATTTTGAAAAATTTCACAGACATTCAATTTCACAGAGCAATTTAGTTTATTTGATATAACCTATGATTTGGAGGTTCTATAAATTTTCAAGACTTGTTGAACATTGTCAAAGACATTCGATAATAATCGATAGTTCATCGAAAATAATCACTTATCGCTTGCTCATCAATACCAATCGTTAGCTAATGAATTGGTACTAAATATTCACTTAATCGGTAACTGATTGATCAATTAGGCAAGTGCTTTTTTTATTTTTATGCTTACAGACATTTAAAAAGATAATCTATTGGACCGTAGAATGGAAAAAATAAAAATAATATTGCTCTTTTCAAACTTTTAATGTTGGAGAAAATGCAAACTTATACCAGAAAATCAAAGAACGTTTTTAGTAGGAAAATTGTGTATAACTGCCCCTGCCTGCTAGCATCATCAAATTTTTTTGGTACTTTTGCTCATTGCCATACAAATTTATTTCAAAATAAGTTCTTTAATGTAGCTTGTATTGTTAAATAAAAATTGGAATGAAAACTTTTTGGTGAAATCTACCTAACAATGATGTAATTGAGATATCCTTCATCCGATATTAATGTTTCGTTGACTTCTAAAGAGTACGGTTCCAACTCGTTGCATATCAAAAATCCCACGTCCATCTGAGGTACCAATCTCCCACCTCTTATTTGCATCTAAAAGAGGTAGTATTGAGTAAAATCTGTCATTATAAATTCAGACTTCAGGTTTTCAATCACGACTAAAGTGGGCTTTGTTTAAAGATTTCTCAAATTGATTTGTGTCAGAAATATATAAACAAGAGAGGAAATATTTACAACAAAAACAAGAGGGAATAATTATAATAATTACTTACATCATTTGAAAGGACTAAGGTGTCCTCTATGACTCCGATTATATCAGCCATTCTATAGATTTTTAACTCCTCGTCGCCGTGGGTTTCCAAATGCCGATAGAAATCGCTCAATATCTGAGCATTTACAATGGTGTCCACGTGGATTTTCATCCCTTTTCCGAATGTTGTTATTGAATCGTAAAACGCTTTCCTCGAATCGAAGTCTCGTGAAACTAATCTTGCAAGTCTGAAAAATATAACACAGATTACAAAATCAGACATCTGCAGTACAAATACTTTCAATAGGATTGTTCTCATGTTCCCTGTAATGAGGTTGATCAAAATATTGTATATCATATAAAGGCAGCTATTTCCACAGAATTTTATTTTCACATAATTTTATTTTGCGGTTCACTGCTCGGAATTCGAAAGTTTCAATGAATTTAATTTGGTAGTTGAGTTTTTTGTTTACAAAATGGCCTATTTTTCCCTAAAAAGACCAATGTTATATCTTTTTAATCCTGAGAATATTGTTGTTGTCACAAAAGTTTCTTCCCTTAAGGTAGAAAAAACTTTTTTTTTAAATGAGCAGCTTGTAAGGTTAAAAGTTCAGGTAGTCTTGTTGACATCCCAATACAAAGATTTTGACATTTTTATATAAGTTTTGCAAATTTTGCTGACTTTTCAGCCTTTAGTTACTCTCGAAAAAGTTTCCAAATGTGAAAGTCTGATTAATTCTTCCAAAATACTCCTTCTATAGGTTGTTCATTAATTGCTAAAAATTAATTAGTTACCACAAGAAGAATAAACAGGTCAGGACAAATTCTTGGTTGCCATCAACTGACCCTAGATTTTGGAGGTACCTTATTGGTATTATATTTCCCGTGAAATTTTGCGATTGCCAGTTTCAGGAAATTTTCGCGCGTATTAAATTTTGCGATTCAGTTTTTAGGTTGGCAGAGTAGGTAGGCTGCCAGCAAACTAACATTTTCCAAGTCCAGCCCAGGTTTGATACACTAATTAGACTGCCAAACCAGAGTGTATTTCTGTCAGTTAATTTTTGTGAGTCGCTTTTCACAAAAACCATTTAATTTTGAGATCAGCTAAAATGGCCAACTCTTGATGAATAAAATAACGTTAGGAATGGTTTTAGTGCCAAAAACAAATTTGAGATGAATATGCAATGAAATTGATTGGATTGAAAAGTATAACGGCTTTGAGAAGATGCAATCAAAAACATTTGCAAAACAAACAAGGAGAATCAAATGGGAAAATAAAAATTCGATTACCTGCACAACATTGTTCCATCATTCAAGGGATCATGACTTTTTAAGTGGTATACAGTTTCCACGGGTTTACCAGGTATGGTAAGGATTCCCACTTTCTTCAGTGTAAAAGATAAAATATATTTGATGTCCCTGTTAACCTTTCGAAAGGTGCATCCATTGACGATTACAAATTCTGAATTTGGGACAACCTGTAAAATGAGAGTGAAAACTACTAACTAGCTTTTAAAAAACGCAATTTTTCCACAAGAGCATTTTGCTTTTCCTCCACCATCATGCATTATGCAGAAATCTTTTTCTCTTGGCCTGGACATTGATGTTTCAGACAAGTTTAGGTCACAAAATTTTGGAATGTTTTGCATCTGAAATCCTGGCCTGAACACACTTCAAACAAGTTCAAAATCAGCAAGTGGCCTTAAAAGGTGGTGGGAGACCTGGGGACGTACCGTATTTCAGAATTGCAGAAATCGACCCTTTATTATTTGAAATTATGGAGTTCGGGCAAAATTCCTGTGGTATTTCGGAATTCTGAAATTGTTTCGGTATCGGAAATCCATGAATTTTTGCTTTGAAATTTCAGTATGATGAAGTTTTTATCTCTTTTTTTTCGAAATTCATACATGAAAAATCAAATTTGATGAAAAATTACTCAAAACGAAGAAAAATACTCAAAAAAATTTGTATCTTTGCAAGTATTTTTTACGGAATTTTGGAAATTTTGGCAAAATTATTCAGTATTTCTGAAATCGCAAACCCCCGTACGCCCTCACAAAAAGCTCATACTGCGGGTCCCGTGTTTGGAGACTCTGGTTGAATCTAGTTGGTCTGGGTTAGGTTAGCTATAAAAGTTTAACATTGTTTAAAAAAGACCAAGATTGTTAATCCTCTCAGTCTAAGGTAAGTTACAACATACCTTTAGTCTAGCATGCTCTTATTTTCTCTGTATAATATCTAAGGTTTGACTTACATTTTCGTAAATGTTTTCATCTTCAATCTCCGTACTCATCTCGTTACACACCTTCCAACAGGATTTCAGCAATCAAAAAGAATGAGTCTAGCACGTTTTGTAATTTTGGCGCACAGAAAATTTTTGGCGCGAACGTAGCGCTCCTACATGGTGCTTTTTGGACCTACCTTTGGAGGTCCTATAAATTAACCCGTGTTCGTTCGTTCGTTCGTTCGTTCGTTCGTTACTAGCTTTTCTCGGGATTGGCTCATTAGTTTTTCCTAATTTTTGGCACAAAGATGCAAAATGGTAATGCCCAAAATGTGCCGGAAAAACCGTTTTTTTGGCATTTTCTCGAGATTTCATCATTAGTTTTTTCTGATTTTTTGCACAAAGATGCGTATTAGCAATGCCTAAAACATGGATTAGTCCGATTTTTGAGAAAAATTCTATTCCGGCTGAAAATGCCGGAAATATCCCGGAAATCGCCGTTTTTGCAGATTTTCATTGGACTTTTTCCTTATATTTCGTTGTTTTTTTTTTTCACACAAAAAACATTATTTTGTAGCAATGCCCACCATCAAGCATGGTTTAATTGTCAATAAAAGTGATTTTTGAAGCCGGAACTTCCTAAAAATCGCCGGAACAGCCTATTTTCGCCGGAAAAACGGTATTTCTTGAATTTCTCGAGCTGTACTTTATATTTTTTCATGAAATTTTGCACACTGATGCAAAATGGCAATACCTAAAATATGACAGAGCCTGATTTTCAATTAACGTACTTTTCCGGCCGAAAATGCCAGAAATATGCTGGAAAAACCAGTTTTTTGGCATTTTCTCGAGATTTCATCAATAGTTTTCTCTGATTTTTTGCACAAAGATGCGTATTAGCAATCGCCAAAACATGGCCGAGTCCGATTTGTGAGAAAAATTCATTTCCGGCCGAAAATGCCGGAAATATGCTGGAAATCGCCGTTTTTGCAGATTTTCATCGGACTTTTTCCTTATATTTCGTTGTTTTTTCACACAAAAACATTATTAATAGCAATGTCCACGATCAAGCATGATTCAATTGTCAATAAAACTGATTTTTGAAGCGGGAACTTTCTAAAAATCGCCGGAACAGCCGATTTTCGCCGGAAAAACGGTATTTCTTGAATTTCTTGAGCTGTACTTTATATTTTTTCATGAAATTTTGCACACTGATGCAAAATGTCAATACCTAAATTGTGACGAAGCCCGATTTTCGAAAAAAATTCAATGCCGGGAAAACTGGTTTTTTGGCATTTTCTCGCGATTTTATCATTAGTTTTTTCTAATTTTTTGCTCAAAGATGCGTATTAATTATGTCCAAAACATGGCCGTGTACGATTTTTGAGAAAAAAAAATTTCCGGCGGAAAATGCCGGAAATCGCCGTTTTTCTAGATTTTCATTGGACTTTTTCCTTATAATTGGTTGGTTTTTCATTCAAAAACATCATTAATAGCAATGCCCACCATCAAGCATGTTTCAATTTTCAATAAAATTGAGTTTTGAAGCCGGAACTATTTTAAAAGTCGCCGGAATAACCAATTTTCGCCGGAAAGACAGTATTTCTTGAATTTCTCGAGCTGAACTTTATATTTTTTTATGAAATTTTGCACAATGACGCAATATGACAATACCTAAAATGTGACGGAGCCCGATTTTCGAAAAACATTTTTTTCCGGACGAAAATGCCGGAAATATGCCGGAAAAACCGTTTTTTTGACATTTTCTCGAATTTTTAGTTTTAGTTTTTTCTGATTTTTTGCAGAAAGATGCGTATTCGCAATGCTCGAAACATGGCCGAGTTCGATTTTTGAGAAAAAAAATTTTCCGGTTTAAAATTCCGGAAATCGCCGTTTTTGCAGATTTTCATTGGATTTTTTCCTTATATTTCTATGTTTTTCACACTAAAACATTATTGATAACAATCCTCACCATCAAGCATGATTCAATTGTCAATAAAACTGAATTTTGCGACCAGAACTTTCTATTTAGTTTTTCCCTACAACCCTTCCCTCTCCCCCTACCATCAATCAATGATGAATTTCTTGCGTTATGCATTTTCGCTAAACGCTATGTTTTCTGACTGATTTTTTTTCATTTTTCTCCTTGCATTACTATCTAACTTACTTTCATCATCAGGTAGGTCCATTCAGCATCTAGCTTGTTCTTCTATGAATTTCAAAGATTTCTTGCGTTTCCAGTAGCAAGTCGGAGAAGTGCAATAATCTTCCGTGCTCAAAATATAATAATTGTCATTAGCCAAAACCACTACAATAATGAACCTGCACATGTGCAACCTACCTACAGAACAGACGGTTGAAGGTTAATCATGTTACTGGATGAATGTTGGATAAATTCAGTCAAGAAATGCTTGGAAATTACGAGAAGCTTAAATTCGGGCAGGTGCAAAACACCTACTTCCTACTACTTATTACTTACTACCTATTACTTACTACCTACTAGAATATATTTTGAGGACCAGAGCACTCCTCCTTTGTTTCTAAAAATGAAAATTAGCTTTCCTGCTTTCTTTTGTTTATTTATTTTTCTCTTTGGCTTAATGTTAAAAAAGAAAGAACCTTTTAATTGATAGAGGAACACTTATAGTCAAAACATACAAAGGATTTTTCTTTCCATCGGAGCCGAAAAAATTAACGCAACATAAAAGAGATGAGAAGTAAATAGAACGTCCATTCAAAATAGTCGTGTTGGGGGTGAGAGACTGTTAATTTTTGTTATTTTATTTTTTAGAAAACCCAACTCTTTATTTACACAACAAAATCCTTGTGAAGAAATTCAATAGAAATAAAGAAAGCATGCAGCGGTCACAAAAGGTTTTCTGCTTTAATCACTTGTTTCCATGACATCAAAATTAAGCATGCTTTAGTTTTCCAGTGTGACCCCCCCCTTAATAGAACAAAAAGAATGTGATAGAATTTGAGATAGAAATTGTAAATTGATAATTTTTGGCGATCATACAAAACACACAGAAATAAGGATGATAGAGACCAAGGTAACTGCAAATAACATAAATTTTTCTTTCTTCCTTATTTTACAATAAGACAGGTTGATAAAATCTACATAAATACCATAAGATGAATCTAAAGACCGTGTATAAAATGTAACAAAAGAAATCACGACACAGCCTTTTGAATGTAAAAATGTATCGAAAGATATCAAAAGATAAAAAATATCATTTGTCCAAGCAAGGGTGCTCTGAATTAGAGAGAGCAAAATGGACAAATCTAAGAATTTTAAAAGGCGAAAAAATGAATTATATTTAGCAAACAACATTGACTTTGTTTTTGTTTGACGTGTAAGAAGAGGCTCTAGAACAAAATGCGTGGTCTGGTATTTGTTCTGATAATTCGGCGACAAATCTCAAGATTATTTCGTAGCGGTTAATAGAACTTTGAAATAGTATAATTCTATAAATATTTCCAGGCTCCACCCCATTTTTTTACAAATATAAACATAAACAAAAGCTTTCAAGATAGGCGTCTACACTTAAATAACAATACCGAATTGAACTTTCAATTGTTCTTTGTGAAGCCGTCCGAGCTCATTTTTTATAATTCCTCCAATTTTAATTTGATCTTTTTCGATTTCGTCAGAGGGAAGTTTACGAAATTTGCCACCGCAACCATAACATGTAGTGGTTTTTTCATTTTTCATCCATACCAATATAAAATCATTTTCAGCGGTGAATTCGATTGGATTTGTGCCATTGTCAAGGAGTGGGTGTTCTTGCATAGTATCAACATCGCGTTCTTTTGTTGCTTTCCTCTTTCTTGTCGTTTCATTCGGCTTTCTGCCAGCTTTTTTTATGCAGAAGTGGTTGTGCAGCCTTTGTAAGATTAAAAAAGGACTTCAGTAGGAGAGGCAATTTTCCAACATGGTGTCCAACAGAAATTGTATGCGCACAAACTCCTTCCTTTTTAAACCCAGGACATTGACATTGGGAATTTGCATTTTTGTGAGAGACGAAGCGTGGGTCCGACTTGTCCGAAAAGGAGATTACAATTTTTGTTTCCTTTTGTCCAGGGGATGGCACAATACCATCTTTCACCTTCAAAATATCAGCTGGCTTTTTCCATGTTGGTGCCAAAAAGGACGGCAAGTCTGTTGTAGCGAATGGTGGGAAATCAAGAGATTCCTCATCGGAATCAATTGTAATTACTTCTGGACTTGGCGATACAGTATTCGATGAGAATGCACCAGAAGCTTCATTCAAGGCGGGCGTTGCAGGTCCTTTGATTTTGTGGGTTGAGTCGAGTATGTTGATTCTCTGATTTTGCTGCTCTCTACTTAACATACGAAAAGTGTGTGGGGCCAAACCGAACTGCAAGACCTCATTTGAGAGAAGGTAGGTGGCACTGTCTCCAATGATGCTTCGGTGAATATTCCTTTGCACACAGTCGACATAACCCTAAAAATAACAAGCGATGCTTTTATGGGCCTACCTGGTTATGCACATTTAACACATAGTGACGATCTATTAAAATTCGTTGTTTGTTTCTTATAAAAAAACGTTTAGAAACCGAAACTTCAAAAATCTGCTGCTTGAGCTATCAATGAAACCCTACTTTCGTGCAAAAAATTCAGAAAAATAACTAATGATCCAATTAGTCCAAAAAACTCTTCAATAATTTTTGCCGTTTTTTGGCCTACATTTGCCTAAAAATTTGTTTTTTGAAAATCGGACTCAGTAACATTTGAGGGTTTTTAGTCATGCATTCACCTTTGTGCCGAAAATCAGAAATTTTGAATGAGCCAATCTCAAGCTGGTAGCAAACGCACGTAAGAACGCACGAACATGAGCTAATTTATAGGACCTCTACGGGGGTGGGTCCAAAAAAACAAGGAATTCTTATAATTGAATAATTTCACAACAAATCATCTATTTTACGCACATCACGCTCTGTTGACGGAATGTTCCGACCGAGTGTGACAATCTGACATGGTTGTTTAGTCAAAACGATCAAATCTAAGTCTAATCTAATCTTTTTGGAAATCTGGATGAAAAAGACTGATTATTCTATTTACGAAGCAATGACCATTACAGTGATTATGTGCCAAACGCGAAGCCATCAGGATTTACTTGGAGATAAAAATCATTTTAAAATAAACTCAGCTTTTTTAAAAATGTACTTGATTAATTACAAATTTGAGTAATACAAATCGAGGTTCAAATACATTGAACTTACTTTATACAGACTGACAAATTGTACCCAAGTACAATTCTGCTTTGGTTGACCGGAAGCCGTCTTATTTGCATTGCTTTGGTGAACGATTTCTTTGATGCGGTCATTAATGCTTTCACTAGCATTGTTATAGAAGAAGTTATCTTCGTTTTGCATGAGCAAGATATCCAAACTAATGTTTTTGATAAAGTAATCAGCAAACTTGGCGTCTTTGCCACATTTTAGTTTCCTAATTTTTGTTTCTCGTTCGTTCCAAGTCTCAACCAGGGGAATCAATAGTTGGTCGAACATTTCATCACTAGCTGCATCCACTAGTCCCTAGTAAGAAACAAAAGAAAGTATTTGAGCACAATATATTGCCTTTTTGATGACAAATTTTCATTTAATACACTACAACAGACAGACAAATATTTTAGCCTCAGCTTAAAAGCTTTGGTCACTGATTTAGCATCCATTGTAAAAGGGGTTACGCACGGAGAACGAGTCTTGTTTGGAAAGCGAAAGGAATTCAATAGACACCCCAAACCCGCCCACAAAAGTTTTTGTCGGTTTGCAATATTAAAAAATACCAACCTTGACTTGCAATTCATCATTGCCAAAAATATCTTCCAAGAAGCTGTTGTGGTCAGATATGCCAAGCTGTGTGAGTTTTGCACATATATTTCCATGAACGTGTCTTTTACAAGGCAGAAGTCTTCCAATAGGAAAGGAAGCCATGAACCCGTTGTCAATCGCTTTGTCTCTGTCTGAGCCAACAGCTATGATATCTTTCAATTTTGGTTCGATGCTCACTAACGTCGAGGCAAAATATTGGAAAACAGTGGCGTCAAGGCTGGAATGAATAATTGCTGGGCCTGGAAGTACAGGATTCTGTCTTGATTCTTTATCAAGTAGCCGCAGATGCTTATAGGTTAAGGGTGTTACATATAAACCCTCACATACATTGAATGTAGTGTCAATAGTCAATATTGTAAATTCGTTTGGATCTGTGCAAAAGTTGACGATATCATTGATTTGAAAATCGGCTGCAATAACAGCGGTCAAAGAAGGTAACATTTGACAGCTCTGTACAAAATTCGATTCGTGAAGCCCGTATTTAATAAATTCAGCAACAGGATTTGTTTCAATGTTCAGATTGCTTCTTAAAATTGATCGCTGATACTTAATTCCACGCACAGTTGGAAGGGAGGCTGAGCTCTTGCTTTCAAAGAGTCCTCCAGCATTTTCATAAAGCCTATCAAACAATGTATTTGGTCCTGTAGAGTTACCACTCACTGCAGTTGCCATTTCTTGTTTTGCACTTTCAGCCTTTCCAGCATGGGGTTTAAAGTTTTTCTTTGAGTTCTTATGATATAACACATCAAAGTGTCTTGCAGGTCCGTTAAATTTGTATTGCAAAATCTTATTGGAAAATATACCTTGGTTGCACCTGACATCGTAAATCTTTCTCGTAAAGTCCAAACAAGACAAATTTCGATAAAAAGTTGTTGTCACTGAGTATTCACTATCTTGGAGTTGTTTATCAAGTTGAAATTTCCTTCTTTTTAACGATTTAGAATGAATTTCAGTATTCCCATCCTCATCAAGATATCTTGTCAAAAGATTATAAGAAGTCCCATTATTTTTATACGAACCGTTGTCATCTGACAGAATGTCATCTGGATGAGCAAGTTTACTTGTATCCACAATAAAAATAGCATTATTTTGACACCTTATTGGAACTTCCTAAGCAACTTGAAATCCTTCCAAATCGACAGCATCTAAAATATCCTTGTTTGTAGGATTGATTTTAGTTTCCATGGACACAGAGTTACCAAACTGCATAATTCTGAAATAAAAAACAATAAAAAATTGTATTTTTTGCCTATTAAAGGATCAAGATTAAGACATTACCAACACAATAGTCCCAATGATTAGTAATTTGAAACGTTCAAACTTTATTTTGAAAGTAACACTGGTTTTTTAATTAGTAATTAGCTAATCGGGGTCACTTTATTGTGTCTGGCAACTCAAATCAGTCTTCTTACTTATCAAAACTCTTGAATATCTTTCAACAAACGCAAAACCACTACTCTTAGGTTACAAATAAACGATGGTGTTGATTAATAAACAGGGGTCCCATACAGTCTCCTGTAAATTAGCCATATTATTCAAACCAATAAAATCTTACTTTTTTTCTCCTGAGTCTGAGTCTGAGTCTGAGTCTGATTCCACTTCATCCTTAACATTATTGATGCTTTCTACTTTCGGTTCTAAATTGAAATGAATTATAAATAGATATCAAATTTCAAATTTATAGGAGAGAATTTATAAAGAGTCTTTGGGTGAGTTTTTTCTTATCAGAAATTGAAATTTTCAATTCCACTACCTTTATGGACTACTTTCAGATAAAATTGCCTTAGATACTTTGGTATTGATTTTAGACTTTTACTGAAAACGAAACATTTCCCTCCCAACTATGTTTTTTTAAGAAGAAACAAGTGAGCCATGCGAGTTTACCATGAATTTCTTTGAATTTTTTTGACCTAATAAAATTGAAAATAGGAAAATCTTACTTTTCACATGTGGTGACTCTGATTCCTCCAGTTCTGTTTTATCTTTGGCTCCTTCATCATCACTTGAGAGAAGATGTCCAAAATCTGAAGAAAAAAAACTTTTTTATTATTTCAGACACGGCAGAAAAAGACAGTTTTACGATTCAGGACAACTCCGTAAAAAGACAGTTTTCCGGAGTTATAAGACACCGTTTGACGTAGTTTTACCTGACATCGTTCTATTTCAGGAAGCGAACCACGGAGTTGTCCTGAGTTCCATGAACCCGTCCATCCTGAGTTTTACGGAGTGCGTAAAACAATACCTAGTTTTACGGACATAGGAAAACTTTGCAAACGTTGCCTTGTATTAAGCGTTAAAAAGGGGTTATACGCAGTTGTCCGGACTGCGGTATACTTAGGTAACATAGTTTAGCAACGTACGTAAAACCGACAGAGTTACACGGAGTTTTACGATGTGTGTAAAAAGTGACAAGGTTTAACGAGGTTTGCAGTAATGTGAAAAACCAGACAACCGAAAATAGGATGCGTTTGTAAAAACTATGGACTTTGTATCTTTCAGAAACGGTTGATACTATTAAAAGTTTAATTCAAAGGATGTTTCAATCCAAATGATTGCATTTGGGAACTGGATTGAGAAATGAAAATGTAGATAAATGAAATAGATTTTTAAATTTACTCTTATTCTAAAATGTCATTAATCTTATTAGTTGAAAAAATAAATAAATGTTTGGTACATGAATATTGTGAATATACTAAATAGTTTTAAATTAGTCAATTAATTGTATATAATAAATACTAAATATAAAATTGTTAATTACATCACTTAGTCACAAAAATTAACATTGTTCATAAATAAGATAAATTTTAAAGGATATTGTTAGTAAAGTAAGGAAATTACTAGAACAAGAAGACTGATCCCCACCGGTCACAAAATCTTAACAAGTCACTGAGACAGGGATGTAATTATAAACCGAATTTTCGTAAAGACCTGAAAAAGTTTACTTGCACTTTACGTATTTTCAATGGTAAAAACGGGGATTGAAATTTTATTTGTAAAGCCAGATTGACATTATTTCATTGTTATTGAGGTCTTAATCGCTGCTTCAAAAATGCTAGAGCTTGCAAAAACATTGCAGTTATTCAGACCAATCATCAAAGCAAAAGAACCCGTGTTGCGTCACTTGATTGTTTCGTTTCTTTTATAAATTAGATTTTAACAACCCGAAAGTTTGCGTGGCAAAATGTTGATAAAGAACTGAAATGAATTGTAAGGTATATTTAAGGGATTTGTGTATTGTTTTAAGCAAACAGATTTATGCATAGATGATCGACTTTTACTCAGACGTAAAAATTAAACTTTAAAAAAATATGATATTAAATAATTCTTTTTTTCGCAATTACTTGATTCAATTAAAACAATTACTTGGTTTTTATATTTAATTTTATATTGTTTACCTTTGGGACATGAAGGCGTGAAATGTGATGAATTGTTTTTGATTTGTCAACAAATATGTCAATTACGTGCTTTCATGTAAAGTGATGTCATCAATCTGAAAGAAAATCAGATATAAATTCAGCCTACGCAACAGAACTTTCAAATATGTAGAAGAAGTCTCATATCCTAAAGAGTAGTATAGTACTTAAGATTTCGCCCGTCTTAAAACGTCAAATCAAACAAGTGTGCTTACATATATTTTTTAATACAAAATATGTATGACTGGATTAAAACTTGCTAATAAAAAACTCTCATTTTCAAAAGGACGGAAAAATACTAGCACCGAACCGACCCTCCAAAAGGGTAGTTCTTTAGAAGATTTCGCCCGTCTTAAAACGTCAAATCAAACAAGTGTGCTTTCATATATTTTTTAATACAAAATATGTATGACTGGATTAAAACTTGCCAATAAAAAACTCTCATTTTCAAAAAGACAGAAAGATACTAGCACCGAACCGACCCTCCAAAAGGGTAGTTCTTTAGAAGATTTCGCCCGTCTTAAAACGTCAAATCAAACAAGTGTGCTTTCATATATTTTTTTAATACAAAAATATGTATGACTGGATTAAACTTGCCAATAAAAAAACTCTCATTTTCAAAAGGACGGAAAAATACTAGCACCGAACCGACCCTCCAAAAGGGTAGTTCTTTAGAAGATTTCGCCCGTCTTAAAACGTCAAATCAAACAAGTGTGCTTTCATATATTTTTTAATACAAAATATGTATGACTGGATTAAAACTTGCCAATAAAAAACTCTCATTTTCAAAAGGACGGAAAAATACTAGCACCGAACCGACCCTCCAAAAGGGTAGTTCTTTAGAAGATTTCGCCCGTCTTAAAACGTCAAATCAAACAAGTGTGCTTACATATATTTTTAATACAAAATATTTATGACTGGATTAAAACTAGCCAATAAAAAACTCTCATTTTCAAAAAGACAGAAAGATACTAGCACCGAACCGACCCTCCAAAAGGGTAGTTCTTTAGAAGATTTCGCCCGTCTTAAAACGTCAAATCAAACAAGTATGCTTTCATATATTTTTCAATACAAAATATGTATGACTGGATTAAAACTTGCCAATAAAAAACTCTCATTTTCAAAAAGACAGAAAGATACTAGCACCGAACCGACCCTCCAAAAGGGTAGTTTCTTTAGAAGATTTCGCCGTCTTAAACTTAAAACGTCAAATCAAACAAGTGTGCTTTCATATATTTTTTAATACAAAATATGTATGACTGGATTAAAACTTGCCAATAAAAAACTCTCATTTTCAAAAGGACGGAAAAATACTAGCACCGAACCGACCCTCCAAAAGGGTAGTTCTTTAGAAGATTTCGCCCGTCTTAAAACGTCAAATCAAACAAGTGTGCTTACATATATTTTTAATACAAAATATGTATGACTGGATGACTGGAAAACTTGCCAATAAAAAACTCTCATTTTCAAAAAGACAGAAAAATACTAGCACCGAACAGACCCTCCAAAAGGGTAGTTCTTTAGAAGATTTCGCCCGTCTTAAAACGTCAAATCAAACAAGTGTGCTTGTATAAATTTGTTGATACTAAATATGTATGACTGGATTACAACGTACTAATAAAAAACTTTTTTCTGGTTATCACACTAACCCAAAGTGAAATTATCGATCAAAATAAATATGCTAACGAAAATACTTATCTTTATTGTCCATTTGGTTTTTGATGTATGCTTTGGAAGTTGATACGTTCTCAGTGGCGAGGAAAGTCCAAAGAAATAATCTGCGAGCTAAGATCTAAGATAGAGAAGATTTTGTCAGTCTTGAACATTTCCTAGTTAAAATTATAACTTAAAAGACTTTTCAATTGAAAAAGCAAATTGGTCAATTAAAAGAATAGGAAATTTCCTTTATTTCACAATTAGAAATTAACAAGAAAATTTACCTGGTTGTTGGTTTCGTAGACTTTTTGTAACTTCCCCTCTTGAAAACACCATTTTGAATGAACTCTGGCGCCAAACAATATTCAATGAATGAACCGCGTTTTCAGAAGAATGGGAACTAAAATCCGTCTTTAATCCAATATCCCGATCGGATAAAATTTGATCAGGAAAACTCCGTAAAACTATTTTTTTCATCTCCCGATGTTATGAAAATCGAAAATTGGTTTTCCGAAGTTTCACGACACGCACTTGCATAAAACCAACTTTTAGACACGCATGCAAACTGAGGAAAATTACGATGAAAATTTACGATTATTTTGACGGAGTTTACCGAAATTAGGAAACTCTATGTCCGTAAAACGCCGTTTAACTCCGCTTTCCATCGATTATCCTGAATTCTCAAAACTCCGAGAAACTCACTTTTTTAGCCGTGAGAGTTCACTTTACTAATACTGGAAACTTTCTTTACTATCAGAAAGAGCACCTGGCTTTTTAAGGGTAATGATTTCAAACTTTTTCATATAAAAAAACAATGACCAAAACTAGAGAACTGAACAAAAAGGTTTTTCAAAGTGACAATAGGTGAAGCATAGAATTTGTATAATAGAATTAATTTATTGTAAATTAATTGTTTTTTAAGACAAGCGAAATATCTTGAAATCACAATTTGTGCTGACGCCATGCCATGTCACTCGTGGAAGATTTAATTAGAAATTGATACCTGTTGTTACATTGTGAGATTGTTCTTGCTTCAATGTTACTTCTGGTACTTTTGGTAGTGATGTAACAGAGTCATCAGCTTCATCACTGGATGATGAAATCACCATGAAATCTGTGTGATGTGAATTTTATAAATAATATTAATAATTAATAAGAAATGCATGTTCTTATTAGTGTATCCCATTCTTACCTGAAATTTATACTACTTTTTATAAGAAAACGATTTGCTAAGGGTCTAGCCCTGAGCATGGCTGAAAAATTAAGCAACTTGAACTTAGCAACCAAGTCCTAAAGCTTAGCATGAGCCAAGGAAGCAACCCAACATCCCTAAAAAGAGGCACTGTTGACATTAAAATGTGTACTGATGGTGAAAGTTAACATGAAAGTAAGAAGCATTTTCAAAAAGAATTTTCTTGTGATGACGTCATGATTTCATAATGGTTCACCGTTTTCGAAAAAAAATAATTTTAATAATTTGGCGCCCTCAGGAATTGAATGTTTTGAAAATTGCTGAGGGGAAAACCCAAAAATAAGGTAAATATGGGCTAAAATCAGGCTGAAATTTATCTTCAAAATTGGGGAAAAATTAACAAGCGGGGGCCTGTTTATTGGGAACCGAAGAGTACATATATACTTTTTGAATGTCCCAGTGGAATATTTGAGCAATATCTTTTAATATTTTGCTGATATCAGCAGAAATCAGTATATTAGAATTTATGCAATAAATTTTCTACAAAAATCTTTGGTTAAAAGCTCATCTTCCTAGGGTTTTAGTAGATCTACCGTACCTTTGATATCTTTTTTTGGGTTACAAATGATTTAAAATAATATCCCTTGATCTACACGGCAGTATGCTTCTCTTGAAGTACAGTATGAGTCAATATCAGTTAGGTAAATCCTTGCATTTTCACGCGTTGTGCATTTGCAATGGTTTTTCCGACCCTGTGCAAATGAGCTAGAACTTGTTAGGCAAATACGCCAATTTTAAATTTAAAGTAAAAACGGGGGAAAATGAAGATGAACAGGGCTTTCATTTTTTAATTACAAGATTCTTCATTTGTTTATAGTCAAATGTGCGCAACGCACTGGGCTCAACTTCAGTATTTTCCAAACTATTTAGAGGCCCAATTGTAGATGTTCAGATTGAATTATAGCGGAAACTCGTCCCCAGGCCCCAAAAATCAAAATTTTTGAAAAATGAAAAAAACACCACCAGATATTCACCCAAGGAACAAGTGTGCAAAATTTCAGCCAAATCGAACAATATTTGAAGTCTCCAGGCTGCCCCAAAGTTTTAGTCTCGTTTTGGCAAAAAAACTCGTCCCCAGGACCCAAAAATCAAAATTTTTGAAAAATGAAAAAAAAACACCCCCAGATATTCACCCAAGGAACAAGTGTACAAAATTTCAGCCGAATCCAATAATCTTTGAAGTCTCCAGGCTGCCCCAAAGTTTTCGGACGGACATACATACATACATACAGACATACATACAAACATACATACACACATACAGACATTGTCAGATTCTAGCTCAACTGAAGTTGAGGATAAAGGATTTTGTCTATTGAAAAAAATTTCCATCTATTCAATCTTTTTTAATCAAGCAAAATAGTTTTGATAAATCTCTGTTCAGTGTATTTGCAACTAGTTTTCACATTACTTTCGTTTTTGACCCGTTGCATCAGGTTGCATTTGCAACGTATCGGACCCGGTGCAAATGCAAGGATTTGCCTAACTGAATATTGAACCTGGAAAAACATGGAAAACTTTTCAAAAGTTTGCTAAGTATACAAAGATTTCTGGTTTGACTTCTTCCCCAATTATGGGTTGTCACTTAGGAAAGTCTGGCTCAAAATAAAAACACCTCCTGACCTTAAAATATTTTAATTTTCCAAGATTTCAAACCTCAAACCTACTGAAAACTATCCCCATTTTTCTAAGCTGAGTGGTGTGATTTAAATGAAATGACTGTATGTGTGACCAAAATTTAGGAAAGCAGCCACTAATATTAACCTAAAAGACAAAAAATATGATTACCTTTTTTGTTTCAGTTTGATTTCTCATCTTTTCCTTTAACCTTCTGCTTGTTTTGTTGTCCATATCCATCCGCCATCAACAAAGTTTTTTTGAAAAAAAAGTATTCTCGGCCATGTGATTTTTTTGTTTAATATTTGCCTCGATTATTCAATCATATGGATAGCGCCCCCCATCAAAATAAATCACTACGGAGGAGTTCGATAAAATGGTCTGCAAAATTATCCGAAAAACAATCGTAGTAACAAGAGAGAAAGTGAAAGTAAGCACGAGAAAAGAAAAAAAAGAAAGAAAGCATTTTGGATTTCAAAACATGATGATATATCTCTAATAATGGTTATTTTACCAAGCTAAGTCCTGATTTCGAACCCTGTGAGTTATATATCCTTCTAAAAATGAATTTTAAGACATATTGTAGTAGGTAGTAGGCGTTTTGTACCTGCCCGCTTAAATTTAAATGTTTTTTCTGTTGATCCAAAACAGATGTTTTGTGATGTAAGGCAAGTTTATACATACTTCGCACCACCCTTATTGATTTGGGATCCTGTAACCTTGGCTCGGAAAAATAAACCTGTCATTTGTGAGAAGCATGCTTCAGAGGTGGACAGCACAAACCGTTGGCTGGACTCTAATACTGATAATTCTCGTCGGCCAAGAATTCTTATTGATAACTCTGGTCCGAAGTTGTTAATAGCAAGGGTATACAAGTGTAGAGTAGGAGATCATGAAATTAGAACAACAAATGAGAGCTTTTTAAAGCAATGTGGGACTAATGCTAATGACATAATTGTCACATACAAGGGATCTTTTAAAACAGAGTTTGTTGACTCCTTATGTCAGTACTTAGCATCCGGTTTAAGCTTCCCGCAGATGGTAGAGCTTTTGAGAGGACAAACAAAATCCAACTTTAACGTTCAGAAAAGTAAATATGAGCAAGAATGTCTGTTTCAAAACATAAAACCAGAGTACAGTAAGCTGGACTTGATCCTGAAAGATACATTGGTATGCTTCCTAAAGTTGATGCCATCGAAGATTTGTTCAAAGCTTGGTTTAGGATGAACAAAAGCATGTACACAAACTCTATGAAGTCATTGCCTGCCCGTATTTTGACAATTGATCATACATTCAAGGTTAGTTCTCAAACAGTTTTTCATGGCAATTATTGTTGAGTTTTAAAAGTGGTAGGATTATATATAACTTCTTTTAAAAAATCAGAAAGTGGTGTAGAGGTAAATAAATTATACTGACTAGATCAAATTTATTTACCTAAAGGGATGAAATTGAAATGAAACCGGGAAATTGAATTCCACAAAAATTTCTGTCCACATGCTCACCTGCCTGGAAATGCATATATTGTTGCAACCTTTTCTTATGAAATGTGGCCCAGCAATAAAGATGCTTGAAATTTCACATATTCTATAATCATTCGTTACAACCGTTAGAGCTGCTGAGGAAAAATCTCGTTTAGGTGTTTACGCGTGTGACATGTGAAGGAGTAAATCATCCCCCGTGTTACATTGCTCATCTTTGATGTCGTATATTCCACGTTACTATCTAAATCTCTAGTTCAAGAATTACACATTCAAATTAATCCAACTAATCAAGCTAATCTCTAGTGGTATTGCTTTGTGTAAATGCTTTGTTTTTGGTTTTTAAAATGTCAATTTACATGGAATTTTATTATGGAACTAAATATTCGTAAAAAAACTAGTACTGGAAAATGAAACCTATAAACAAACGAGTTAATTTTATACAGGAGTTAAGTTATTCTTATTAATAATTTATTTGTATTTTATCCTATTTATATTATTTTTCAACTTTACAAGGAAAAATAAATATCTATTTTTTCGAAGGAAATTTTGTCTAACAAGTTCATTAACTTTACACTTAACCACGTTCATTGTTCTTAAGAAATTTAAGTAGTTTTTTAAAGTTTTTTCCAGATTATAACATCAACTAGCCCTCTCGGCGTCGTCCGAGACGACTTTTAACATGTGTGTCGAAGACTCGTATTCTTTAATTAAACACAAAATAGGATTGGGAAGAAGTGTACGAACATGTTATTGTCAAGGGGTATTTTCTATCTAATGGTATAAAAGCTATTCAGCAAAATTATGCACTTCAGATATTATACCACTTTTGAGTCACGATGCACTTATTATCGGACATACTGTATTGCAAATATAGGTGCTAATACACATAAATGCATAAAAGCATTGCAGGCCTCGTTTGCAATCGGAATCTCAAAATGAGGTCCCCCAGTTGCAATGGGAATTCAATTACACGTTTGCAATGATAATGTATTTTCTTTGTTTTCAACGTATTTTGATTGCATATTTTCTCATGCTTGATTAGATTCTTTTGAATTCTCGAAAATTATGCACATAATTTGATTATTTTCAAATGGAAATTCGGTCCCATCAATGCAAATAAAAATTATATATTTCAAATCAGCTATTTTATTTTAGCGAGTTTATGTATCTGAGATATCTAGCGCTACGGCACAGGGTTAACGTCACGACGGCCCGGGAAAGCAAGTTCGACTTGTCGGGAAAACTTATTGTCGACTTTGTTATAGATGGTAAAAACACCAAATCACCGTACAAGCAAAGTCGACATAGTGCCGTTCGTCGAATATCGAACTTGCTTTTACTCGCCAAACTCGCCATCTCCCTCGCCGCCTTAGCCGTAGCCGTCGATATCTCAGATACATAAATTCGCTTCGGATGGGTGGACATTGACATCTAAGCGCGAGTGCTAGACTGGAAACTTCTTGGTAGGATTTGAAGCAAATTATATCCTACCAAAGTCGTGCGGCGACCCGTATGGTTTCCTACAGAACCCCGGATTAAAAGTAGCGTTTACCGCTAGATTTTGAAAACTTGATCAGTCGGAAACAATAAAATTGCTAGATTCAATCCGTCACAAAAAATAGTTAAGGCTTAAATTTTCTAAGCCTGGAGATAAAAGTGAAAAAGAAGAGATAGAAGCTTCATCTGGGGCTTTTAACCATTGAGTTTAAAGCCCGAAGGGCTAGAGTAGAAACTTTTGAATGGGAAATGAAGCCACTTAATAATTTCCCATCCGGAACGCCCGCGCGTAGTTTTTACACAAACGCCGGATTGAAAGTAAAATTTATCGCTAGATTTTGAAAAATGTAGTACTCAAAAACAAAGAAACCGCTGGATACAATCCATCGCTCGGGTTTGTTCAGGTGGCACCGATTCACGCACGTGATCAAGATACAATCAAAAGCCGTAATCTTGATCACGTGATGGAAATTCGCAGCCCCGGGTTCGCAAAACCTCCCTGGCAGCGGGTGCCATTCCGCGAGCGGAACTTTTTGGCGTAGACATCTATTTATACAAAAAAGCCTTCGAAACTGGATGAAACCTTTAACACTGGATGATTGGGGATCACTGAACTAAAAATGGCTTTTAAAAATGATGCCAGGTGTTGAAAAAAAAACCTGGCTTTTTTACTGACCGCCCATCTGCCCGCATTGATTTTTTTGCTCTCTGTGACGGGAACAAGAGAATTTTTCGATTGCTGCCTTAGGAAATTTTGTGTTGTGGGGGTTTCAGACAAAAACTGAAATGACCCTGGACCTCGAGGCTTCGGGTGGCACCGTAACAATTCTTGGCAGTCTAATAGACATCCACACACAGAAGCTTTTTCAGACTTCCATATCCAGAAGCTTTTTAAAGCTTTTTTCGGAAGACATTGCAGTTTTTTTCGTTTTTCTAAATTGAAAACTTCAGTTTTTGGAAGCTTTTTGTAAGTTAATTATTCAACACCCATAAAGCTCATTTTGAATAAAACCATTTAGCTTAAAAACTACAGAGAATTTCACACTAATAATTTTCAAAAAACCATACCAAGACGAAAAAAAACCCATACCTCTTGAGATTTTTGGATGAGCAGATAGAGAAAAGGTCAAATTTTTATGAAATACTCTCTGTTTTTGAAGTAACGGTTTTAATGTCTTTCCATACGCAGAGAAGTTTAAAAAATCGGCTAAAAAGTGAGTAGAATTCGGGGAAATTGACGTCAAAACCTCTGTTTTTCGTTCGTTACCAGCGTTTTTCTCGAGAGTGACTCATTAATTTTTTTATTTTTTTCCACAAAGCCAGAGAGAATTGATAGTGTTTTTACAATCGATCATCAATTTTCATCGATTAGCCAATTGGTAGGTAGATCAAGAGTCTTAAGAGATTCTTAAAATATAAAAACTAATAAAATTAATTTTCTTCTTTACTTATAGCCTCTGGTTACGTGCAGTAAAAACTGCGAAAAATGGTGCCACAGAGTTCTTCAATGCGATTCTTCAGGAACATCCGACTTCTTTTTCACGACTTGTCTGCTTCTCACCGAATAAAAGAAAACTTTTTGAAGATGCAGAGAAAAACAACTCTCCAATAACTATCCACAATATTCCACGATCGCCATCAAAAATGGCAAAGTATTCTGAAGAAATAAAAGTGTATGACAATTTTCATGTGACACACACTAACTACTCTTGACTTTGCTATTAAAAAGTTTGATACAGAGCCATCTAACTTCGTAAAAGTTTCTGAAATTTTTGATTCAAAAAAGCCAGGGGACTGTGTGTCTATTAAATGTTATGTTAATGCTGAAAATCGTCCTGTGAAACCTGTATCATTAAAGTACCAAAAAGACCCTATCATTGTGAAAACTGTTATTGCAAACGATGACACAGGAACAATCGCTGTATCACTCTGGGGAAGCTTGATTGACAAAATCCCAACTAACAATACATATACCATATCAAATTGCAAAGTTAAACTCAATTATGGAGCTGTTGAAATTACAACTAATTCAAGTACCAAAATTGAACTTGCTGAAGATAATATTGCACCTGCTACCCTCTTCAAAGAAATTTGTTACGAAGAAGTTGCATTTCCAGCCGAATCAATATACTTTGTAAAGAGAAAATACTTCTGCCCCATATGCAAAAAGTATGTTGAAGATGCTAGCCAAGATGCTGAAATGTTTATGTGTGCAACATGTCGATGCGAACGCTTGTCAGAAAAGACGGAAAACAATGTCTCAGTCAAAGCGTTAATGTCGGATGGTAAGATCGTATATTTTGCACCAACAAAAATGCAAAAATACCTCCAAATACACTTGAACAAGTCCTTGCCTAAGATTGACATAGAGGTAACAATGCACTTCCTCTAAGACACTACTACGTTGTGCCTTTATGATGCCAATAAAAACTGTGCTGGTTTTAAGTGAATTTGGTTTCAACAAACTTTGCTTTGCTATTCTTTTGTTATTATTTGCTAACATTTGTGTTGGTTTCTTTGATTTTTAACAAACTTAGCTTTACTGTTCTTTTGTTATACATTTTTTTGACATTTGTGCTTAATCTAAGTTAAGATTTGGCCAATCCCCATTTGTGCTGGTCACATTGGAACTACGCTCTTAGGGGCCATTCAAAAAGTACGTTCGTCCATTTTCGCCTATTTTTAGACCACCTCCTCCCCTCTGTTCGTCGGCGTTAGTTTCGAAGTAACCCCCCCCCTCAGTACGTTCGTTTTTAATCTTAGATTTCTGGCCCCCTCCCCCTGTTCGTTTTCGTTCGCTTTTTGGCTGACCCCCCTCCCCCCCTCAGCGACGAACGTACTTTTTGACTGGCCCCTTAAAGAAGTCATTACCAAAAAAATGACAAAACGGTCACAATGCAATTCCTTGACCTTTGCCTTTATGATTCCAATAAAAACTGCTGATTTGGCCTATCCCATTTGTGCTGGTTTCCTTGATTTTTAACAAACTTAGCTTTACTGTTCTTTTGTTATACATTTTTCAATATACATTATATACATTTTGTGCTTAATCTGAGGTTTACATTCAGTGTAATTTTCAAAACACATGACTACAATATGCAACGTTCCTCAATTTGACATTTTCTTGTTATGAACCCTCATTACGCTCTTTTTTTATAAGAACCATGAAATTTCAGCTAAGCCTAGGATTGTTCTTATTTTTTCTATTGTCTAGAATAATAGACCTATTGTTTCAGTCTAAGCCTGATTGTTCTTATAAAAAAGAGTGTATGCTGTTAACCCTTTCAGTACCGAGCCCTTTTTTCTATTTTTTTTAGCCTACACTCTTTTATAAACGTATCGTAATGCCCGAAGTTTTTATCCTCTTATCCTGGAGATGAGCTTACTTTTTTAAATACAGTAGAGTCTCCATAACTCGAACCTCTATTACTCGAACGTCTCCTTAACTCGAACAAATTCGTTGGCAGTATGAAAATTTCCTTATAAACTCTTTAAAACTCCTTAAAAAACCTCCATATATCGAATGTTCCCCTTTTTTGGCTCCATAACTCGAATTTTGTTTTCCTTTCCTGAACTTGAAAAATATAAGCAATCTGATTGGCTAGGAGACAAACCATATTTCTTTTTTGAAAATTTTGATTTTTGGGCCTGGGGTCAAGTTTTCATTTTTTTCAAAATCTTAAACTGCTACAATCAGACCTTTAAATAATAAATAATTCGAAAGTTACTGGACTGGACGGCCTCAAGTTGAAACGTTTTTTTTCTTCGATCAGGCAGTCCATCTGCAAGTGTAAGGGGACATATTTAGTCGCATTTGTGCGAATCTTGTTTATCCTACGTATTTCATTGCTGTTATTGATACACATATCCATACTGCCACTGTTCCAAAGTTTGCTGATCATCGATTTCATTGATCATTATTATTGGAATCGTTGAAAGCTGCATGCAAGAGGTATTCATTATATATGTTTATACTGTTCTGTTTGTGCTACTGTTAATTTATGGATCAAATTCAATTTGTTTGATCAAAGGGGATTAAAATAGTCAATATTTAAGGGACAAGATTAAAAAAAAGTTGCAATCAAACCAAATTGAATTTAACTTATTCGATTGCTACCAATTACAAGGCATCATAACATCCCAACTCAGGCAAGATCCTAGGATTAACTTTTGACAACTGTCTGACTTTTGAGCCACATATTAACACGATTTATAAGAAAGCTAGCCAGAAAATCAGTGCACTTGCGAGGGTAGCAACGTACATAAATCAAAAGAAAAAGCAAAGGCTCGTGAATGCCTTCTTTCGAAGTCAATTCAATTATTGTTCGCTTGTCTGGATGTTTCATGTTCGCAGGCTAGATCAAAAAATAAATCACCTCCACGAAAGATGTTTGAGGATAGTGTATTCTGATCATACATCTACTTTTGAGCAGCTTTTAGAGAAAGACGGTGCCATCAAATTCCACCATAAAAATCTTCAGTTGTTAGCAATAGAACTTTTCAAATGTAAAAATAACATATCAGATCTAACTAAAGAAATTTTCAAACATGATGAAAATATCAAAGTAAATCGCAAAACGCCTTACTTCAGATCAAGAGAAATAAACTCTGTTTTTCACGGTTCAGAGTCACTTTCATTTTTAGGGCCAAAAGTTTGGGAATTAATTCCGGATGAGTATAGAGATATAGTTGATCTTAGTATTTTTAAGGAAAAGATTAAGCAGTGGAGGCCTACATCATGCCCGTGTAGAAACTGCCGGACCTATATTGACGGTGTCGGCTTTTTGTAATCACCTTACAAATTGTAAAGTAGCGTTGACTTTTATTAGCCTTTGTTGCTACCTGTTCGTCAACTTGAAATTCCCTCTGGGAATCAGTTTCAGGATGGCAACTTTCGGAATTCAGCATGGCTCGTCTCTCTTCCAATTCTTTCGATCAGCAATTTGTTTGCGCTTTCTCGCTGGTCATTAAAATATAGCTTCCGGTACCTTTAAGAATTGTAGGATCGAGAACCTTCAAGAGTCTTCAATTGACTTATCAGGGCTCGGAATCGCGGTTGGACATTGGACATCTTCGACCCAAAATTGATCATTTCTAAGCCAAAAACAACCCCTGTCGGACATTTTGTCCGACCCAGTTGAAATTGTTATTTCGAGCCATCAGGTAACATGCTAAAATTTCTCTCCGTTGACTCTTTCTAGAAACTTTACAAACGCCCAAAATCTTCTTGCCTCCAGTTAATGTTGTGATCTTTTTGCCTCCAAAAATCTGGCTGTTTTCGCGCCAAAAGTCGTGAATCAAAACAAATGACGTTACGGGTAAATCGTCGCTGTAGAATAAGAAAGGGTTTGTGTAATTCACGATGCGATCCAACGAATCACGATGCGCGATGCACGATCCTTTCTTAATTCATTCTAATTATGCATGAATAAATTTTAATTGACCGCCGGAGGCGGTTTCTTTCATAGTGGAACACAAATCTCGTTTTGCCTTGGCTCATTACTTTGTCTACCATTTACTTTCGTTTTTTTTTAACTAGATTACCCAGGTGTTTCTCTTTTTTTTCCCTGAATGTCTTTTATTCGGAATTGAATAATCGAGAAATGAAAAATGACTCAATTGTAATCTGTTTTCAATTAATAATCTAAAATGTACTGGAGATGACATGTAGGCATTAATAATGTGTGCGCGCGCTCTCTCGCGAGCGTGTGACGCGTAATGGAAGGCGGTCGTTTCAGTGTGGTTTACATCCACACTGTGACCTAGTAATCAGTCCGGGAAATTGCATAGATCCGCTACATTGCAAAATTCCGCAACGTTGCGTTTTTTTGCAACGATTCCCTCACCGTGCGCTGAGATTTTTCGCAACGTTCCCAATAGACGATGTTCGTCCGTTACAGTGATAATAAAGGCGGGGAAAAATGGCGGTATGGCGTTATGGCGGTATACGGAGAAAAATCGGCGGGAGAGTTTCGAAGAAACGGACGATAACTCTTTGGCATAAAAAAGATTTGCGGTTTTGCTTGGGCTAACCAGTGAGACTGGTTAGTCGCTCCGTGGTGAAACCGCCTTAGTTTAAAGGCCGAGCTTGGTTCAAACGATCAAAAACACGCTGGTCACTTCACTGGGAAGAAGACAAGGACAAGATGGATCTATGGTTTTTCTGTGAAAATCCAGCTCATTTTTTCTTCTTGGTTCATTTGTTTTATTGAGACTACAAGATAACTTAGTTTAAGGGAGTACTTATTCCTCAAGTATTCTTCTGTAAAAGCTGTTTTAAAATGATTTTTCAACTGAAGTCTACATACAGCAAAAAGACACAGAGAAACTAAGTAGGTAAGTCAGTTTGTATATTTCTTATGAATCCTATGAATCACAGTCAGTGTTTCATTAGATATGTGAATACCCTCATATCTCCACTCTTAAAAAATTATTTTCATCTGGTGTTAGCAGTTCTTTGACAACTTTGAAAAATCTCAATTGTGGACTTTAAAAAGACTGCTTTTAATATACTTCTTTTTCGAAAACTTTCACATTTTCTCATTTTGATTTGAATTGTCGAGAAGTTCAGTTACCTAGTCGTACCTGTAAAAATTATCAGATTATTATTCTAAATTTTCTAGGTAAGAATCAGAAATTCAGAAATTGGATGCATGGGAAAATAATGAGAATATGTGTGGCAGTAATTTGCAAAGAGCAAAATACCGAAATGAAATATTTGGCACAGCATCCTGGTTTATTATTGAGATTAAGACTTGCAATATTTCACGACGTCCTGGTATTATTTGAGAAAATGCCTTGCAATATTTCACTTGACGTCCTGGGTATAATTTGAGATTATATATAACTTGCAATATTTCACTTCACGTCCTGGTTTAATTTGAGATTATAACTTATTTCACTTGACGTCCTGGTACAATTTGAGATTATAACTGGCAGTATTTCACTTCACGTCCTTCCCAGCCTTCTGGAATTAGTCGAGACTGTAATATGATATATATTGTCGGAGAACAGTTTAGATATATATTGTCGGAGAACAGTTTAGAATCATTTGTTTATCATGATTGAATTACCTATTTATCAGTTTTTGTAAATAAGAAAATTAATGTCATTTAAATCTGCCTCAGGGTTTTTACTAATTGGTATTTTTCCATTTTAAGCTAATTTCTGGGGATTTGTTAACTTTTCTCCTATTTTATCCTCATTTTTAATGTCTCTTTTTGGGTAGAAAGAAATTCAAGCTCAAATCAAAGCAAGATCAACATACTGCACAGCTTACAAGCTGGAACTGTTTTACTTTTTCCCTGCAAAAGTTATCATAAGATTTTTCATCCACTACTGTATATTTTTTTATCCAACAGGAAAGTCACAAATTGCAAGTATTTAAACTGTCAATAATTTTTATACGTATCCTTTGTCTTTGAGCAATGGTGGTGGGGAGAATATACTATAGCTTTTTATTTACATGGACTTTTACATATAAAAGGGGTAAATATAAGGATATAATCCTCAGGCAAAAAAACAAACAAACTTACATGATTTGATATTTTTTAAGAAATTTATAAGGTGAAAGTTTAGATAGATATCCTTGTTGCAAAGAAATTACAAACTTATTAAAAATATGACTTTTTTTCTAAGAAAAGAAAGTGTAGTTCCAAGAAAATATAAAGGGAATAAAAGGGAGAGGGTCTCAAAAGAGAACTATAATATTTCTTGGAATCCCTCTTTTATCTCAGTTTCTCTCCCGCCTCTTTTTGTTTGTTTTAATTCTTTCGAATACCGAACACAGTTGGCCTCGCATACGGAAACTCGAATTCGTACGATTTGGGCTGTTTTTGTATTTTGTGCCAAAATCGTATAGTCTAAGACTGGCAACTCTACCGACTGTTAACTCTTTTCGGCAAAAAAAACCGTTCGCGAATTTTCTTCTTCAGGCTTTGGGCTTTTTTCTTAGATAGTGATTCGTCTTAGACTATAGCATAGTTTACGTTCCCAATGGAAGTGTGCGATTATGAACACCAACTATGACGACCAATTTTCGCAAACAGAAGCAAAATTAGGCAAAATCTGGTATATTTGAACAAAGTAGCATTTCTTCCAAGAATGATTGTGAATAGTCGCTAGGTAGGAAATTAAAATGCTAGGGTGAAAAGTTTCCTTTTGGGTTGTTCTTCAGATTGCACATTATTTTGGGACCCCGGTCCAGGCCCTGCGATGCCGGTTTTGGTCCATATGCTAGGGCTGCGAAATTATGCAGCGATAAAGCTGCATAATTTCACAGCGCTGCGGAATATGACAACGCAAAAAATGCGAAATTTTGCAACGTTGCGGATATATGCAATTTCCCGAACTGTAATACAACCGTGTTGATGTATAACTCCACACATTTGATTAATGCATGAACATATAAACGACTGGACATCCATCTCCTGTGTCTTTTTGTAGAAAAGTGCTGCTAGCTTCGTTGCCACCTTGTTAAAAGCATAAAATGAAACAATAGATTTTGATGACATACCACTTGGGAATACCTTGCTAACAACGTCAAAACTTCGACAAAAGTCTCTGTTGTTCTACTCTTTGAAGTCTTTTATCTATATCATAACAAAGATAACAGAGGCAAAATCATCGTCAGCTTGTCAAAACTCCGACTAATATTTCTAAATTTTGGTTTAAAAGTATCGAATAACTTTAGAGAGTGTCACATTCTAATTTTGATATTCTAATGACACAGGCTCTCAACTTTGACAAGTTTTTTTTTTATTGATGGTAACCCAAACAGTGTATGTTTTTTCAGTTCTTCTTTGCTCAGGATGCAAAATCCTTGCACAAAGCAATAACGGACGTTAGGACTGAACATATGAACTGCAGGAGTCTGATATATGTCCTGAATCCAACAAACGTTTTCCTCTTTGAAAGCCTTTCTGCATTATTGTCAATCAAATATTTATTTACGTTGGTGTATGTTGTATTGGAAGATTTGCAGGTGCTACGATCCAATCATCTTGGAGTGTCAAAGGATTTGGTAATGTCAACAATCCATTTTCAAGCGCAAATATTGCTTTTGTCTCTTTTTTTAACCTGCTCCAGCTCGGTGAATGTTGTCGGTAACCCTTGTTTGCATGTACCAAATACATTCTCGACAAGTTTATTTATTTATTCCCAAATTTGTTTATAAATCTATCCGAGAGATACTGCTGGAGGTCATTGACGGTCAATTTTTAAAAATCGTCTTTTGTCATACCAGGTTTAGTCTCTGGCTTAGAATTATTTGAAACTGAATCTGCCAAATGTTGAACAACTTCAGGTTGTGGTGTCGGTGGGGTGTCTGCAGGCCAAGGAGATCTCGGTCTGAAATATCATCACTTGAGAACATATAGTGTAAGCCAATGGTGCAAGATTTTGAAGGGATTGTGCACTTTTTGCAAAAAGCATGAAATTTTGCAAAGACCAACTTTAGACCTAAATAAACGATTTCAGTCCGGGAGGCCAAAAAATGTTTGCCTTTTTTCCCCTTTTTCAGCCGATTTTCTGCTGACATCAGCTAAAAGAAATTGGGCTAGAGGTCATCTCTGAAAATATGGTCATATTTTATATCGTTGGATCGGAAATTGTATGTAGATTCCAAAAAAGGATTATCTCATACCGTAAAAATCAAGCCAATAAAAGTTATTCATCCCCAAAGTGAGTGATGACGTCATCAATTTCTTTTGCCTAGCAGCTAAGTCTTTAAATATGGTCATATCATATACCGTTGGATCGGAAATTTTATGTAGATTCCAAAAAAGGATTATCTCATACCTTGAAAATTTAGAGGAAAAGAAATATTATTCCCTCACTCACATCAATATCTCGGTTTTGCTACAAAACATTGAAATTATTAGATAAATTTCGAGTGAGAAGAATTTAATTGATTGAAATTGTGTGAAAATGAATTTTATTTCGGAAATACGAGTGAATGTTTATTTTCACATATAATCTCGTTGTTACTCTTAGTATACTTTTCGTTAATCGCCCAGAAAAAGATAGATGTAACCATCTTAAAGAACAACATTAAAATTAGATAAATCCTACATTAATTTAAAACCTCTTTCTTTCATCGACTCGGCTTATTCTCTGATCTATTTTAAATATCTACATAACATGTCAACATCTGAAGAGGAAATGGAACAGCAAAGTAGTCGAATCATATTCTCCTTGTCACCAGTGATAAATTCAACTGATTGGATTAACATGGAGAAATATCAAAACCATACCTACCAAGTACTCGTCTGAAACAGTGAGCGCCTGAAGTTGGAGGATTATCAATCAAAAAAAGAACTACCAAATGGATTGATTCCAAAGATAACGGCAACAAGAGACTCAATGAAGGACTTCAGCGGGCGGCGTTACAGAAAGCCAAACAACAATTTGACGAGAGAGAGGAAGAATACAATAGATACACCAACAACAACCCCTACAACCCCTAACAACCCCAAAACCAACCAAACAACATGTTCACCCCAAAACGGAAACACCAAAACGATAACAACAGCTACAGCAACAGTAAGCACAAATTTAAGAGATAGAGAACCAATTAAACTCCACAAAACTGACGACGCAACCAAGAAAACACTGAAAGACAAACTCCAAAAAACTAGTTTTTTCTGTAAATAGCAATGTCATTAGCAATGTACATAATAACATACCTTACAAAATTGAAAATGATTCACTTCTAATGACTATAGAGGCCAAACAAGTTAACTCAGAATTAGTTCACTTTCGAAAAAATGATTCAAACTTAGGTCAATCTGAATATAAAAACACTCTTAAGAACAAGCCAACAACACATTATCAACAACATTTTTATTTTTATTTATTTTTTTTATTATACAAGATCGACTTCCCTAAAATAAAATAGGGTTCTTCTGTCTACAACTTAAAGGATAAAAACAACAAATTTACAGAAATTAAAAGGATAAATAATAAATTAATTTTTTATCCAGAAAGTTCATTACCACAAACCAAGGTAGAACTTACCACCACCATTGTTCTTGAGAGGAGTGGAGGCCACTAAATCACTGCTTGGGCTTTTCAAACTTTCAAAAGAATAATCGTTATCATCTCCGAGTACAGATGAAAAAGATAGCCGTTTAGTTCTTGGGCAGAATGTAATAGACTTCAACTTCCACGCGATACTGTCACTTCCTGACTTCCGATTGTTTTCTGTGATTTCAGCTATGGACAGGCATGATGACGAGCCATTCGTTTTATTCGATGTGCTGACAACGTTACTAGAGATTGGATGATTTGTTGTGGCGTTGACAGTAAAGATGATGTCGGCTTCATAATGGTGGTTGTTATCTTTGACGAGGTCGACAACTTTCACAAGAATTTTGTTCAATTTTATTCATTTCTTGTTTTTATATAATTTCCTTGTATCATCTTCATAATCATCCAGAAATTATTCACAGGAAAGTTCTCATCTTCGTTAAGAGTTAAATTTCATGATTTTCATACAGAAAAAACGTTAATAGAAAAAAAATTATAATATGATACTGTTATATGATAACAGATAAAAAAAATTCACTCCATTAAGAATTAGTGAATAAGAGATTTAATATAAAAAAAAAGAAGGAACAAAGAAGAAGAAGGAAAAAAGGAGAAGAAGAAAAATTTTGATTAAATTTCAATACAAAATTTCTTTATAGTACAACCTAGGATGAAAGAGGAAGAAAGTTGTAACATGATGTAATAATCCCATAGCTTTTTGGGGTTTTCTATTAACTTTTTTTCTGTATGAAAATCATGATAAGATGATAAGATTTTATGCCAGAGGGTTCAGTTGTTGCAGTTGCTGAAAGTGAGAATAACAATATCACTGGTAACTATGGAAATACAATTCCTGCTGGTATGGAACATCTCCAGGGACATTTCCTTGAACGTGAATTTACAAAGAAAAACTGTCAGTCGTTTAAACTTTCTAAAACAATAACCTACTTTTATCGAGAGAGTGTTGTCTATCCATTTGTTCCATTTCAGGAGACAAAGAAAGGCTTTCGATTGGAAAACAAAAACTTGACAGATATGTTATACTATATGGATCGGATTAACACAACATAAAAATCTGTACTGTAGCAATATTTCTTTTGGTGTTTTTTGGATATTTCCAGATAGTATTTATGCTTTTTAGTCTTTAATTTGTTTTAGGTTACAACCAATAGTTCCTACTACTTTATCTTATTTTCCAATAGTTAAAAGCATTTTGTTTATTTTGGATAATTTTCTTCGATAGTAGTGAAAATATTTGTTGCCAGTTTAAGGACATCAGACGCTGCTAAGCTATTTGTTACTGATTTTGTCAACCTAAAAGATTTTATGGTGACTAGTCTTAAAAGTTTAATTCCTAAGTTCAATAATTTTTACTACAATCAGTTCTGTAATATTTGGCAGTAAACAGTGATTTTCATGTTTTTTGAAGTCAAACCCCTCCCCCCCAACTTCAATGGTTGGATTGGGCTCTCTGGGGCTTATCAACCATTGAAGTTGGGTGGGGGGGGAGGGGGCTTAGAAAATTAAAACATAGCTGAGGGGTTGTTTTGAGGCTTACTGCCAAAATATTACAGACTTTTGTTTACTATTTTCAACTCAGTTTTGAGCTAAGTTTGGTAATTTATGACAAGCCTATGTGTCTTTTGTTGGAAATATATTAGTTTAGAAAACTGGTTTGGGGGGAGCGGTGAATTTTTTTTGGGTCAAAGGCTTGGCCGAAGCCCGTCAAAGCATTAACGTGTTTTTCAGCTGAAACTGGCTGAAAGCTTTATAATGATTAATCGTTTTATCGGAATGCGGTTCTATGTGTGTCAAAGTTATGTGCAAAAGGTTAACGGAGTAAATCAAACCTTAATTTAGGGTTGTCATGGATACCAAATATCCTTTTTTATAAGAAACTTTTTAGAAATTTGGAGCGGCGCAATATCAAAACACGGCCTAAAATTCTAATGTTTCTTGTCAGAAACTTTTCACGACATAATGTGAAATGTAACTTTTGCGTAGGTACAGTTCTATTTTGATACAAATGGAGTATTGGTAACCATGACAACATGTTATTTATAAGAAACAATGATTATAGAGACATTTTTTGTTTGCTTATTTACATAACTCATACTTCTTTTTTATTTTCTTCAGATAAAGAAAGATATACTAAGAAATAATCTAACACAATACAAAATGAATAACGCAAACAATCAGAAGAAGAAAGTCTACAAGAGGTTATCACACCGGGACTCAATTAAACTTGCCGTCTTACACCAAGAACAAGGAATAAGTTGTTATAAACTTGTACAGCGTTTTGGAAAAAACATTCCTGCAAGAACTATTTACCGGCATGCGAAGCGACCGCTGGACCAGCGAATAGAATTAAGCGATCGTCGTACAAGAAACCCGGGGAGACCAAAAAAGCTCAACGGAAGGATGGAGCGAGCAATCATCAGGACGCTGAAGAGACTCCGGGAAGATGGTGCCGCCTTTACCGCAGGACGTATCTTGGATGAGAGCGGCCTCGCCCGATATGGGATAAACACAAAACATGTTCGCGGTTGCCTCAGGAAAAACAAATACCGGTATTTGCAGTCGCGCAAGAAAGGCCTCCTGAATGAAAATGACAAGAAGCTCAGGGTTGCTTGGGCCAGAGAGTATTTGAAGAAACCATTGTCCTACTGGCAGTCAGATGTGGGATTTTATTTAGACGGTGTCGGTTTCGCCCACAAACCCAACCCTGCTGGAGAGGCGAGAGCAGTGACGTCCATGACTTGGCGCAGACCAGACGAAGGTCTGCAAATAACGACCAAGAGCAGGAAGGAAGGAAGCGGGGGGAATGTGGCCAGCTTCTTTGTCGCTGTGTCTTACGAGAAAGGCGTAGTGATGTGTCATCGCCATGAATGCCGGATAAACGGTGAGAACTTTTCAAATTTGATTCGACGAGAATTCCCAAAAGCATTTCAGAAGTCTAACGCCCCGAAGGATAAACGTACCTTCTTAATGGATGGTTGCCCGAAACAAAATGCAGCTCTTTGCAGAAACACGTGGGAGAGTAAAAACTATGAGCTGCTCAAAATTCCTGTTCGCTCCCCAGACTTAAACATAATAGAAAATCTATTCCATCTTATTCGGAAAAGACTTAGCCAAGACGCAAAAGAACAGAACCTAATGCAAGAAACGTACAATGAGTTTGTGGCACGAGTCGAGAAAACCTTTGCTGATTTTCCGGTGGCAACGATCAATAATTTGATCAACTCCATCCCGAAACGCTTGAAGATGGTTATCGAAAAGCAAGGCCTTCGTACCAAATATTGAACTCAAAAACAATACGGTATATATTATATTTACATGTACAAAACATAGGTTTATGAACGTTTCCATGCGTCACCAACTTATAAACAGGCTTTTTGAGCCGTGCGTCACCACTTTTTTTTTTAAAGTAATATTATATAATATTACTTTTAAAAAAAAGTTGGTGACGCATGGTGACACATGGCGACGCACAATATTTTGCCTGAAAAACCTGCTTTCCAGTTGGTGACGCATTGGTGACACACTTTAAAAAACACAACTGCAACCAGGTGGCAAGATACTTCCATCAAAAACAAATATTAACGTATGGAGGCTTTGAGTTTTTATGTTCAGTCATTCATGCCACGGGTGACGAGCACACTGAAGCAATGGGGGCACTCCTTTATTTTTCTAAGGGTCTCCTGGGGCATTTCATGGGTGAATTTTATTTGTCACCAACGCGCATCCATCATCAGGGTGTCCTTATTCTTGTCTTTCTCCTCTTGAGGTTCTTCCCTTGAGAATCCACCCCTGTCGTAGACTAAGGGTAACTTGGTGGTTGCGAAAAATGGGATGGTGTTCGATTTGGGGATGGTCATGTCAGTGGGGTAAACATTTCTGGGACGTGCAAGGTGAATAGTTTGACCTTCGAGTAAGACGAGAAAGTTACTCCACTTTATCAGCTCGGGGCTCCATCTGAGATCTTGTAAAAGGGCCATCTCACAGTCGTCAAGGCCCACCCAGCAGTACTTACCCTCTGTTGGGTTTAGGAGGAAAGACTTCCCACAGTTTCGTGGCCCATGCAATAAAATGTTTGTATATTTAGAGCGGCCTACAGTTAGGCACTTGCGTATATGGTCTGCGAATACGAAAACATTAATGTCATTGTTGTGGAGAATTTCTATCGCAGCGTCTAACCATGTGGAATTGCAGCCTTCCACGCAAGGCTTGTGGAGAAAACTAAGAACAACCTCCATACGTGACATCTTTTGGCGCTGTACCAAGGCAGGGGGCTTCTTCCAATCTCCACGTCATAGCAAGAAGGTCATTCAATGACCTTGAAGTTTGACGGCCTATACAATTATAAACATCCGATAAACCTTCCACTTCCCTGTTTTTCGTGGCGGCTAATAGTTCAAGTTCAGTTCTCAGGTTGTTCCTCCTAATAAATTTCATCACGTGCTCGGGCTTAAGCCTTGGGGAAAATTAGTCATTGTGGTGTACAGCAGCGTTGACAGGGGCAGGAACAGGAACGGGAACAGGACGAGGTGGAGGAGGCGCATTATTTTCCGCAGCAGCCAAGCGTTTACGTTTGCGTTTTTGTTTTGCGTTCTGCGAAGATTTGATGAAGCCCTTTTTAGATTTTGGGGATTTCGCGCTGGTAAGATCAGGGTGGCCGGGGTTGTGAACGACCATCTCAGAAGGTTTGTCTTTGATTACGTATCGATACCCCCCTAGATATCCCTTTTTGGTGGTAGAGAAATTAACATTGCCCAAGTGTCCCGGATACTATTAAATATGGGCTTCCACTTCCGCGTCCCATTGAGTTTTACAAGCATGTGGTAATGTTTTCCACCATCAGCATGCGGCTCCTGACATGCTGCCCACTGTGTGATCTCAACTTTACTGGTGCCCTCATTAAATCTAAGAAAAGTTTGAAAATCTCTCGTGGATCAAAACACTACCCTCAACATAATCTCAGCAAAAGCTGAAACATCATCACACCCCAATTGCTCGACCGACAATACCAACTAATATGATACAAAACAACAAAACATTCAAACAAACAATTATACAAAGAAAAAGAAAATGGCAAGATGAAGACAAAGCCTAGAGGTGTGGTACCAAGAGTAAGCACTCTCTGGCGCCCGCGAGCCACCCGTCATCTTTACCAAAGAAGAAATAGTGTTGATCAGACACTATTTCGTACATAAAAAAACAGAGAAGAGGGATTAAAATAAAACAAATTGTAAACAAAAAAGTTTAAAATTTCTGACCATACAGTGAAGTACAGCAGAAAGAAAGAGTTGAAAGGTTGACCGAGAGCCCGGTTCGGAACCCCGTAACCGAGTGGCCGTACACATTGGAAACGAATTAGGAAATGAGACAAACTCAACAAACTTAGACATAAACTACAAATATACTGGACAGAGAAAAAGATACAACACATTGAAATATAAAACGACTCTATCGATTAAAAAGAAATGAAAATTAGTAAATTAGTAAAAGAAACAGTGACAAGTCCAAAATTTTTTTGTTGTTTAGTTGTGGAGTAATGAATCTGAAAATTTTTTCGCATTACTGAAAAAGGTTCTCAAAACTTGATGGCGACCATACATTTTCCTCAAAACTTTTTCCAACCGTGTAATCTTTGCTCCTTGCTTCTTTGCTCTATCAATGAGAGACATACTTGCACTAATGAAATTGTTCACACTGGAACAGACCCTACCAATCCTCAAAATTTCAGCTCCCACACAGTTATAAAACATCCGAGATGGAATATTGCTCGACGCAAATAAAAGACGAACAATCGAAAAAGGAAAGTTATCTCTTTTGTCATAGAGTTTTGCATCTATGTAACCGTTGTCATTGGTTAATGAGAGATCCAAAAAAGTAATAGTATCACCTGAACTTTCAACGCTTCAAGTACGCTTCAAACGCTTCAAGTACAATGTCTGCGAATAGTCTGGTGGAGTTCACTTTCTCTAAGTCTGCTTGACTATACTTGTTGAAATTAAGGTCTTATTTCCCTATTTCAAAATAATTTTGAGATTGATTTCAAAATTTTCGTTTCCACAGTGATGCTATTGTTTAAGGCTGGTCTTCAGTTTATCAAATCTTCTAATTTGTAAAAGACCTATTGATTAGGAGTCTAATAAAAGAAAAACAAACAAGTCTCATAATAGCTTTCGATTCTATTGATTTGTTGATATAATGGATTTTTCTAACCTATAGACAGCCTACAGCAAATAAAACGTAAAACATATGGGAAATAAAATATTTTTCCTTTTTCCTATCAAATTATAGTAAACTATCGAATAAAGCCCCGCCAAAAGTTTTTCCCGCTCGAAATACAGCTGGAGGCTAGAAACAAAAGAGTAAATTCTAAAAGGGCCATGGGATCTCTATTGAGATAATGAAACCATTAAACAATTGGATAAAAACATTTCTTTATTGTATTGTTGACCATTTGTTTGCTTATTAACAAGAAAACAAATTGTAAAAGGGCCATTGGATCTTTTATCTATTGAGGTGATAAAGCCATTTAATGTATTTTAGCTATCAGAGTTAATTAATGTAGATTTTGAATATATAGTAGGGGGAATTTTGTTCGATTTTTTGGAATCGCTTGACTGTTTTGTTAGAAGCACTTGTTATACATTCTTGGAAAGCTAAGGGGTAGGGGAATCGAAATTACTATGTTTCCAATTTTTTTTCGGACACTTTGGTGTGATTTTCGGACAAATATGACGGTCTCAGGCAAAAATCATAGGGTTAAAAATTAATGAAAATTTTAGCTCGAGAAAACGGAGACCTGTTGTATATTTTTTGGAAGCTCTCAAAAAATTAAGATTAGAGATATATTGCAAGTATAGGTGATTTCTGTACCTAAATCGAGATATTAACCCTTGAAACCGTGTTTTTGAGCCAGAAACAGCTATTTTGTCCAGTTTTTGCGCTTTTTGAAGCTCAATATCTCGAGTTAGGTACTGAAATCACCTATACTTGCAATATATCTCTAATCCTAATTTTTTGAGAGCTTTCCAAAAATATACAACAGGTCTCCGTTTTCTTGAGCTAAAATTTTCATTAATTTTTAACCCTATGATTTTTGCCTGAGACCGTCATATTTGTCCGAAAATCACACCAAAGTGTCCGAAAAAAAATTGGAAACATAGTAATTTCGATTCCCCTACCCCTTAGCTTTCCAAAAATGTATAACAAGTGCTTCTAACAAAACAGTCGAGCGATTTTACAAAATGCCCTCTACTAATATCGCTTTAAAACGAAAAGTTGAAAATCTTTATGGTTAAAAATCGAATTAAAAATATCTCATGAAAAAAGATATTCACACCGGAAGATACAACCTTAATAGCAACGAGTAAGTTAATAAATATGTTCTGGCAGTCTTCCTTTCATCACAATCCTCAAAATCCGAATCACTTTCACTGTCTTCACTTCTACGGTCAGCCATTTCGAATCTACTTTTAAAATTCCGGCCAAAAAGTTTGTTTATGTTTTCACTGGATTCGAAAATCGGAAATTCTCATTTCACTGGATGTGTAATTTAGCATTCAAAATGGTAGCCGAAAAACGTGGTCGGAAAAGCCCCTTGCTTCCTGGTTGCAGTATAGAGCATTATAGAGCTTACTTTTCACCTTTTTTGTTACTTTATTTGTAGGAAATATTTTATTAGAAGCTTGTACATTCCCTTTTCAATTTTTTTTCTCAAATACAGACAATCAGTTCTGTAATATTTGGCAGTAAACGGTGATTTTCATGTTTTTTGAAGTCAAACCCTCCTCCCAACTTCAATGGTTGGATTGGGCTCTCTGGGGCTTATCAACCATTGAAGCTGGGGGATGGGGGCTTAGAGAATTAAAAACATAGCTGAGGGTTTGTTTTTGAGGCTTACTGCCAAAATATTACAGACCTGATTGTAGCATAAGTTTTCATCTCATGTTCATTTTGTACTTGCACTCTGTTTCTAAGTATGTTATTTGATAATATTTTGATAGTACATTTTCATTATATATGTCATTGTTTTGGAGGAATACTTGATTATTTTTAGGTTATATTGAGGATGTCAACCTCAAAAATGTTTTATTAACATTTAATTATATCTTATTATTAGTTAAAGCATCTTTCTGTGCAATATTAAAACCAATAATCATCGATTTTTTAATTACTTTTACCCTTTCTGATTTTAGAGCAATGTCAACCTCAAAATTGGCTCCTTTAACTTGCTACGCAGATTTGTAACCCTTCGAAATTACATAGCAAACATAGAATCCCATTTTGAAAGTATAAAAAAGGCATCTATAAGGTTAACAGGAGTAAACAAGTTTGAAATATCGTCAATTTGTCAACCTCAAAACAGGTTCATATAACAAGTAAACCTTGCACCTTTTACACTTTTTACTAGGAGCAACCTTTTGGCGGCTTATTTTCAGCATTTTCCACTTTCTTTTGTTAAGTCCTATTTTTGAGGGTGATATTTTCTGAAAAGAGTCATTTTTGCCCTGTCAACCTCAAATATGGCTCATATAACAAAAATATTTATATATTTTATTTTTTCATACTATATATATACTCGCCATTTTCATTCGACTAAAAGATTCATTGATGATTTGTGTGCTATCAATGATGGTAATTTGTTTCAGTCTGTGTATAGAGATCTCTATCCAGATGAGCTAGAACTCAAAATTGAGCACTCTGGTAATCATGCTTCTTTTTTAAACCTGTATATTACCATCAAAGACGGGATTTTTATTTATAAGTTGTTTGATAAACGGGATGCATTTCCTTTTTTCATAGTTCGAATGCCACAAAAAGATAGCAACTTGCCAGAATCGATTTTTTATTCTTCTTTTGTTGGTGAACTTCTCAGGATTGCTCGTTCTACGTTACTATTCGAGGACTTGAAAGTTAAAGCCAAAGTTTTTATACAAAGAATGCGATGTCAAGGTGCTGAAAACGCAAAGTTAGATTACAGTCTTCGGCGGATAATAGTTCGTCATTTTTCAGAATTTTCAAGATTTCAATTCACTCGTTCACCGGCTCTTGTGGTGAGCGGCACGGGTGTTCGGGGCCTCATGCCGGGTTCTAGTCCGATTTTTTTAATTCTCATTCTTTCCACACTCTCTCCATCTTATTCTTTGAACTGTAAAATGTGTGTGAGAGCCACAGGGTTGGATAGTGGCAATCCAATCCCAGCTCCTTCTCTTCTAGTATGCTTTCTTTGACGTTGTGGCAGAAACGTGTCAAAGGTGTGGCAACTTTGTCTAGTAGAAAGTATACTTCTTTTCTCACTGTCATTTTAGTTTCTTCGGGTGGTTCCGTGGTTTTTACGTTTAAGTTTATTTTATATTATTGCACCCGTTTTATACTTTCACTAAACACATCTTTTTACTATCTTTTATCTGTGGTGGTGTCTAATTAACACTGCTTGGCCTACGTACACAACCTTATTTCCATCATATAGGAGCATATTTTCGTAAAAGGCCGAAATCCTGTGTAGGTCGATAACTGAGGAACAGATCATGTGTTTTCTTTAAATATTTTTTAACTCTTATTGACTTATTTCTTTCAATCTTAACTCATATTGAGTTGCTTTCTTCCTTATAGTCATATTTTAGATCACTAGTTTTGCATGTATAGGTTTCTTTGTCATCATATTTTCCTTTTCAACTCCAACCTGATTGATTTTCTGTGAATGTTCATTCTAGATTTTTGTTGTAAGTTTTGTCTTTAGTGTTTCCATTTTTAGTAGTTGAAAGTTTTATACTTCTAGACTATATATTTATATTGACGGGTTCCCAGCCACGAGCCCTACAGCCTCCTAAAATATCAAGTCGAAAGAAGCGGTAGAAAAAAAGATATTGGCAAAACTTGAAATGTGACACTTTTTTTAAATAAAAAGAATGTCACACTATTTTTGACCAGGATCAGGTAAGTAACTACACTTTCCAGATCTCAACCATTCCGTCAGTGAATAGTGGTGTACCAAAAGTGTCAGTGGCACCAGTGAAAGAATCAGGTCGTCAAATGACGTTGCATCTCTCCTTTGGTTAGGTATTGCTTGACGGCTGCATCACACGGTGATATGTTGCCTTCAGCGATGAGATTCTGATTGACACCACATACCAACCTTCGCATAGAATGCCAAATGTTGAGGCGAACCAACAATTTCAGCCATCCCTTTATAACTGCATCTCTTTCCTTGCCCCTTGTCAAGAGACCTTCTATGTCACTGAAAAGCTCCTGCATTTATGACTTGTATTACACTTGTAATACAACAATCTCGATCTGCAAACAACCCTTTTAGGGGGTGGAGGTTGGCATTTGCGTAGCGGCGCACGATTCCTTCTCCCATCAGTCTGAGACTTTCAATGGACTCTGAAGATGTGATCACACACTGGAGAATTCCGCCGTATTTATTACCAGCATTTGTACGCCAATCAGCAGTGTTCTTGTCATAACCTGCAAACTTCTTTAGGATCTTCTTGGTGGAATCCATCTAGAGGACAGAGGTGATGGATCCCTTTAGAATTTCAGGATGATACATTACATCGTGCGCATAGGTGGAAAAGAACCAATTAGGTGTTGGCACAGATCTTGTGACGGGCTGCTCTTAAAATCTGACATCCACATGCGCAAACATCACATCTCTTCTTGTAGTCAGTTGGAGGCATTTCTCAAATAGCTTTCACCTCATCAATGCTCATTCATAATAAGGACATTGGAAAAGGTTTGTTTACGCTATTGATCAAAATATAATTTCTCCGTACCTTTTTCCGTGGCCGTGGACACACTTTTTTAGTAAGCTTGCTTCAAGTTTTTCAAAGACAAGTAAAACCACGGATGACCGAAAATTATAAATTATTAATTTGCCGAACGATATCCTGATTTGTACGAACAGACCAGAAATTACCGAAATTGGCTTGTGTATCTGTACAGACACTTTGCAGACTTTTCCCGAAGCAGCAATGGCCGTCAAAACAGTGATTGAAATTCACAGTGATTTGAATGTTGGGAGTTGGTTTAAAGTTCTAAGCTTCAGGTAATAATTCGGATTTATTGCTATTTTTTCTTTGTACATCTTGTCAGCTTTAATTACAAACTAGATTTTTGCCTTAACTGCACAATAAAAATGGGCTATTCCATTTTTAATCCATGGGATATTGACGAACTTTCCAGGGGGATCTGAGCCTTCATTTTCCAATGGAGTTTTTTTGAACATGTTCTAGAATTTTCAAGAGAGTTATTGAAGGTTTCCAGGGGGGTTCTCTCCTATAATAAACAGGGATCAATATTTTGCTTTCCAGACTCTTTTTCACAAGATTTTCTATTCCATCGTGCTTTCCCCCTACCAGGCAGGGTATCAGTGTGAAAAAATTTTGTTGGTATACCTGTAGGTCTAAAAATGGAATAGTTTGGTTCAAATAAGTTACTCAGCAGTACACCAGACGGTACTAATCAATAATTAAATTTGATTATTGAAGTAATCAATAATGATCGAAGTAATCGAACAACCACTTATTGATTAGCAATCGAATTTTGAGTACCAAAATTTCAAAAAAATGTGATCATTCGATCACTGTCTTAACCTTAAAAATGGTCGAAGAAAATGCCATAATTTGGAGTTGAGTGAGCACTGTGAGATCGGATAACTTGCATCAGTGGAGGCTAACATGCATAGCCCTCAAAGGAATGACCTGGCTGGTCCTTAAAATACGAAGTTAAATCAAAACAAAAATAGTAGAGTAGAGCTGCGACCCGGAACTGCGTAGTTCATTTGTTTTGAAATTTTGCTGCTTTGATTGGTCAGTCATTTGAGGGCTATGCATGTTAGCCTCCACTGATGCAAGTTACCAGACTTCACGGTATTCGATCACCAATATAATCGATAGGTGCTGACGACCACCTTCAATTATTATCGATAATTATTGATTACTTCGATCACAATCGAACGTTCGATTAGTACCGTCTGGAACACACTGTAGCAGCGTAGTAGCATATATTTATAAAAAAGTAGCTTTTCACTGTTAACACTGCATCAATGGATCGACTGGGTCCAACATTCTATCCTTTGCTTATCCCCAAACCAAGAGACATATTTAATCAGGGAACTTTCACGCTTTTTTTTCTATATTCACGGATTCACGCAACCCGAAATGCCCATTCACGCAAACCGCTTGGGGGCGAATAGGGACTGGTTATAAACAAAATAGTGTAAATAAAAGAAATGGTAGTTTTTTATAAGAAACAATGCTTGAATTTTATTTTAAGAATATCATAAATCATAATATAATATATCGTACAAATTTAAAAAATGAAGATGAATTCTTAATTCATAATTACAGTATAGAAGTTATAAATATATATATATTACTATTCCCTATTCCCAGGATGAATATGGTTTATTAAAAATAATATTTATAAATTACCATTGACAAGAAACATTAAATGTATTGAAATGGGCACTCTGTTGAAAGAGTGATTTTTATTTATGCCAGCAATAAAAATCCAATTAACTAGATTTTGAAAACAGTAGAATAAATTGGTCCTTTTTTGCCCCACAAAAAACTTGGACTTGGCACGAATTTATTATGGAAGCAACAGTTTTTTTTTTGCAATTTTGTCAAAAAATATTTTGAGGAAAGTTTGTCAGACTCAATGGAAACAATTTACTAATTCAATACCAAATTAAACTTTGCTTTGAGTTTTTCAATAATTTTCATTGTATTTTTTGCGTTAAAATATCTTTCGTCATCTTGAGGGACAACAGCAATTTCTTCCTTGTCTTCTTCCATTGCCACCTTTTTCAGAAGTTCAATCTCATCTTTGGCATCCATCCACTTACTTGTCAGTGCTACTTGTATTTTGGCAGCAACATTTTTCAAATCAGACGAGGCACTTCTCTTAGCCCTATCATAATCTTTGACTAATGTTGGATTATCTAGCACTTTCAACAGAACGTCAGAAGTTGTATACTTTGGGCGCTGGATGAATGCTGAATTAAAAAAAAACAATATTACTCAAGATTATACAACCCAAATTTTTCCTCAATCTCTCTTATCCCATACAGTGAGATCAATTTTTTATTTTTTATATATAAATACTATAATTGTAAAGAATGAGATCTTTATAATAAATTGGAAACACAAGATTTTAAACGAACCGGTTGGAGGTTGATCTTCTTCATCTTCATTTACAACTTCAGGTTGATGATTCCTTGATTCATTTGGTGTATTTGTTTCTGCATTTGAAATCTCTGATAAAATTAAAGAAAGTTTTAATAATATATTTAAAATCAGTTAAAATCTATACCTTTCAAATTTATTTCTTGTAGCCTTTATGAAAGAGAAATGTCATTAGCTTTTCGAATAATTTTCTTTGACTTCCAGTTTTTTCAAAAGTTGAAAAGTGGTTTCAGTTTTTTAAAGTAAGAAATATTGAATTTTGAATTTATACCATGCTTATCGGTAAAAAATTACCAATCCATATCCATTGGTCCTTCATCATCTTCAGAAGTTTCAATGACAGACGTTGAAATGTCAGCTAAACAAAAAAATATATTTTGTTATCTCTGCTTCTCTGACTTTTTTATTACAAATCACTTAGCTTCCTCAGATGTTTGAAACCTGACAATTCTCATATAAAAATAATTTTTGGATATTTTGATACACCACAGTGATGTCCCCAAAACTTTTTTGGTTACTTTTCATAATTAACAATAACATAGCTTCACAGAAAAATATTACTCTTTCTAATTTTTTCTTTATGTGTAATTTATAAAAAAACTCAAACTCACAAATTTGAGTTGATTGGCTTGATTTGTTAAATTCCGATGGTCCTTGGGTACTGCTTAGCGTAATATACGGTGTACTTTGAAGAATTGTTTGATCAGCTAAGAGAGATGATAATTGAATTATTTTCCACCATATATACTAAGTTTTTCGATTCTAGTAAAGGGTTAGATTAGATTGGAAGTAGAATACTCTTAATTAACATACATGATAACTTTCTACTTGATGGTGTTTTTGGGAAACTTGGAATCATCTGTTGAGGTGTATTCAAAGCTGGCAGATTGTATTCTATGAGGAAAAAAATATTTTATTTTTGAGTGTCAATTTCCATCTTAAAATTTTTTATTTCTTGGCTCTAACCGTGAAAGTTAAAAGAGTGATTTTGGAATGATTTTTACCGTTTACATTTTGACATGGGCTTCCAAGAGCTAAAGATGAAATTGCTGTTGCTGGTGTAACATTTAGATCAGTTGTTGCTGTAGCTTGAGCACTTGATGTTGATGTTTCTTCACAATCTGACGTTTTAGCATGATGATTTGAATCAGTGCCTATAATAGTTAAAAATTTCAGAGAAATTGTCAACTTTTTAAATAATCCAAATCATTTGATACTTGTAACAAGTAAACTTGTTAACTTTTTAAATTTTTTCTCAAAACAATAAAATGAACAATAATTATTTTGCTACACTTTCAAAAAGAATTTACCTTTGCGTTTTCTTTTGATTAACTTCAAGGTGTTAAGGTCTCTTATTTCTCCTTTCTCGCTGATTTTCACTGAGTGGCATGGAATTTTTTCAGGGGCGCTCTTTAAAAGATGATTCCATATGCCGGTGACTCTCTTTAGCTCCTTGTCCATTGTTGTTGACCGAAAATGACTCATCTTTACATTCTTCATATTTTTTAGGTCATGAAGAACGATGCCATCTTTTCTCTCCGTCCAGATGTTGGAAACAAGCAAGTAATCAGCAATGCTCTCACAATGAGCTTGCCAAACATATGGGTAAGACCTTATTATTGCAACAGGAATAACAGTCTCACTTTTCTTCAATGGTTTGACGTTAGATTTAGTGACAATTGATTTGCATTTTCTTTTTCTTTTATTCATCAGCTTTTCTGCAGTCAATTCCTCTCGTACCCGGACTCGAAGAAAACCATTTGCCAATACATTATCTGGGTGGTGGTTTGATGTGGCGTTGGCAAATTTCTTTAAAATTGTAAACATTCGTTCTTCGTCCTCTGCGTTGATTGATGGCATTGGGAAGAGACGGTAATGAAGTGGTGCATGTAGTATTGAATGGAAGTACTGCCCATAAAGCTTTCGAGTTGTTAATTTCTTTGGAGTTGGGATAGCGTCTACCAAAGCAACAGCATGAAGAAACACAAGGTTTGAAAAGCGAAATATCAACTGGGATGTGCGTTCACGCGAGGGGGTAACAGATTTCTTGGATCTCACACATAGTGTCAAGTAAAATTGCGAGTTTTTCATCAAGCCTGGTGCGACACATTGATGCAAGTTCAAGTAAAGCCTTACGGTAATCACATCCACATTTAACTTGCTTGTCACCAAACACTGCATCAAGACTCTTCTCGAAAAATTGCTTATTGTATTTGGGCATATGCGCTGGTAGCTCTTCAAAAAGATTTCTCAAATGACCTGTGATGGTATGAAGAGGTTCAGCACCCATTACTTCATAGTTATCTAAACCAATATTTGGGTCATAGAATTTACTTTTTGGCTCATCGTGGAGAAGTGCTGGCATTCGATGCGATCCAGCAAGGTCATCTTCAAGAAATTGCTTCAATATCTTCACATCTTGCTTACATCTCCAGGCTTTGATCTCCCTGTCGTTCAAATCAGCTACTATATCATGTTTGTAGAGCCCTGAGATATAATCAAATGCCCCCTCATTGTTCAGCTGTTGCCCGATTACACTCTGCCTGACTTTATTGATTTTGTCATCCAGTGAGGTATATTTTGCATACAGTACTTGTTGAAGGCTAAAGCCAACCTCTGACGCCTTGGATGTGCAAATGCAACAGAAATAGTGACCTCCTTTTTTATTACCGCTCTCAAGCTGGCATGCTGGGGCATCTCCTGAAAATTATAAATTAAAAAGATTATGTTGAGAAAAGGGCACTCATATTCAGACTATGTAGACTCTTCCTACTTTAGTCCTCTGTCAGAGGGGTCAGTACTAAAATTTCAGACATGACAATGGGTGCTAAAATAATTGACTTTTTTATATTTTCCAGAACGTTTCGTAATCTTTTCAAAAAAAATATTTTTCAAAATCGGCAATTTTGGAAAAAAATTTGGTGGTGGTATGCAAAAAAAATTCTTTAAAAACCTTTTAGTAGTCGTATGTCTGAGATTTAGTACTGACATCTCCCTTGCCTCAATTAGTTTGTATATTTCTATTTTTGTATTTTAAATTATAGCCTCAATTTCAACTTATATGGTTTATAGTATATTTATATTTAGTTTATTATATATAATAGCATTTATTGAGAACTTATTGTTTTTTTAGAGGTTTTGTAACTTTTCTAATTCTACTATACCTTTGAATAATCTCAGGGAATCATGTATCTCACATCCGTCAACTTTGATTGGGTTCTTTTTCATCTCTTTGAGGTCATCAAGCCTAGTCGTACTATACATCAGTTGATGATCATCTGATGCGCATCTTGCCAAAATATAAATCTCAGGAGCTTCAACAATCTCTGGTATATCAAGCATGACTCCTATATAAATGGTGTAGTCATATTACTTAGCTTCAAAAAATTTAATATGTGCGTTTAGTGTGAAAGCTCTGAAATTTGGCATATGATACCCGTCATGTTTTCTCTGATGAAACGTAACTTTTGTCATCAAAAATATATTTTTTAACTTTACTTGCTTAAGAGTTAAGCTTTTGATCAAATTAAAATATTTTGTTGCTCAAAAATTGATTTTGATAGGCTAAATCTTAAAAACCTTACCTTCTTTATTCATATATTCTTCATTTGTATAGAACAATGCCTCATCGTATAAACAGTTGAAAAGGACCAAAAAATGTGATGCGTTTGAAATAGCTGACGTGTCATGCCAGCATGCAAACATGCGGTTTCGGTGAAGCTTTTTAAGGTCTTCTCTTGATATATCTTCATCCATGTCCGACCTCCTAGCCTCGATCTTCAACTGTTCAGATGACGCAGTTTGATAAAACTTATCTGGTAAGACTCTCATGTACGGTTTCAACTTTTTCATCATTTTTTCCCAAAGTTGTCGTAGGGGGAATTTCCGACCTGAAATAGTTGAAATTTCATTATTACTATTTTACTGGCCTTGGAAATTTTTATACAGTGGAGTTTCAATATATAATTTTTAGCGTAATTTAGTATTTCAGCATTTTGTCACCATTCAACTTAAAAATTAGATTGAGACTTAAATTGAGACTTTTTTTTTGAATTACAAAATTTTAATGCTTTTACTACTCTTCGTTGCCTGGTAAACGAGACATTAAATTATCAGCCAAAATTTATTCCAGTTACCTTCGGTTTCAAATACTTAAATTTTTGGGTCACCATTTTCATCAATGATTGTTTTTTCAAAGGTTTGTGGGACAATCAATTCACCTAGCTCGTACCGTCCCTAAAAAATGAAATAATAATTAATTTAGAGTTAGAGGCCGATACTTGCTGCAAACCTAAACCTTGATGATTTTCACAGAATAACCATTATTACAAAGCATGACAAAATTTTACCTCCAAGGCTCCTTTTTTGCGATCTTCTTTCAGTTTTTTGCTCGAGTCCTCGCACGGCATTGAAAGATTCGGGAAATCCTTCAGTCTAAGAATATACAATCATGGACGAAATATATTGACAATTTTGGCTGTTTCAACGCCCTTTCAACGTTTTTCAGAATTTAAAGTTCGGGTGAGAATGGCGATTTCAGCATTTCCCCTTAATTTCATTGGATATTTCGATTTTGGAATGGTTAAAAGTACTAGTATAGTATACTCTCAGCCTTGTTGGGACCTTTTTGAGCTTTTGGATCCTGAGATCTTAAAATCTTAGGTCTTAAATCTAATGTTAAAACTCTACTTCCAACCCTAATTTAAGGCACTTAAAAATCACTTGCGGTTTTAAAATTTGGAGGGAATTTCCCTTTATATGCCAAGTAGTATGGCCAGGATTGTAGGTTATGCAATTGACGACTTAAAAAAGAATGGTTGTGAGAATTTAGGGAGATTATATGTACTTGGTAAAAATGATAATCAAATTGACCAAAAAATATACTCACTTTCTTTTTGCCTTTCTGTACCGATCGCCACTATTTGTTGGTCTATGTCGGAGGTTGTATTCGTTCGCGAGTGATTGGAATTTTGGAATTTCGTCGGCATCCCAAAGTGCGTTCAACTAAAAAAATAGCCTTGCATTCGTAATACACGGGGGCTGACAAGGATAAACATTTTTCAGAAGGATTTCCACCCCCGGACACGCGTAATTACGAAATTTTTATTATCCACGGACAATATATCCTCCCTTCCTGGAAGAGCCCATTTTATAACCATTATATGTCACATAAAAATTTGATCTTTGCAACAAAAAACGCTAACTGCTAACTTCCCGTTCCGCCCGTGAAGTAGTAATTCCGTACCTTAGAAAGACAGTCTTCGTAGTCAAGTACATAGTTCCCTACATTTCCCACGCTATTATGTTTTTTCTGGCGACCTGACTTTACTAATTCCCTCTTCTTGTCTGTCCTCATTTTGGTTTCTGCACTTGTTTCATGGGATCGAATCATTCTCATTTCGTCGTGGCCCATTAATGACGTAGTTGTGCCCAGTACCCTGAAATTAAATTGTTACGTCATTTATATAAACGCGTACGCGTAGGACGTTTATTCGAAGTTAATATTTATTGTACGCCCCAAAGGGCTAGAGAGGAATCTTCAACCTTTCTTAAGCAAGAAATATTGTAGCCTTAAGGTTTGTATTTTACTTTCAAAACCACGCGGGTCACACGTTTCAGATGGTAAATAAGTGGCGCTTCATTTCCTATCCAAGAGTTTCAACTCTACCCCAATGAAGTAGAAGCCGAAGGCTAGAAGTCAATCTCTTTAGTAGGATTTAAAGCCAACAAATCCTACCAAAGTTGTGCGGCCTTGAGCGGCTCGCCTGGTTTTTACACAAATAATAGATTGAAAGTAAAATTTACCGCTAAATTTCGAAACAAATATCAATCGTAAACAAAGGAATTACTAGATTCAATCTGTCCTCAAAAATGCGGCGCATTTTTTAAGGCTTCACTTTTTCTTGCCCTTCGGGGCTATAAACCCAATGGATTACATATCTAGTTCTAGAATTTAGAGGGAATATGATGGCCGCTATTTTGCTTTTATCGCGTTAATTTTCACGAGATTTCAGCGTTTAAATTTTGTGAATCAGCGAAACATTACTTAAAAACGTCAATTTTCGTCGAAAGTAGTCATTTAAAATTTCACAGTGTAACACGAAGAAAACCCAATTTCAAAATTTAATTTTACGAGTCAGCGATACATCTCACCCGGATTTATATTAGTGAAAAAGGCAAAATTTCGCGAAAGTTAAATCATCTCGTGAAAATTAATCCGAATAAAGTAGACGCAATTGAAAGGACATAGAGTGCAAAATAAGGCATGAAATTTCAATTACGAAATGCGAGGCTGAGAAAAAACGACTGATCATAGACATGTAGACTTTTCAGAGAAAATTTAGTTTGGCAGATGAAAGATTTCGCGGTCAGCTGTTTAGAAAAGCTCTTATATCTGGCCTCAAAAAAGCGTGAAATTTCAATAGAGACAGAAGTGTTGGCAATTGTAGTAGGTAGAGAGGATACAGAAGAAACCTAATATCCAAACTTATAAAATATTTGAGATTTACCAAATACCAGTTTGTATTTCGAAGACAGTCAGATTTATAGTTCTAGTTGGAAAATAAAAGCGTAGATACAAATTTACTAAAGATAGAAAATAGTGTAGATAGTGTGGATACAATAGATACAGTAGAATAGAATCGTATATAAAAAACTTTAAACAAAAATTAAGTATGGGAAAGGATATTGATCCAAATTTACAAATCATAAAGCTAATGCAGTATAAAAATATATTTAAGGTATGGCTCAGAACAGTGGAGTGAACGAAAAGTTTTTAACTTTGATATAGCTCAAACTATATTTCTGTCTTCTCCATTGGGGACGAAAAGTTATATCGAAATTCCAATGGGATAGAAATTCTATTGTTCCCAGCATGAAAAATCCAGTTGCGATCTTTTTTGAGTTCAATTTTTCCATTGAATTTCAAATAGGAATGGAATCAAAGTCAATTTCCCAGTGGGGCTAAAATTATAAGGTATTTTCTCACCAGGAACATAATATTGACCAAATTTTACAACTTTACAGCGAGCACAAACCAGGAATCTGATCTGTTTCTACTGCAGATTGTTTTTGAGACAAAGCTTAGAAGTCTGAAAAAAGGTCTAACTTTAAGAAAAAGAAAATGAACAATAGGAAAGATTGAGTGAAAGTGAAGTGCGTGATTGGAGAGCAAAGATTTTAGTTAAGTAGGTACAAGAACAAATCTGAGACGTTTAAGCCGGTAAACTACTCTTCATTGCAAGAGGTGAGTGTCGATCTCACTATCTTCCCAGATAATATTCATAGTACCCTTTAGGTTATTTTGAGTGGATTGATATCATATTAACTTTCACTTTTACTCAAAATATTTTTTATTTTTCTATTTTGACATACTGTTTGGGTCAGACCATTTGTCAAAGAGGCCACCCTGTTGAATAATTAGTAGTAGTCCAGTAGAAAAACAATGATATAGTCATGGCATGATTATTACAATATGCATGGCTATATCATTGTTTTTCTGCTAGACTACTTAATTATTCAACAGAGTGGCCTTCTTGACAAATGGTCTATTATAATAGCCCAAAACATTAAAATGATAAGGACATTTTTTATTCTTACCCGTATAAATTAAAAATAAAATGAAAACCCTTTTTTTTAATATATACAGTATAAAACTTTTATAAATTCAATAGAGCAATTATGTTGTTGTCGGTTCGTTTAGGCTAATTTATTTTTAGGCAAATAAATGGAATCAAAGAAAATAACTAATTCAAACAGATTCAAAACCAAGTATGAACCAACTTGAAAAATTACTACAGTAATACTATGTTGATGAAGATTTTTTTGCTCCAAAAAGAATTTAAAGAACTTAATTCATGATATGCACCATTGCAATGTCTTCCACCAACCTACGTCACTTGCAACCAATCAGCTGTTGAGTCTGTGATTTAATGTCAGAAGACATTGCAATGGTGCATATCATGAATAACATAAACTTTTCTAAAAAACAGGGACATATGAAAGCAACAATCAAGCCTAGTGGCAGTGACAAAACGTCACAACTAGATACTTAGTGAATGTAGTTTCATTGATTTGCTTATTGATATCATCGACAACCTCTTTCGCCACTGACTTGGTAGCCTGTAAATTAATGACAAGTTCAAATTAATTTATTTGGCAAATTTGATTAAATTTGAAAGAATCTTCCCAAAAATGGAACACGAAAAGTTTGAACCAATTGGGGTATCTAGATTTATAAAAGAACAGGGAGAAAGACCTTTTGCAGAACACAATGTTATGTTGCATAATTAAAAACTCAAGCATCAAAACATATTTGAAAAGAATGTAAGTACAACTTACAGCTGCTTTTGTCTCCAGTCCTTTGCTTTTTCGATATTGACAATCAAACGTAGTGCCATACTGTGATCGATATTGACTATTCAGCTGCCTGACAGTTTCAATTGTCTCTTTCTGTACCTGTTCATGAGAGGGTCTATACAGACCCCCGTCAATAGCCCTTTGCTTTCCTTTAAAATCCCTTATATGAAATGGGGAAAGAGACCATGCAGATCTTAACTGGTCATCTTTAAGACAAGCTTTACAGTCAAAAATTGAGTGCTTGGCTTTCTTAGCCTCAGAAAGATTTTTCCACTTCAAGGTACAAAACATTTCTAAGACAATCTCTTGTCAGCAGCTGAAGTTTTGCCAATATCAAACACTTTATCTTTGACAGCTTCACATTGATGACCATATCTTTTCAGGTCCATTGCAAAGCCAAACAAATCATTGAGCCTGGTTAAAATGAAAGTAATATTAACGATCAATAAATGGTTAACAGGGTAGGTTGGTTGTAACCTTTTTCACATAATATAGTAGAGACGACCGGTTGGAAGAATTATCGCTTTAGGCGCACCTGAAAAGTATTTTTAGGCTGTTCGTAAAAAATAGCTCGGTTCCTGTCACCCGACCGACCTTTTTTCTTTTGGAAGAAAAGAAGTCAGACGGTCGGGAAGCGGTTTTGGCCCTGCTTGAACGTCATCATCAACCTCCGCCATTACAAACTCTGAGCGAGCGATATTTGAGTGGATTTCCATCCAAATTTAATCCTAAATCCAGCTTTGTACAGATTTTTTCCCTATTTTTATTTTTGCTACCAAATGGAACCACTCTAGCTATACGAGCCCCGGGCTTAATTTTTAGAGAAGGGTTTTTAAAATAAAATGACGAATATAGATAGAGTCACATGATATTTTTATAGCAGAAATGTTTTTAACCCTGACCGACCGACCCACTTTTTGTGGGTTGACTTGGGATGACGGGGACCAAACTATTTTTTACTAACGGCCTTGGACATAGTCATTGACGATTTATCTCTTTGTTAAGTTTGAATTGATTTTTCATCGTAAAAGTTCTGTTTATTTTCATGGAGTAAAATTTTTACATCATAATTCAAAAACTTATTTTCACAGGCGACACACGACTCTTTCTTTCCGTAACTGAAATTTTAGTACCAAGCTTTTAACTCCACTTTCTCATGAAAAAAGAGAATATCCATCTATTCCAATAGACCGCATTGCCTGGCTTGGCCTGTCTGGTCCTAGCCAAAACTGACTTTATAGATGGTTGATGAAAAAACGCTTGAGTTAAGGATTTTTTTAAGAACGCCAGTTAAGTTCTCACGGTCCAAAGTGCAGTAAAGTAAAAGTTCTGACTGCAAACCTGGCTGGAATACGACCCTACCAGTTTCTTCAAAAATCAAAGTACCACCATGGCATTATAGATTAAATTATATACTGTAGCTACATAATGTAAACAATATTAATTTCATCTCACTTACTTGATGACATGTTCTCTGTAAATATCAATATTTTTCGTAGATTTGTTCTTGAATCTTCCACAATCTTCAACCAGCCATTTGAAAACAGCAATCTTCACAAATCCACACGTAAAACAGTCTGAAAGAAGCTGTACCATATTTTATTTTACCAAATGTTACCTGAAAAATAACAATATTGAATATCATCAGGCAAGCTTATTCCACAACTCTAAAAGCTTTCCACTAAGCATCTTTAATTTTGTAATAACAAAATAAAATTGATTGCTTTTCTGTTTGTGGTGGCAAAATCATTTTAGTAATCCTCCAGTCAGTGTCGACAGGACTGCTTCCATTTTCTGCAAGTTCAAAATACGATTGATTGACCGACCGCGGATGCTCAGAAAACTAAAAATTATTTTCCCGCCATAAAATGTAAAGAAAATGAAGCGATTTGATTGGCCGATTTTCGACAAACTCAGGACCGTCTGGTCTTGAAATTGTATATTTTTGAATTCACCGGGCTGATTCAACCGAATGGGGGGTTTATCTATACAGGGGGTTAGTTTTTTTATTGTAGCATGACAAAATCTTTAGATAAACTGTACATAATAGGTATCATTAGAAAGCATATGAAATTGCGGAGCTTGCACTGGTCTTACTTTTTTGAAAAAACCATCTCAGCTCGAGAAATCGATTGATCAGTAAGAAATATTGGATTTTGATGACATCTTTGAAGGCTTTTTTACCCCCTGAAATGTATTTAGAACAAAAGTTCAGACCGGAAGCCTGTAGATCTGGTCGGGGCGGAACATTTAAGACCAAAGTGAGCCGTGTAGCTGCTTTGGTCATCATGCAAAGTCCAATAAACATGGTATTTTTAATGTTTGTAATTTTGCTGTGTTTTGAAGGGAAACAGTAAAAACTAATGAGTTTTTTCGATCAAAATTGTCTCTTTAAAGGTTGTAGATTCATACTTAATCGTTTTGGATATGTTTAAGGGTCATAGAGTCTCTAAAGACTTGCTAAAGGGTCAACCTTCGATTTTTTCGTTTCCCGCGGCTAACTTAACCGTAAGCCCTTATTTTGATTGAGTGGTTTTTTGTATTGCAGTGGAGCTGCTTCCAAGTGAACGGGAACAAAGCATTGTCAGCAAGGATTTGTCAAGTGCATACCGGTGCGTCAGACTCGCAGGAAAGGTTTGTTTAGTAGCAAATGGCATTGATTCTAAGATGCGATGGTTTCAAGCTGGATTATCAGTTCCAAATTTTGACTGGCATTCAATTCAGAGATTTCTTCTAAAATACCCTTCAGGTGTCGGTTTCTTCACACTGAATGCTTTGGATGGAGGCTAATACCAATTCTTCAAGTCATCCCTGGTATGTCTCGTATTTGGATGGATCGCGCGGGCGATCAGCAAGGCTCGTATGCTGCTTTGCAAATCTCCCTGATTTTTCTTCTTCGAAGCAAATAACAATAGAATGCCTAATTATCTCCCTTGGGTATTTGACCACGCATCCAAATAAAATAACAATAATGGTAGGGAAGAAGTGGGAAGATCAAAACATGGGAATTTTAGATGTTCTGGTTGTTTTCTTTTCATACTTGCTTAGATATTCTTGTTTAAATCTTCTTAATGCTTTGGTTGCATCGTGTAAAAGAACTAAAGGTATAATTCTTTATTTTGCTTCAATTCTTCTTTTCTGTTTGCCAATTTTGTAGTGCTGTTTTGGGTTGATAATTTTTTGTCTCCCCAAAATTCACTTTTCACTTTCTGTCCAACAGACTTTTCACCACTGCAATCTCGCTTTGGAAGTTCAAAGTGCTCTCATTACATATTATTTTCTCTTTTCTAATAGCTGTGAAAACGTTCTGTAAAATTTAGAAACTTTTTCAAATGAGTCAGCATTCCTTTCTAATTACACTTAATTGTAGAACATATTCCCTATTTATTAAGTTACACTTATTTTTAATTGCGTTTCCATGGTAACCTGATTGATCAATTAACAGAAAGACACAAAATAAGAGTGAATAAAACTTGTTTCTATCTTTTTAAATTTGACCCTATAAGAAGAAAACTCGAAATTTAGACCTTATTCAGATGAAAGTTTAACAAGAAAAAAGAGATTAAGAAAGAAAGAAGGTTGATCTTCGTTAAAGTGAAATCTGATTCTAAAAAATCTGAAAATTGATTGTGATTTTGAAGATAAAAAAAAGCCCCCCGAGAGTATACATCAAACCCCCCGAGAGTATACATCACAGGAAATCCTCATTTAAAGGTCGAGTTTTCCATAAATTCATTCGATTTTAGGTTGATATTGTAGGCAAATCTATTTGTAAAACGAAAATGCTGAGATTAAATCAAAATATTTAATTTATCCATCAAAATATTGAAAAGAAACTTCATGATTGAGAAATTAAAAATTATCAGTGTAATTAAACTTCCATTTATTAAGCTAATCTTGTAAAGTGCGAGATCGCCGTGCACCACACTGTGTATATTTTATGGTCAAGGCTGCCATTCTAAATTGATTTATCACTCCTGGGGTACCATCTTGAAATTATGCATGTCATTATGTGCATATATCTATTTGCAGGCATGGGGTTCATGTAGCAAAATCTGTCAACAGGGGTTCACTTGATTTCTAGGCGAACCAAGCTCTATAATTTTAGAACTTTGTCTGGCTGAGGTAAAACTTATTTTTTCTAAAATTTTGAGCTTGGATATCCAGGCTAGGTTTGCTCCGGCCTTAGATGTGAAATCCTATTGAATAATTACTGACGTCATGAATCCAGCATAATAATCTACTAACTTCGAAAATTAAGATAATATTCAATCAATATTATATAATTTAAGACATCCCCCACTCCATGGTAGGCCATCACTGAATAAAGCTAGAACCATAGAGCTCCCTTTTATACACTTTCACCTGAGGGCACTCATAGACTTCATAGAGTCAAAAATTACAAATTTCCAAAAACCAGCCTTGAAACTGTAATGAAACCTTATTTGTATGGAAGCATACCTAATGAATGCCAAAAATCACATAAATAATGGTGGCTATGACTTGGAGTTATTATATTGTAGCCTATCATACAATGAAGATGACACTGGAATGTAAATGTTTCAGTCGCTGAACCCTAAACAGACTGATAATTTCTTATACGCACTCCAGCATTCAGATCTCTGATTCGCTTGGACCCAACCAATCAGAATATCCGCATAATCATCCTCAGATCAGAATACAGACGATCTAGGTAAACCAGAAAGAAAGGTAAACATAAGAAATATCAAAATCAAAAAAAAGTTTTTGGGCTGGATATCCAGGCTAGAGCAAACCAATCCAACATTTCATCCACGGTTTGCGTCAATTCAAATTTTTGGAAAAAAGAGGAAAAAATTGTGTTGGACGAAGTTTGATCGCCATCAAACATTTCATCTAACATTTGCGGCGAGATCAAAGAAGCCCTCTCATTGAATTGTGTAATTTTTATTCATGGCATAAACACCAAGCTCCTCTACCCAAACATGATCAGGCTTTCCGTCTTTTGTCATTTTTTATCATTTAAACGCTAGTTCATTTAAATAGTCATATGTAAGAGATATCTGTGATATTTGTGAGAATATTCGCAGGAAAAGAAAATACACAACAACTTTATTAAGTTACAAGAATCTTTTTCATAAAATGTATTTTAACTTCTACAAAACTTCTGTGAAGTAAGTCAAATCCTACCCAACATTTGCAGGTCTACTTAAACAGACATAAGTGTTCTTCCATTGAAGAAGTATACAAAGTTATATATACACGACACATTCAATGTTTGGGTTTCATAATGGTATAACTTCGACAAAACTTCAGGGAAGCAAGTCAAAACCTCTGGAATACTAAAAGGGAACTAAAGGGAAGGTAAAACAACTAAAACCAAGTACTTGGACATCAGCTGTTTTGAGTGCATGGCCGTAACAGTCTTCAAATTTTAACATAACCGCAAAAACTAACAACACAGAATGCTATGGCTAGTATCTATAGTGCTACACTTATTATTTCAAGCAGTTAGCTGGTCTAAAAAAAGTCTGTAGAAGCAATACCACCATCTCATCTTACATGCCAAGATCCACGAAATGCCAAAAGTGACCCTGGGCCATCTGTTTCTCTGTCAGATTCACCCAGAGAATTTTTCCAAAGTCTACTAATGAAGACATTCGAGCCAAACATGGCAGGGGGGTTCGTAAAATAAATTACATACCTTAAAGGCAAAAATTTTATACACGTAAGAATTTTTACTCAAATTCTAAGACCAAGTTAGAAAAGGGAATTCCAAGATTCCGTTGGCAAACTCTATGACAGTGGTATTCATAGCATACACGCTTTTTTTTAATAAGAATACACTTTATAAGAATGTCCATGATGAAAATGGCAAAAAAATTAAGAATATGCTAAGAATATCACCATCATGAGATTTTGCTACTCAAGCTAAGAATGTCATTTTTAGAGCATTTTAAATTATAAATTGTGATAAGAGTGATAAGAATGCTGTTAGAATATTTAAGGCTGATTTTCCCAAAAAAAGTTAAGAATATCCATGATGAAATGGATTTACACCATTCTTATAAAAAAAAGCGTGTATTCTTATTTTTTTGGCCAATTTCATCATAATTAATATGATGAATGATTAATGCCATGCAAAGTAATGTTCGATAAAAATCAAGAAAACAAAAAATTTTTGTTCAATTTATTGTAAAAGCTTTTCGACTATCGTCATCGTCAGTACAGTAAAAAATACGTAAGCATAGAAACGTCTGTGCATAGAGGGCAAAACAAAGTTCCTGTTCATTGGAGTTCCAAAGTGCCCAAGAAGTACAAACGTAATACAATAAATGCAGATTTGTACAGAGCGCAAAGAATCTCCTCAAATTTCGACAGTGAAAAAGTGATAATCGCTAACAAGTTTCATTCAGCGGGTTTTCCTAAACGATTTGTATCTAGTGTTATTAGACAATTCAATGATAATCCCTAAAAACCTATTTGAGGAACCAAAACAATATGTGTGTATTGAGCTACCTTATAGTCCGAAGAATGAAGGAATTTCTAAATCATTCATGTCCAATTTTCATGAGTTTACAAAGAATAAATATATGATTATTATAATCAAATGGAATACAAAGAAAGTGAAAAGTCTGTTCAAGCTCAAGAATAAAAATCCACACCCGAGTTGCAAGATCTACATTGGCGAATGTTTGTGTGGAGAAACTTATATCGGTGAAACGGCTAGAAATGTCGAAGTGCACTGGAGTGAACACAACTCGCTGAAAGGTAATTCGGAGCCCGCAAAACATTTAGAGAGTCATGATAATAGTCATGTATTTCACTGGAAGGTTCTAATTTCGGCACCACTTAAGAGCAAAGAAAGGAAAAACTTAGAGGCTTTCCAAATCACATTGAAAAAGCCTTCACTAAACAATCAACTAGAGACTAAGCAATTAAACTTATTTAGAAACGGCATAACGTAAATTATTTTACACTGGAACAAAAGAAAACACATTAATCGTCAACGCATCTGATGTGATTTCTCAATTTTTTAACATTTCTTTATAAATCGTAGATACTTTTTCATAATGCTTATGTATTTTTTACTGTACTGACGATGACGATAGTCGAAAAGCTTTTACAATAAATTGAACAAAAATTTTTTGTTTTCTTGATTTTTATCGAACATCACCGCCCATTAAGTCTTAACAAATAAGGACGTGCACAGACGTAGTATTGTTACAGTCAGTGGAGGAAAATACACGCTTTTTTGGTTTAAGAAAAACTCTTACCATACACTTTTGACAACACGAGTAAGAACAAGCAATACAAAATCACATCACGTCAACATTTTTATTACTGCCATTATTAAATTGCAATAATTACAGCAAACACTCTGAAAGGAATTCTTTTCATGCACGAGTGGTTAATGTTATCTGTCGGTTCTGTATGAAAGTCTCGTCAAAATTCGTTACCATTATGAAGATAGCTTTAGTATAAATTATAGCCTAGAAGTTAACTTTTGTCACATTATTTATACCCTGGGTTAACAAACTTAATTATATGATGTCACTCGCGCCACGCCATTTGCGAGGCGGCGTCGCTTTCTTTGCGTGCGTATTGAATTATGCGGAATTATATATGCCACCCAACAGAAACAACAGAAAATAAGAATAATTTATTACTATGTCGAGAAAAAATATTGTGAGTAAAAAACGGTTTGACAGTCGACGATATATTCATTGTTCTTTTGTTTCAAAACTTTTCCAACACGGTTATTCCCATGACACTTATATTGACTTTAAAACTGTTCTTCGACACGATATTGATTGGTTGGTTGTTCTGTATGGTTGAAAAAACGCACTCCGGTGTAGAGATGCAAAAGCTTCTTTCTTTGTTTTTTCATTTTTGCAAAAGTAATTAATCTTGAAACTTACACCATTTCTTCTTCATATTGTCTTCTTTAACATATATGACCTTCCACGGGAAAAGGATCACTTTCGTTTTCAAAACTGGATCGATCCAGTGATTTACCGGTAAAGGATCGATCTATTGATAAAAAGTATCGATCCTCTTGATAAAACCTATTGATAAAGATTTACCGATCCTTTTTACCTTTTCACCAAATTCAATAATTTCACTGACAATCGCTATAAACTTTCAATATTTTGGAAAATCACCAAATTCAATAATTTCACTGACAATCGCTATAAACTTTCAATATTTTGAAAAACAAGGAAGGTAAATACTTTGTTCACGTTAAAGGATAAAAATCCACATCCCTCCTGCAAAATTTATGAGGGTCAGTGCCGTAGCAACTGGGGGGCTATGCCCCCCAATAATTTTTTCAAAAATGGTTATTTTGCAAAATGCAAAGTTTTTCTTTTTTAATTTGTCATAATTGTCTTTTATGTGCATGTTTTGAGTGTATTTTTAAGCAATCTAGAGCTCAATTTTCAAAATGTTCCCCCTCGGACCAAACCATGGTCGGCACTGAGGGTTCATGTGATTGTGGAGAGAATTATATCGGGGAAACGAATCGTAATGTTGAAGTTAGATGGACTGAACATGGGAACCCCAATCATAAATCAGAACCCGCTAAACACCTACTCAACAACCCAGGTCACTCTTTTGTTTGGAAATCAATCGTCAACGCGTCAAAATTCTCAACACAAAGAAAAATCCTGGAGGCATTCTTTATTGCTACCAAAGGACCTAGTTTGAATAACCAAATAGACACTCGTAGCCTTATGCTTTTCAGAAATGGAGTCACGTGAGACTTAATGATATTTATAGCTTTTTAATAATTCCCTATACTGTAATATATTTTATCGTCACTTAAAATTTTTATTGCTTTTAATTACTCACATTTTTTCCAATTTTTTTTTTTTTTTTTCCAATAAATTTGTTACTTTCTTTTTACTTGTATGATAACTGATGATGGCGTAAGCCGAAAAGCTTTTTATTCAATTTTTTAAATATATTTTACTTCACTTTTTACCGATCATTTTTATCAATAGGGTTTAACGGTAAATTTCATCAATAGAATTTACCTTGTTTTATCAATAGAAATGGATCGATCCTTTATTTTTATCAATAGAAATGGATCGATCCTTTATTTTTATCAATAGAATTTACCGATCCTTGTTTTTTATCAAAAGAATTTACCGATCTTTTTTTATCAATAGAAATGGATCGATCCTTTCTTTTATCAATATAATTTACCGATCTTTTTTATCAATAGAACTTGTTGCTATTTGTAACTTTTATCGATAAGATTAAGCACGAATTATATGAGTTCTACCCAGCAGACCACGGGATATTGTTTTATTAACGCAACGAATGAACGTTATTCTAACGTCAGAACTTTATTTTGAATGTTGTAAATAACATTGTATGTCTGCTGGGTATTTATATTTTTGGTTTACAAATAGCATAAACTGATTTGTTTTCGTTGTAACTTTACCACTTTTCATATCTGTTTTTAGCAAACTCGCTGCCTTCCCTTCGCATCTTTTTACATCCTTCGTAACTTAATTGATTGCTTTCTTTCAGGACACCCCTGTCTCAGTAAGTCTGCCACTAGTAACGCTAACGGCTTACTGGTAATCTAACCTTAATGCTAGTTCAAAAACACCCCTGTCTCAGACGATCGAAATGCTTTTCAAATTTCAGTGGAGATACTATTGGCTATTTTCCGGTGGGAGCAATAAAGCTAACTTTCAACAAGAGAAGGATTTTTTTGAACCTATTTTTCCAGTGGGTAGGGTCCTATTAGGTCTATGAAATGGGGTGTAAAATTGGAGGTTTATTTAAAGCCCTAATTAAAATCACTAGAATGCGTAAAGCCACTCCACTAAAAACACGACGAAAAAAAAAAATTGAACACTTCCATAACCCATACAATGAAATCTTTTATTCTGGTAGATAGATCTTGTAGCTTTTACCTCAACTATTCATTACAAGAAAATTACTCAAAACATAAAGCATATTTTCATCTTGTCTGCGCTCTAGTCACAATGAATATCTATTCATTTTGGTTTTGATTTGATAAACTCTCAAAAGAAAGAAAATCGAATTTTTTTTTCTTTGCTGACGAATATGTTTACATTTTTCGTGGGCTTTGTGAAAAGTTGTGAAAAGTGAAAAGTTCTTAGAAATTTATTTTTAAAATAGCTTGCGAGGAAAAGTTTGTCAATTCCTATTCGATCCTCTCGTTTATCAATAGAAAATAACGGATCATTTCTTTTTATCAATAGAATTTACCAATCTTTTTTTTATCAATACAAAAAATGTCTTGTTTCCGGAAATCAGCAGGGTGAACTTTTTTTGAACGTCACCCGGCCGCAAAAAAAAAATTTTTTTTTGTGAAGTCAAAGAAATTTTTTTTTTTTTGGACTAAATATTCGGCTAATTTGAGGGCTCAAGCCTTGGAAACCTGGTTGCTTATGTCTTTTGCAACTATAAAAAGTCTCTATTCCTTCAAAGAAAATCAACGAACGAAGCAAACACACATATAAGTTTTGTATTTCTCCTTAAAAAGAAAAATCAAGGGTGTAAGAAAAATCTAAAAATGTAAAAAAAAATATTTTGCGGCCGGCCGGGTGAGTTTTTTTTTCGTCACCCGCATTTCCGGAAACAAGGCATTTTTTTTTTGGCCTTACTGATCCTTCTTTGTTATCAATAGGATTGATCGATCCTTTCTTTTTATCAATAGAATTTACCGATCCTCGTTTTATTAATAAGAATTTATCGATCCTGTTTTATCAATGCATTGATAAAAAGTTATCAATTAGGCTTTTTTACCGATCCTTATCGATCTATTTATAAAAAAAGCTATTGCTATTGATAAAATTTATAAGTTATCGGTAAATCACTGGATCGATCCTTGTTTTCATAGAAAACGAAAGTGATCCTTTTCCCGTGGAAGGTCACTATGTGAAAATGAAAATCAACTGTCTTTGCAATCTAAAGCTACAGGTAAAATAAGACATTTCTTTTGTTTTTTAATATGTTTCTTTTGTTTGTAGTGGAGATTTTTAAAACCAAAAAAAATGTGTATTTTCTTTCACTGACAGTATAGGGAGGGCCTTTTCATAAATTACGTCATGATGGTACGTGGTGCCGTGGTACAGTGGTCATCAACCTTGATTCCTGTACGAGAGATCAAGGTTCGATTTCCACTCACGGCAGCTCACTTGGCAAGTGAGCGAACCTTCGCCTATCATTAATAAAAACATTTTTGCATAATCTTCTTTTTCAAATTTTGCTGACGTCAGCAGAAATCAGCAAAATACGAAAATTTGCAATAAAGTATATAGAAATAACATAACAAGATTGATCAATAATTGTTGCCATAACAGCTGTTGCAGTAAGTCAAATGCAAAAGGTAAAGATGTCCCTTCGCTTGGAAATGGGAAAGGGAAGAAAAAGGATTCCATGAAAGATGTAAAAAACAAAGCCCAGCCATTTAAAGAATTGATAAAAGACGTTTTCTTAATTCCATCTAAAAAGATAAAGAGAGTTCTTGTAAAACATAAAAGAAAGAGATACTATAAGCAGGGACTGGTAGCCACAGTATTCAAATTTGAAAACCAAATGTCAGATCTCGATATTAGATCATCTATTGCGGCCTCGTTCCATGATGATATCCCAAACTTTCCAGACTTTGACTATGTCAAGGTTGTAGATGACGAATTTGTTTATTGTAGTAATGTGGAAGTTTGGGACTTCCCAACAATTAAACATATATGCGGAAAAAACCCTTTATACATAAAAGTCAATGGAGAGGATCTTCCTCAATTTCCTAACGTTATAGATGAAGAAGACCTCACTCCATGCAGTGATCAAAAAAAGAAAGAAGACCAAATGCCAAACGAAGCATCTTGCTCAAAAACAAATCCAAGAAACAGAACCATGTCCAGTCTGTAATGCACAATTCAGTTTGACTGACTTATATGCTCACGCACAATATTGTGCATCAAAATTCGAGTTAATTGAACATAATGTTTTCATAATATGCTCAGATGATGACACATTACCATATGAGCAAAATAGTTAACATACTGCCCATCTTGCCAACCTCCAAGAAACTCAAAAAGCTGCTCCCCTCCAACTCTTGATATGAAGAAGAAGACCTACATTATGTTGGACAGAATGGAAGAATCACTGCAAAAATACATGGATAATTCCGTCCAAAACTTTATTTGTGAAGTATTTCAACGAAGGTGCAAGGGCAAGGTGGCTTGAGACGTGAATTCCTTTCCAGTATGTTTGTTTTTAGAAATTCCCCTGATTTAAATACCCCCCACAAATTGCCATAAGTAGGGCAATTCAAAAGCAAGATCCTAGGGGAGATTCCGGGGCTCAAATTAGGCAAGGCAATGGAAAAATTTTAAAATGAAGGGACCTGTTGGATGAGTTGAAATTTGTTTCTGAAAACCCCAGATTAGGGTAAATATAGGCTAAAATTAAATTAGGTTACTTGGAGCAATTTTGGAGAGCTTTCAAATGGTATACATGATATTGTCTGAAATTGAGTTTGAAATTTTTAATAATTTTTGCCCTTAGGGTTTTGCCTAGGGAAAATAGAAATTGCCATAAAAAAGGATTTTCCACCTGTGAGGTTTTCATCCTAAGACATAATGACAAAATTAGACTTACTCTTTAGTAGGTGTTAGATTCTTTAAATTAAGTACAAAAATGCAACAAAGTTTGAAATATTAACGCTACCAGCCTGATCTATATACTTCTTAAATATGGTCAGGGAAATTTTCGAATCAATCTGATAAAGTAAGTCCAAATTATACACATTCAAAGTCAAAAGGGCTATTTATGGATATTCTTTATGTCACACACTCTTTTTAAGCATAACGCTTACAAGCATACTTAGTTTCAAATCTGTTTAGATCAAATCCGTTTTCTAGAGAAACTCCATAAGTGTTTTATATCAGTCGATGTAATATCTGTTTTTTTACTTTACCAATTTCAGCATGCTTGAAATATATCTCGGCTCAACTACTGGATGCCAAAAACCCAAGTCTCTCTGGCTTTTGAGCAGGAGTACCTTTATGCTGGACATATAATGGGAATTACCATGCTCAAACTTGGGCCATCTCCTTCAATTTTAAGTCGTGAGTGTTTCGAAGTATTATGTGATCAAAAGGTCAACCCATCGAATGATGTAGAGGGGGAAATGAGTCTATCCTAAATAAGGTTTGCCTTAATAAAGGTTATGGTCAAGATAATAATGAACATTGTTGGTGTAACTCGAAAATCATCAAATTTACTCTAACTACTCATGGTTTCTTGAAAGGTTTTAAGATTGAGTGTGTACAGTACTGTCCCCCCCCTAGAATTTTTTTTTTCCCACCAGAAAATGGGAAAATCAATCCCTCTTTTTTGACACTTTTTTTTCCATCTTTCTAAGTTTGCAAAAAATACGTATATTCCCTATAAAGTGATCCATTTCATTGTTTGTGACTTTAACGAAAATGTATGACTTTCCAACTAAATATTATAATGGCATTATTTTGATTTCAAATTACACATTATTTCCATACTCTTTGTAAAGTTCAAGAGTCAGTAGGTACATCAAATGGAGTCTCAATGAGTAATACAGCAGTAGAGAATAGACAGAAAGTGAGGCGTGTGACTTTTTGTGTAATAAATATATTAAAAGAGAGTCATTAGTATGGAGCGGTATCCGTATCAAAAATGTCCAATTTACATAACGGTCGGTGGTTTACAAGTGACTGGGTTGGTTTAAAAGGCAATCGAGTCGGTTTAAAAGGTGATCGAGTCGGTTTAAGAAGTAATCGGGTTGGTTTAAAAGGTGATCGGGTTGGTTTAAGTAATGATCAGATCGGTTTGAAAAGTAATCAGGTCGGTTTAAGTAGCGATCAGGTTGGTTGTAATGATTATCGGGTCGGTTAAAAACTGATCGGGCGACTTATAACCAGTGTGAAGACCAATTGGAAGGAGTGCCGGATTTAGTCGCTGGTTTCTTCAGATTTCCCGGGAAATTGGATTACATAGTTTCAAAGTCTGGTCTGGAAAATGTCACATTTCACTGGATGGGATAAGGATATGAACAGCGCGGGCTCAAAATTTCTTTCTTAGGAAAAGGAATACTAGTGTATATGTATAAGAATTGCGAAGCGATCCAGGCAAGTCACTCGATTCGCAAGTTGCAAGCAAAATATTTATAGGGTCACGCACTAGAAATTGCGATTTTATAAAACAAACCCTTCAGGCGTACAAACTTACGACGTTTACTTCTACGGATTTGAGGAAAATTATACAATTTTTTTTAAGAATGAATCGTTGGAAAATGAGCACTTTCAAATGAATGTGACTTAATGAATGTGGTTTAAACCCGGTTTAAAATATTCCCTTAATCCATATATGCTTTTCTCTACTCTGTAAGAATATTCAATAAAAAGTTCAATAATCGTTTTTGCTCGGGAAAGTTTGTCTGCCTTAAAAGCATTACTTACTTCCGGTTTCGAATTCCTTGCGTTCGAAATCGAACTTTTGAATCTTTAATTTCGAACGTTCGAATTATAAAAAGCACATTCGAAAACTCTTTTTCCAAAATGCAATTTTTTGACAAACCCCTTAACGAAAGAACTAACATAAACACCCCTGTGTCACATAACCGCTGGAAAACTTGGAAAAATTTCGTCTCTGGTGGCAAAATACCCCTCTAGCTTCTTCAAAAAGTTTCCCTTGCAGAGCGAGACCCCAGAGGCAACAAAATTAAACAAACTTGAGACATCACCCGGTTTATTGACTGATTGAGACAGGGATGTGAAATACAGAGGATTTCAAGACTAGAATTTAACGGAAATAAGTTGACTTATGCAATTTCAAAATTCAATAATCATACGCAATTAGGAATATCGTATAATTGCATCATATATAAATTCTGAAAATTTTAACAACGTTCTAGAATTATATTAAAACTGTTAGCGCTATAAAATCTAGCCTGGATATCCAAGCTCAAAATTTTAGAAAAAATAAGTTTTACCTCAGCCAGACAAAGTTCTAAAATTATAGAGCTTGGTTCACCTAGAAATCAGGTGAACCCCTGTTGACAGATTTTCCTGCATGAATCCCATGGCTGCAAATAAATATATGCACATAATGACATGCATAATTTGAAGATGGTACCCCAGCAGTGATAAATCAATTTAGAATGACAGCCTTGACCATAAAATATAGACAGTGTGGTGGAAAGTCTGTTTAGACAAAAAGTGCAAAGCGAATTTTGGAGAAATTTTTTTTCAAAATCCAACCCAAAACAGCAATACAAAATTGCCAAACAAAAAAGAAGAATTGAAGCAAAATAAAGATATACCTTTGGTTCTTTACACGATGCAACCAAGTCATTAAGAAGATTAAAACAAGAATATCTAAGCAAACAACCAGGACATCTAAAAATTCCCATTTTTGATCTTCCCACTTCTTCCCTACCATTATGTTATTTTTATTTGGATGCGTGGTCAAACACCCAAGGGAGATAATTAGATATTCTATTGTTATTTGCTTCGAAGAAGAAAAGGTCAGGGAGATTTGCAAAGCAGCGTATGCGCCTTGCTGATCGCCCGCGCGGTCCACCTAAATATTTAGGCGTACTACTCGCATAATTTCTTATACGCGCGCCACCATTCAGATCTCTGATTGGCTTGGACCAACCAATCAGAATATCCGCATAATCATCCTCAGATGAGAATGCAGACGATCTAGGTAAACCAGACCGTAAACATAAGAAATATCAAAATCAAAAAAAAGTTTACGGGCTGGATATCCAGGCTATATAAAATCCTGAGATGAAAATAATGAAAAACCAGATAAAAAGTAAAGATCTGAGATTTAGAAAGTATTCTTCAACGATTCTACTAAGCAAAATCTCTAAATTTTACTGGCTGTGTATTTTTTCAAAGTTGGGAAATCTAAAGGCTCTTAAAATCTTAAGTATGTTGGAGACCAGTATGACAAGTCTTTTACCCTTGAGTTGTTGACAAACAGGAGCAAACTTTTCACATAAAAAAGTAAAAAGAAATCTTGACATTTTTCACGGCTGTATTAATTGTAGCACAGAAATTTAAAACAGTTAAAATGCATCATAAAAATAATGTCAAGTTTTGTCGATGTATTTTGACATTTTACAAGTCATCACCATTATCATTATCAATAAAATCCTTTAAGATACAATCACATGTCAATGTTCTATTTCTCTGACCACCAATGCGTATTCATAAACAACAAACAACAACCACGGAGTCCACATCATCGAGGGTCGGCCAAGCCAGAATTTAAAAAGCAACAACAAACAAACAGTTCTTCATCCACTCAATAAGGGGAGGAATAAATTCTTCCAAGTTAGCAATATCCAAAATATATTATCTTTTTCCCATTTCAAAACATTCTAAAAGTCCAAATTCATGTTGTGTTCTACTACCAAGAATCAAGATCCAATCATCCAAGGAATGGTTCTCCCACCATTATAATACAGTTCATTTTTCAGCTTTGAACCTCTTTTTGCAACGAAGCAACAACTCCGTTGAGGCTGCTGTCTTGTTGATGAAACAATAAACCATCATTCCACAGTTCAGCTGCTTTCTTCATTTCTGTTCTTTTCATCAAGCACCGTCTCTTTTCAATTTCAAAACAACAATGATTTTATTTTTCAAAGACAGAGTCAACATTCGAATTCAGAGTCAACATTCGAAAGTCTTTGCCCGAGTCAATGCAACGACTTCTTAAAAACGAGCGTTTGAACGCTTCTTGAACGCTTCCAGCCCGCGCTGATTTTCCGATCTCTTCATTAAATTTCCTAATTTAAACATTAGGGAGATAATCCGAACAGAAACTCTAGGGAAGATTATCTCCGTAACTATTTAGATCTGGTATACATCCTCTACACTAAAAACCAATTGTTCCAAATTTACGGAAGCGACGGAAAGCAAATATAAGAGAAAGTCCTGTCTGACGGAATGGAATGATGTTTTCGGTACCGTAGAAAACGTACATCAAGATTTCCTTGGCGCTCCCCTGGTATATATAGAATTTAAAGGTACATGCATACGATAGCAAAACTGCTTCGCTCATGTATATTCGCTTCGCAAAAAGCTCATTGAATTTATAAATTGCAAAATTCACAGCGATCTGAGTTTGCATTTTCTCCGCGGGATTTAAGAGAATAACGGCTACATCGGTTCCGTAAAAACTTCCGCGTACTAATATTGCTGTGTCAGCCATTTGTTCCCGCCGTTCCTGGAAATTTAAGATTAAACAGTACAGTTCAGGATTAAGCACGTAACACGTCTCAAAATGCCGGTACGTTGTACTATTTTTACTTTACGTACTCGGAATTTTTCGCACGGTACACTGATCTGAATGCACTGAACTGTTGTTGTTTAAAACTCGCAGTTTTCAGTTTTGCTGTTGGACTAATTCTTGTCAGTTGTGTCTTCATTTTATTGCTCACTTAACATGGATTTCAGGCAAATCTTTCTTGATTGCAGCAAAGAATTTAAAGTTAATGTGTCATCTAAGTTGAAAGACAGCAACAATTTTAGAGTTGCAAGTTAAGAAGTAGTGAAGACAGTTAACAGCTACCCTGTGCATAGAACAGTTTTTAACAGTTGTTTCAAGGAGGGTCAGATGAAAACCCTCAGATTTGTGTGCAAAGTTTTTGGCAGCACCAGCATTTTCAAATTTAATCAGCATAAGGATTTATCGATTGTTTGCCCAATGATGTTTGTGACTACCGCGCATAATTCTTTTGGAACGTGGGGACCTAGTTATTCCCATTTGTACGCTTCCTCCTAGTTCTGAGCTTGCTGAGGATGAAACATTCCAGGTTTTTGTCCCCAGTAACAATGATGATTTGGGAGAAGTTACAATACCACTAGTAGATCTTTTTCCATGTGATCCAAATGTTTTTCCAGAGGAGCGGTTGGATGGATTTTGCTTGTCAACTGAGAAAGATACCAATTATTCAAGCGTCAAATCCAATCATGATTTGAATATTGGTGATTTTCTTGTGGTACGAGGAAAATCATATAAGATTATTGACATCCACCCTGATGATGGTTGTTCCTCCTCCGCTAAAGGATCAAGAAATTTTGAAACAACGTATCAAATCAGCCTTTTCGCTTTAGAAAAATGGTAAAAGTTTGTGGAAGGACTGCGCCAATTCCAGTCTCAAAATTAAATGTTTTTCGTGGTGTCACCATTAAATTCCGTGCAGTTTTTAACTCGTATGGCTTCTACACCAGAAGTTTAGCTATTGCTGAAGAAGATATGTAGACTCAAGTAGTATTTATTTCTTAAAGGGATGGCCAGCCATATAGAAAGGAATTATGATAGATTTAGATCTAGAAAAAATATAGAGATTGCCAAATGAATTCATGGGGATTTTGTAATTTTTGAATACGTGACTAATTTTAAACTGACCGCCCGGCTGAATTTTAAGTCATGGAATGACGCTAACAGAACATATTTTTGAAAATTTAGCAACTCATGTTTTGTTTCAATTTTTTCATAGCAAAAATGTTAAAATATTTCTATTTACCTTACAGTTTTAGTGTTTTACAGAAAAATTTGTTTATATTTGCTTGATATATCATCACAATAGAATGATCAAATTTTATTGTATTCTTTTGAATTATAAGTTATCAGCCGTCTCTATTAACCTGGGTGTCCACTGGAAAAAATAAGTTCGTCCTGAATTTGTTTGTTGCAAAAAATAAATCCAGACAGATGTCTGGATTTTAAAACCTATTGTTTTATTTGCGATAGGGCGAAAAGAAATAAGCGATGAAAAATGAAAACGTTTTCATTCTAAATCGTTTATTATTTTTTACTTCGTCGTAAAAAAGAACGATAAATTTTTTATTCCAGACATATATTATTAACCTGCTTGAAATTATTTAAGTCACCTTAGGCAGCAATAAGATAAATAAATCTGACATAATAAGAATCAAAATTATATTAAAAATTTTTCGACAGTTTGGTAAATATTATTATTATTATTATTATTGTTATTGCTATTGTCACTTTTTCACTTTTTTGTGTAAAGTTCAAAAAGTTCTTAAAAAATTCATGATAGTTATGATTTTTGTCATTGATATAATGAATTGCCAATGTTTTACACCTCCTTTCTCTTTCCTTCATTTTTTCCATATTTTAGAGGCCTGTCTTTTTTTGGTTCTTAAAACACTTTAACCCAAAAAACTATCTTAGTTTTACCAGCTTCATTTTGTGTTTAAATGAAATGAATTTTAGTTCTTTATCTATGGTTTATGGTACATTGGGCATAAAAAGGTGACTGTTTTAGCCAATCTAGAAGGTTGAAATTCAAAAGTATTTGGTGTTTCTAGTGTCTTTTTTTTTCTGCCAGTCCACTTCCTAGAACACTTTAGATACTTAGGGGCCCTTATCTCAAAGTTTCTGTAGACGGGGAAGGAGGGAAACATTCCTGCTGTCTACACCGACAGGCTTCTCTGATGTCTTCACTGACAGGCTTCTCTGCTCTGTCTACACCGACAGGCCTTTCTAATGTCTTCACCGACATTCTTCTTTAATGTCTTCACCAACAACTAAAGGAACATGAAAACGTGGGAACTTGTAACGGGGAAATTTAATATAGCGCGCTGTATAGGACAGCTACTTTGGCGTTACCATCTAACAAAATGGCAAATACCATCGAGGATATCCCGTGTCTTTTTACTCCAATGGATTTAATACAGCTTCAAGGAAGTTGGTCCGTTTTTACCAATCTCGTCCAAGTGTATTTCAGATTCATTACCCTACTTGATAATACAAAGAAATCCAAAGTTCCCCTTGCACAAAGATATAAGAAGATTTTCTGTGTACAGTACAACATTCACCAGTATAATGCAATAGTTTCGAAATTCAAAACAAATGAAATCAGATGTTTGTTCAAAACAAATGAAGTCAGATGTCTTCATCTTTTAAGAATTTTGCTTTTGGCCTGTATCATAAAGTTAATTCCACTGATTATCAATTGATACGGGATCAAATGAAAGTCTCCGAATAATTGAAATTTTCTACCCCTTCTAAAGTAGAGGGGGTCCGGGGATTGGTACCTAGGCAAAAGTAGGGTGCGGGTATGTGCCACCCTTAATGGACCCAATATGTAAGGGCTGATGGATCCCAATAAGGGTCGTAAAGATCACACACAAGTTTGGGTATATTAGTAATACTATTCCATTTAAGTTCCTCTAAGGGTCAGTTTTGGTGCCTATAAAGGCCCGCCCAACTGCCAAAAGTCGGGCGGCACATACCCGTCATCCCCGCAGAATTAGTACCGGGACAAAATCCTATGCGTTTGAAAACTGAAAATCCGTCAGACATTATCAATAAGATTTAATGATTTTATTTTAAAGTACGTCAGTTGTAATAACATCAATATTTTTCCAAATAAAGTTTCCATCTTCCATTACTACAATCTCCCTCGAAATATATTGAGATTTTAGTGTATTTTAACGTTTTTCAGAAATTAAAATTCGGGCGAGAATTGCTATTTTAGCACTTCCACTTTCTTCCATTGAATATTTCGATTTTAGAGGGGTTTGGTGGCTTCTAGGCTATATTCCAAGCCTCATTCGAGCAAATTGAGCTTTTAAATCCTGAGATCCTAAGGTCCTAAGTCTCATGTTAAAACTCAGAGTTAAAACTCTACTTTCCAACCAGGGGCGGATACAGGGTATGTGGACGTGGTGAATTCACACACTCAATTTTCTTGAGATTCAAAAAAATAAAAAACACTAAAATTGTTTTCTATAAGTTTTTTCTTGTAGAAAAAATATTTTATTCTTTCAAAGAAACATAAATGCTTTCTGTACACAATGTTCAAAAGGTACATCTGTTGATACGTTTCAGCTTCTGTGTTCAAAATGACGTCAAAGAAGCTTTTGTTTGTGTGAGAGAGACTCTCCATCGTAATAAGTTCTCTGAAGGAGTCGCATTCATCTTGTTATCAAACCTCAAAGGTGGAGATTAATTTGGCAGAATTTCGTGAGGAAAATTACATAGTTTTGCATACTTTTCACGAATTTTCATTCCTTCAGACTGTGTGAAACCACTTTTTCATACCTTTCACACTATCGCGATTTTCGTGTAAACAAATCACGAAGTTTTCTCTCTTTCTGAGTCTGATCTAAAGTCTTTTTACAAGAACATAAACTAACATGATCACTTTTTGAAACTGTGATCCTGTGCTCTTATAAAAGTAGAGTGAATCAAAGATATCATATACATGTGTGTGGCATGTAGCGATGGGGTAGAGTTTTCCTTTAACAATTGGATTAAAAAATCGGGATTATATTGGAAAATCGGGGTAAACCGAAATTTTCACACAGTGATAAAAATTCCTGTATTCGCCCCTGCCAACTGTAGTTTAAGGCGCTTAAAAATCAATTGTGGTGTTCAAAATTACACCAGGAACTCCCCTTTATCTCAAATATTTAGTGGATGATTGTAGGTTCCCAAACAAAGCAATAGTATTAAAATATTTAACGGTTAGACCAGTACGTGAATAAAAGTACCGATTGGTTTAAAATTTGCAAAAGTCGCAAAACCCATAAAGGTTTTCTCACAGTCATATCTTTGGTTGTATGCATTAGATGGACACATCTCCCAAGGAGGATGGGTGAAAATGGATGCCGGGGATGTGTGACTCATAAGGGTCTCTTTTTCACACTCTCAAAAGTCCCTTACTCAAAGAAGTACAAAAGCCATTTAAAAAGCGATTGAGAAAAGTCTCTGTAACGTCTAAGGGTCGATTTTCCAACTTTGGCTCAGACACAACCTGTCATCTCGCAAACCTAGTACCCCCTGGGGCATATCTTCTGTGATTCAAGCTAAACAACATCAATAATCGGATGTATTGCTAAGGGTATACGCTCGAGCTAACTTAATCGCCCGTTATATTATATGACAGCAGAACTGTAATAACCCTTGTGTTTGGACCGGTGTCACTCGGAAGAAGTTAGCGTGGGATTTAGGTAAATCATAGAGAGAAAGTTTGTCCGCGTTTGATGGTGATGGTATCTAACAACATTTACCCAATATTCGCACCCTCCACAGCTGCTATTTTCATCAACGTATATCCAATCTTTTATATGATGGTTAATTAACTAACTCACAAGGCTAGGAACTTGTAATTGTAAAAATTCAAAAACAGATGACATATTTTTATGTAAGATCCAGTAAATTTTGTCGTGGACCTGACTTTTTCTAATTTTCGATCTAGGAAGACGTTATTCACTTTATAAGGAAAATACGCGATTTCACTGACCATCACCTTCATCCCCGTCGAGTATCGACTAAGGTTGAAATCAGCACCTTAAATTGTTCTTGGATTTTTTGCCGAAATTGACTTCAAATGCAATAGCGAGAAATGCTTATCCCTAAAATGATAAAAGAGAATTTTCCTAAATAAGAAAATCAGGTTTTTACGGCTAAAAGAAATCTCCGAAAAAAAACGGATTCAGCCATTTTTTAGAGAACCTTGCCCTTTATCTTTATCCAAAAAACTAATGAAGCAATTTCGCTCAAAGTCTAGAAAAAACCTATTTTTAGGCATTTTTTGACCCAAATTTGCCAATAATTTTTTTCAAAATTCGGGCTTCGTTACTTTTTAGGTAATATCAATCAGAAACATCTAATGGGCCACTTCCGAGAAAAGCTGGTAATAGACTAGCCTGGATATCCAGCCCGTAAACTTTTTTTTGATTTTGATATTTCTTATGTTTACAGTCTGGTTTACCTAGATCGTCTGAATTCTGATCTGAGGATGATTATGCGGATATTCTGATTGGTTGGGTCTAAGCAAATCAGAGATCTGAATGGTGGCGCGCGTATAAGAAATTATGCGAGCCAACTTGAAGTGTCTGCCTAAGTATTTGGATAGATCGCGCCGGCGATGATCAGCAAGGCGTGTAATCTGCTTTGTAAAATCTCCCTGATTTTTTCTTCTTCAAGCAAATAAAATAAATGGCTAAACATCCCCTTGGGTGTTTGACCACGCATCCAAATAAAAATAACCATAATGGTAGGGAAGAAATGGGAAGATCAAAACATGGGAATTTTTAGTTCTGGTTGTTTTTCTTTTCATACTTGCTTTCATATCTTGTTTTAATTTTCTTAATGACATGGTTGCACCGTGTAGAGAACTAAAGGTTTATTTTTTATTCTGCTTCAAATTCTTCTTTTTTGTTTGACAATTTTGTAGTGCTGTTTTAGGTTGGAAGTTTTGTTTTGATATTTTTTTCTCCAAAATTCACTTTGCACTTTCTGTCTAACAGACTTTCCACCACACTGTCTATATTTTATGGTCAAGGCTGCCATTCTAAATTGATTTATCACTGCTGGGGTACCATCATCTTGAAATTATGCATGTCATTATGTGCATATATATATTTGCAGCCATGGGAATCATGCAGGAAAATCTGTCAACAGGGCTTCACCTGATTTCTAGGTGAACCAAGCTCTATAATCTTAGAACTTTGTCTGGCTGAGGTAAAACTAATTTTTTCTAAAATTTTGAGCTTGGATATCCAGGCTAGTAACAGACGAACGGACAAAGGTTAAGGGCTCTGACCATATAGTCGGAAAATTGACTTTAGTATTTGAACATAATAGTTTTGTAAGATTTGAACTACACGCTTTTTTTATAACAAGACACTTTATAAGAATGTCCATGATGAAAATGGCAAACAAATTAAGAATATGCTAAGAATATCACCATCATTGAATTTTGCTACGCGAGCTAAGAATGTCATTTTTAGAGCATTTTAAATTATAAATTGCCAATAACCCCCAAGTGATAAGAATGCTGTAAGAATATTTAAGGCTGATTTTCCCAAAAAAGTTTAGAATATCCATGATGAAATGGATTTACACCATTCTTATAAAAAAAAGCGTGTATTTTTAGAAATTAATGCATCAAAAGTTATGGCTGTTTTTCTATGAAAGATTGGGATGAAAAATTGGTCACAAAGCACTATTTTCAAAATTTTGAGACAAACAAGAATAAGAAATTTTTTTTAGTTCGATAAAACAATCTACCGCAAAAAAAAATTCAAAATGCACTTGAGTTATCAAATCATGTTTACGGAAATCTATCTGTTATGCAAATATCAAGTATTCAACTTTTTTCTTTAAACGGTGAAAAATTACAAATAATGCGTTTTATCAATATGAATATAAGAATAATCATTGTGGTTCATCATCATAGCTTGGTGGAAGTTGATATTGCCCAGGCATATATTGGCCCCTTTCCTTCTTTTGCCGTTGGTTGTTGAACCAGGTTTTGACCTAAATAAAAAAACTACGAATTTACAAGTCCTCACTAAAAGTTTGCAATCGAGAAATCTCGGGTTTGGCTAAACTCAAATTTTGGCACATGATAAATAGTAAAACAAAAACGCTGCAAAAAAATGATTCAGGACAACGTACGGCTATTATTTTGTAGATTAAACGAGGAAAACTGAGCTTCTAGAGTAATATTTAAGACTAGTATAAATCTGCTTGCGATCCTGCTTGTCAATATTTTTATATTTCCATTTACCTTTTCTGGAGTCGTATTTAAAAGTGCTGCGGCATTCTTTTTAGTCTTCGCCGACAAACTTCCGTTATGCTTAACGAAAGGAGAGTCGAGTACCTCTGGTGTGGCAACCAGACTTTTCTTCCGCTGTTTTTGTTGTGAATTCTGCGTTGATTTCCTAAGTAAAATAAAGCAAAAATTCAATAACCAAGGTAATAATGATAATCAAAAACCATTCGATATGTTGATAAGGGTATTGAAAACATATAAGAAAAAATCACAAAAAAGTCACAGTGAAAAAGCTTATCCCAGAAAAAAATCAAAAATCACACAAAGAAACCGAAGAATCACACAAAATAACAAAAAAAAATCACAAGAAAATAAAAAAATCACTAACATTCAATCTTAAAAATCCAAAAAAATATTTAAAAGATTCCCGATAAAATTGGTGCCATAATAATTTTCCCTGATTTATCTATTTCGGGAAATCGGACTGGATAGAACATTCCCGCCCTCATTTGCGTGAAAGCTGACAGCAATGGTACATTTTAATGTGAAATAAAATAGTTTGGCATTAAATTTGTAAATAAAAAAAGAAAGAATAGAAAAAAACTTTATCTACCTGGTACTGAATGATGAAAATTTGTTTTTGTTTCTTCTTGTAAAACTAAATCCTCCAAAAACCTTCTCATTTTTCTCCACACGTGTCTGCCATACTCTGTTTTTGGTTTTGCGGGGTGTTTCATATCGTCGCACATTGTCCCTTGCGACCTCTTCAGAACGTTTTTGGCAAAGTATGTCTGACTAACATTGCTAGTACGTAACCATCGTTGTATTTGGTCTTCATCATTCTATTCTTGATTCAATTCTTTATTACTGTCTATTTCTGTGTCAGTCATATCTTGGTTTTCAGCCATTTTAAAATTCTTCGTGTTTCGAAGTTCGATGAATATTGAAAAATGTGGTTCCATGTGATTTTCATCCTATTTTATCAACATCAACCTCGGCACCAGTCTCTTACTTTTAATCACTTCAAAAAACCCCAATAAAGAAGTCTGAAAACGAAACTATCACTAAATGATTCTATTGTCTGATTTTTTTTCTTTTTGTCTCTCTGTGAACTTTCCGAAGAACAATTGTCCTGGACAAATTTCGAAATTTCATATCTCCCTCTCAGTCTGGAGCAAACAATTGTCTGGGAAAAGTTTTCATTTACTGGAATTATTTTCATGGCCACGAAAAGTCTCTCTCATTCGATTTGAAGACTGTAACTGGTTTCTTTGTGTGATTTTTGATTTTTTTCTGGGATAAGCTTTTTCACTGTGACTTTTTTGTGATTTTTTCTTATATGTTTTCAATACCCTTATCAACATATCGAATGGTTTTTGATTATCATTATTACCTTGGTTATTGAATTTTTGCTTTATTTTACTTAGGAAATCAACGCAGAATTCACAACAAAAACAGCGGAAGAAAAGTCTGGTTGCCACACCAGAGGTACTCGACTCTCCTTTCGTTAAGCATAACGGAAGTTTGTCGGCGAAGACTAAAAAGAATGCCGCAGCACTTTTAAATACGACTCCAGAAAAGGTAAATGGAAATATAAACTATTGACAAGCAGGATCGAAGCAGATTTATACTAGTCTTAAATATTACTCTAGAAGCTCAGTTTTCCTCGTTTAATCTACAAAATAATAGCCGTACGTTGTCCTGAATCATTTTTTTGCAGCGTTTTTGTTTTACTATTTATCATGTGCCAAAATTTGAGTTTAGCCAAACCCGAATTTCTCGATTGCCCAAACTTTTAGTGAGGACTTGTAAATTCGCGTTTTTTTATTTAGGTCAAAACCTGGTTCAACAACCAACGGCAAAAGAAGGAAAGGGCCAATATATGCTGGCAATATCAACTTCCAAAATGATGATGATACCACAATGATTATTCTTATTCTATTGATATTAAAACGCATTTTTGTAATTTTTCACCGTTTAAAAAAAAAAAGTTGAATACTTGATTTGCATAACAGATGATTTCCGTAAACATGATTTGATAACCTCAGTGCTTTTGAATTTTTTTTTGCGGTAGATTGTTTTATCGAACTAAAAAAAATTTCTTATTCTTGTTTGTCTCAAAATTTTGAAAATAGTGCTTTGTGACCAATTTTTCATCCCAATCTTTCATAGAAAAACAGCCATAACTTTTGATGCATTAATTTCTAAAAATACACGCTTTTTTTTATAAGAATGGTGTAAATCCATTTCATCATGGATATTCTAAACTTTTTTGGGAAAATCAGCCTTAAATATTCTTACAGCATTCTTATCACTTGGGGGTTATTGGCAATTTATAATTTAAAATGCTCTAAAAATGACATTCTTAGCTCGCGTAGCAAAATTCAATGATGGTGATATTCTTAGCATATTCTTAATTTGTTTGCCATTTTCATCATGGACATTCTTATAAAGTGTCTTGTTATAAAAAAAGCGTGTAGTTCAAATCTTACAAAACTATTATGTTCAAATACTAAAGTCAATTTTCCGACTATATGGTCAGAGCCCTTAACCTTTGTCCGTTCGTCTGTTACTAGCCTGGATATCCAAGCTCAAAATTTTAGAAAAAATTAGTTTTACCTCAGCCAGACAAAGTTCTAAGATTATAGAGCTTGGTTCACCTAGAAATCAGGTGAAGCCCTGTTGACAGATTTTCCTGCATGATTCCCATGGCTGCAAATATATATATGCACATAATGACATGCATAATTTCAAGATGGTACCCCAGCAGTGATAAATCAATTTAGAATGGCAGCCTTGACCATAAAATATAGACAGTGTGGTGGAAAGTCTGTTAGACAGAAAGTGCAAAGTGAATTTTGGAGAAAAAAATATCAAAACAAAACTTCCAACCTAAAACAGCACTACAAAATTGTCAAACAAAAAAGAAGAATTGAAGCAGAATAAAAATAAACCTTTAGTTCTCTACACGGTGCAACCATGTCATTAAGAAAATTAAAACAAGATATGAAAGCAAGTATGAAAAGAAAACAACCAGAACTAAAAATTCCCATGTTTTGATCTTCCCATTTCTTCCCTACCATTATGGTTATTTTTATTTGGATGCGTGGTCAAACACCCAAGGGAGATGTTTAGCCATTATATTGTTATTTGCTTTGAAGAAGAAAAATCAGGGAGATTTACAAAGCAGATTACACGCCTTGCTGATCATCGCCGGCGCGATCTATCCAAATACTTAGGCAGACACTTCAAGTTGGCTCGCATAATTTCTTATACGCGCGCCACCATTCAGATCTCTGATTTGCTTAGACCCAACCAATCAGAATATCCGCATAATCATCCTCAGATCAGAATTCAGACGATCTAGGTAAACCAGACTGTAAACATAAGAAATATCAAAATCAAAAAAAAGTTTACGGGCTGGATATCCAGGCTAGTCTATTACCAGCTTTTCTCGGAAGTGGCCCATTAGATGTTTCTGATTGATATTACCTAAAAAGTAACGAAGCCCGAATTTTGAAAAAAATTATTGGCAAATTTGGGTCAAAAAATGCCTAAAAATCGGTTTTTTCTAGGACTTTGAGCGAAATTGCTTCATTAGTTTTTTGGATAAAGATAAAGGGCAGGTCTCTAAAAAATGGCTGAATCCGTTTTTTTCGGAGATTTCTTTTAGCCGTAAACAACCTGATTTTCTTATTTAGGACAAAATTCCTTTTATCATTTAGGGATAAGCATTCTCGCTATTGCATTTTTGAAGTCAATTCGGCAAAAAAAATCCAAGAACAATTTAAGGTGCTGATTTCAACCTTAGTCGATACTCGACGGGGATGAAGGTGATGGTCAGTGAAATCGCGTATTTTCCTTATAAAGTGAATAACGTCTTCCTAGATCGAAAATTAGAAAAAGTCAGGTCCACGACAAAATTTACTGGATCTTACATAAAAATATGTCATCTGTTTTTGAATTTTTACAATTACAAGTTCCTAGCCTTGTGAGTTAGTTAATTAACCATCATATAAAAGATTGGATATACGTTGATGAAAATAGCAGCTGTGGAGGGTGCGAATATTGGGTAAATGTTGTTAGATACCATCACCATCAAACGCGGACAAACTTTCTCTCTATGATTTACCTAAATCCCACGCTAACTTCTTCCGAGTGACACCGGTCCAAACACAAGGGTTATTACAGTTCTGCTGTCATATAATATAACGGGCGATTAAGTTAGCTCGAGCGTATACCCTTAGCAATACATCCGATTATTGATGTTGTTTAGCTTGAATCACAGAAGATATGCCCCAGGGGGTACTAGGTTTGCGAGATGACAGGTTGTGTCTGAGCCAAAGTTGGAAAATCGACCCTTAGACGTTACAGAGACTTTTCTCAATCGCTTTTTAAATGGCTTTTGTACTTCTTGAGTAAGGGACTTTTGAGAGTGTGAAAAAAGAGACCCTTATGAGTCACACATCCCCGGCATCCATTTTCACCCATCCTCCTTGGGAGATGTGTCCATCTAATGCATACAACCAAAGATATGACTGTGAGAAAACCTTTATGGGTTTTGCGACTTTTGCAAATTTTAAACCAATCGGTACTTTTTCACGTACTGGTCTAACCGTTAAATATTTTAATACTATTGCTTTGTTTGGGAACCTACAATCATCCACTAAATATTTGAGATAAAGGGGAGTTCCTGGTGTAATTTTGAACACCACAATTGATTTTTAAGCGCCTTAAACTACAGTTGGCAGGGGCGAATACAGGAATTTTTATCACTGTGTGAAAATTTCGGTTTACCCCGATTTTCCAATATAATCCCGATTTTTTAATCCAATTGTTAAAGGAAAACTCTACCCCATCGCTACATGCCACACACATGTATATGATATCTTTGATTCACTCTACTTTTATAAGAGCACAGGATCACAGTTTCAAAAAGTGATCATGTTAGTTTATGTTCTTGTAAAAAGACTTTCAGATCAGAGAAAACTTCGTGATTTGTTTACACGAAAATCGCGATAGTGTGAAAGGTATGAAAAAGTGGTTTCACACAGTCTGAAGGAATGAAAATTCGTGAAAAGTATGCAAAACTATGTAATTTTCCTCACGAAATTCTGCCAAATTAATCTCCACCTTTGAGGTTTGATAACAAGATGAATGCGACTCCTTCAGAGAACTTATTACGATGGAGAGTCTCTCTCACACAAACAAAAGCTTCTTTGACGTCATTTTGAACACAGAAGCTGAAACGTATCAACAGATGTACCTTTTGAACATTGTGTACAGAAAGCATTTATGTTTCTTTGAAAGAATAAAATATTTTTTCTACAAGAAAAAACTTATAGAAAACAATTTTAGTGTTTTTATTTTTTTGAATCTCAAGAAAATTGAGTGTGTGAATTCACCACGTCCACATACCCTGTATCCGCCCCTGGTTGGAAAGTAGAGTTTTAACTCTGAGTTTTAACATGAGACTTAGGACCTTAGGATCTCAGGATTTAAAAGCTCAAATTTGCTCGAATGAGGCTTGGAATATAGCCTAGAAGCCACCAAACCCCTCTAAAATCGAAATATTCAATGGAAGAAAGTGGAAGTGCTAAAATAGCAATTCTCGCCCGAATTTTAATTTCTGAAAAACGTTAAAATACACTAAAATCTCAATATATTTCGAGGGAGATTGTAGTAATGGAAGATGGAAACTTTATTTGGAAAAATATTGATGTTATTACAACTGACGTACTTTAAAATAAAATCATTAAATCTTATTGATAATGTCTGACGGATTTTCAGTTTTCAAACGCATAGGATTTTGTCCCGGTACTAATTCTGCGGGGATGACGGGTATGTGCCGCCCGACTTTTGGCAGTTGGGCGGGCCTTTATAGGCACCAAAACTGACCCTTAGAGGAACTTAAATGGAATAGTATTACTAATATACCCAAACTTGTGTGTGATCTTTACGACCCTTATTGGGATCCATCAGCCCTTACATATTGGGTCCATTAAGGGTGGCACATACCCGCACCCTACTTTTGCCTAGGTACCAATCCCCGGACCCCCTCTACTTTAGAAGGGGTAGAAAATTTCAATTATTCGGAGACTTTCATTTGATCCCGTATCAATTGATAATCAGTGGAATTAACTTTATGATACAGGCCAAAAGCAAAATTCTTAAAAGATGAAGACATCTGACTTCATTTGTTTTGAACAAACATCTGATTTCATTTGTTTTGAATTTCGAAACTATTGCATTATACTGGTGAATGTTGTACTGTACACAGAAAATCTTCTTATATCTTTGTGCAAGGGGAACTTTGGATTTCTTTGTATTATCAAGTAGGGTAATGAATCTGAAATACACTTGGACGAGATTGGTAAAAACGGACCAACTTCCTTGAAGCTGTATTAAATCCATTGGAGTAAAAAGACACGGGATATCCTCGATGGTATTTGCCATTTTGTTAGATGGTAACGCCAAAGTAGCTGTCCTATACAGCGCGCTATATTAAATTTCCCCGTTACAAGTTCCCACGTTTTCATGTTCCTTTAGTTGTTGGTGAAGACATTAAAGAAGAATGTCGGTGAAGACATTAGAAAGGCCTGTCGGTGTAGACAGAGCAGAGAAGCCTGTCAGTGAAGACATCAGAGAAGCCTGTCGGTGTAGACAGCAGGAATGTTTCCCTCCTTCCCCGTCTACAGAAACTTTGAGATAAGGGCCCCTAAGTATCTAAAGTGTTCTAGGAAGTGGACTGGCAGAGAAAAAAAAAGACACTAGAAACACCAAATACTTTTGAATTTCAACCTTCTAGATTGGCTAAAACAGTCACCTTTTTATGCCCAATGTACCATAAACCATAGATAAAGAACTAAAATTCATTTCATTTAAACACAAAATGAAGCTGGTAAAACTAAGATAGTTTTTTTTGGGTTAAAGTGTTTTAAGAACCAAAAAAAGACAGGCCTCTAAAATATGGAAAAAAATGAAGGAAAGAGAAAGGAGGTGTAAAACATTGGCAATTCATTATATCAATGACAAAAATCATAACTATCATGAATTTTTTAAGAACTTTTTGAACTTTACACAAAAAAGTGAAAAAGTGACAATAGCAATAACAATAATAATAATAATAATAATATTTACCAAACTGTCGAAAAATTTTTAATATAATTTTGATTCTTATTATGTCAGATTTATTTATCTTATTGCTGCCTAAGGTGACTTAAATAATTTCAAGCAGGTTAATAATATATGTCTGGAATAAAAAATTTATCGTTCTTTTTTACGACGAAGTAAAAAATAATAAACGATTTAGAATGAAAACGTTTTCATTTTTCATCGCTTATTTCTTTTCGCCCTATCGCAAATAAAACAATAGGTTTTAAAATCCAGACATCTGTCTGGATTTATTTTTTGCAACAAACAAATTCAGGACGAACTTATTTTTTCCAGTGGACACCCAGGTTAATAGAGACGGCTGATAACTTATAATTCAAAAGAATACAATAAAATTTGATCATTCTATTGTGATGATATATCAAGCAAATATAAACAAATTTTTCTGTAAAACACTAAAACTGTAAGGTAAATAGAAATATTTTAACATTTTTGCTATGAAAAAATTGAAACAAAACATGAGTTGCTAAATTTTCAAAAAATATGTTCTGTTAGCGTCATTCCATGACTTAAAATTCAGCCGGGCGGCGGTCAGTTTAAAATTAGTCACGTATTCAAAAATTACAAAATCCCCATGAATTCATTTGGCAATCTCTATATTTTTTCTAGATCTAAATCTATCATAATTCCTTTCTATATGGCTGGCCATCCCTTTAAGAAATAAATACTACTTGAGTCTACATATCTTCTTCAGCAATAGCTAAACTTCTGGTGTAGAAGCCATACGAGTTAAAAACTGCACGGAATTTAATGGTGACACCACGAAAAACATTTAATTTTGAGACTGGAATTGGCGCAGTCCTTCCACAAACTTTTACCATTTTTCTAAAGCGAAAAGGCTGATTTGATACGTTGTTTCAAAATTTCTTGATCCTTTAGCGGAGGAGGAACAACCATCATCAGGGTGGATGTCAATAATCTTATATGATTTTCCTCGTACCACAAGAAAATCACCAATATTCAAATCATGATTGGATTTGACGCTTGAATAATTGGTATCTTTCTCAGTTGACAAGCAAAATCCATCCAACCGCTCCTCTGGAAAAACATTTGGATCACATGGAAAAAAGATCTACTAGTGGTATTGTAACTTCTCCCAAATCATCATTGTTACTGGGGACAAAAACCTGGAATGTTTCATCCTCAGCAAGCTCAGAACTAGGAGGAAGCGTACAAATGGGAATAACTAGGTCCCCACGTTCCAAAAAGAATTATGCGCGCGGTAGTCACAAACATCATTGGGCAAACAATCGATAAATCCTTATGCTGATTAAATTTGAAAATGCTGGTGCTGCCAAAAACTTTGCACACAAATCTGAGGGTTTTCATCTGACCCTCCTTGAAACAACTGTTAAAAACTGTTCTATGCACAGGGTAGCTGTTAACTGTCTTCACTACTTCTTAACTTGCAACTCTAAAATTGTTGCTGTCTTTCAACTTAGATGACACATTAACTTTAAATTCTTTGCTGCAATCAAGAAAGATTTGCCTGAAATCCATGTTAAGTGAGCAATAAAATGAAGACACAACTGACAAGAATTAGTCCAACAGCAAAACTGAAAACTGCGAGTTTTAAACAACAACAGTTCAGTGCATTCAGATCAGTGTACCGTGCGAAAAATTCCGAGTACGTAAAGTAAAAATAGTACAACGTACCGGCATTTTGAGACGTGTTACGTGCTTAATCCTGAACTGTACTGTTTAATCTTAAATTTCCAGGAACGGCGGGAACAAATGGCTGACACAGCAATATTAGTACGCGGAAGTTTTTACGGAACGGAACCGATGTAGCCGTTATTCTCTTAAATCCCGCGGAGAAAATGCAAACTCAGATCGCTGTGAATTTTGCAATTTATAAATTCAATGAGCTTTTTGCGAAGCGAATATACATGAGCGAAGCAGTTTTGCTATCGTATGCATGTACCTTTAAATTCTATATATACCAGGGGAGCGCCAAGGAAATCTTGATGTACGTTTTCTACGGTACCGAAAACATCATTCCATTCCGTCAGACAGGACTTTCTCTTATATTTGCTTTCCGTCGCTTCCGTAAATTTGGAACAATTGGTTTTTAGTGTAGAGGATGTATACCAGATCTAAATAGTTACGGAGATAATCTTCCCTAGAGTTTCTGTTCGGATTATCTCCCTAATGTTTAAATTAGGAAATTTAATGAAGAGATCGGAAAATCAGCGCGGGCTGGAAGCGTTCAAGAAGCGTTCAAACGCTCGTTTTTAAGAAGTCGTTGCATTGACTCGGGCAAAGACTTTCGAATGTTGACTCTGAATTCGAATGTTGACTCTGTCTTTGAAAAATAAAATCATTGTTGTTTTGAAATTGAAAAGAGACGGTGCTTGATGAAAAGAACAGAAATGAAGAAAGCAGCTGAACTGTGGAATGATGGTTTATTGTTTCATCAACAAGACAGCAGCCTCAACGGAGTTGTTGCTTCGTTGCAAAAAGAGGTTCAAAGCTGAAAAATGAACTGTATTATAATGGTGGGAGAACCATTCCTTGGATGATTGGATCTTGATTCTTGGTAGTAGAACACAACATGAATTTGGACTTTTAGAATGTTTTGAAATGGGAAAAAGATAATATATTTTGGATATTGCTAACTTGGAAGAATTTATTCCTCCCCTTATTGAGTGGATGAAGAACTGTTTGTTTGTTGTTGCTTTTTAAATTCTGGCTTGGCCGACCCTCGATGATGTGGACTCCGTGGTTGTTGTTTGTTGTTTATGAATACGCATTGGTGGTCAGAGAAATAGAACATTGAATGTGATTGTATCTTAAAGGATTTTATTGATAATGATAATGGTGATGACTTGTAAAATGTCAAAATACATCGACAAAACTTGACATTATTTTTATGATGCATTTTAACTGTTTTAAATTTTTGTGCTACAATTAATACAGCCGTGAAAAATGTCAAGATTTCTTTTTACTTTTTTATGTGAAAAGTTTGCTCCTGTTTGTCAACAACTCAAGGGTAAAAGACTTGTCATACTGGTCTCCAACATACTTAAGATTTTAAGAGCCTTTAGATTTCCCAACTTTGAAAAAATACACAGCCAGTAAATTTAGAGATTTTGCTTAGTAGAATCGTTGAAGAATACTTTCTAAATCTCAGATCTTTACTTTTTATCTGGTTTTTCATTATTTTCATCTCAGGATTTTATATAGCCTGGATATCCAGCCCGTAAACTTTTTTTTGATTTTGATATTTCTTATGTTTACGGTCTGGTTTACCTAGATCGTCTGCATTCTCATCTGAGGATGATTATGCGGATATTCTGATTGGTTGGTCCAAGCCAATCAGAGATCTGAATGGTGGCGCGCGTATAAGAAATTATGCGAGTAGTACGCCTAAATATTTAGGTGGACCGCGCGGGCGATCAGCAAGGCGCATACGCTGCTTTGCAAATCTCCCTGACCTTTTCTTCTTCGAAGCAAATAACAATAGAATATCTAATTATCTCCCTTGGGTGTTTGACCACGCATCCAAATAAAAATAACATAATGGTAGGGAAGAAGTGGGAAGATCAAAAATGGGAATTTTTAGATGTCCTGGTTGTTTGCTTAGATATTCTTGTTTTAATCTTCTTAATGACTTGGTTGCATCGTGTAAAGAACCAAAGGTATATCTTTATTTTGCTTCAATTCTTCTTTTTTGTTTGGCAATTTTGTATTGCTGTTTTGGGTTGGATTTTGAAAAAAGATTTCTCCAAAATTCGCTTTGCACTTTTTGTCTAAACAGACTTTCCACCACACTGTCTATATTTTATGGTCAAGGCTGTCATTTCTAAATTGATTTATCACTGCTGGGGTACCATCTTCAAATTATGCATGTCATTATGTGCATATATTTATTTGCAGCCATGGGATTCATGCAGGAAAATCTGTCAACAGGGGTTCACCTGATTTCTAGGTGAACCAAGCTCTATAATTTTAGAACTTTGTCTGGCTGAGGTAAAACTAATTTTTTCTAAAATTTTGAGCTTGGATATCCAGGCTAGATTTTATAGCGCTAACAGTTTTAATATAATTCTAGAACGTTGTTAAAATTTTCAGAATTTATATATGATGCAATTATACGATATTCCTAATTGCGTATGATTATTGAATTTTGAAATTGCATAAGTCAACTTATTTCCGTTAAATTCTAGTCTTGAAATCCTCTGTATTTCACATCCCTGTCTCAATCAGTCAATAAACCGGGTGATGTCTCAAGTTTGTTTAATTTTGTTGCCTCTGGGGTCTCGCTCTGCAAGGGAAACTTTTTGAAGAAGCTAGAGGGGTATTTTGCCACCAGAGACGAACGAAAGTTTTTTCCAGCGGTTATGTGACACAGGGGTGTTTATGTTAGTTCTTTCGTTAAGGGGTTTGTCAAAAAAATTGCATTTTGGAAAAAGAGTTTTCGAATGTGCTTTTTATAATTCGAACGTTCGAAATTAAAGATTCAAAAGTTCGATTTCGAACGCAAGGAATTCGAAACCGGAAGTAAGTAATGCTTTTAAGGCAGACAAACTTTCCCGAGCAAAAACGATTATTGAACTTTTTATTGAATATTCTTACAGAGTAGAAAAAGCATATATGGATTAAGGGAATATTTTAAACCGGGTTTAAACCACATTCATTAAGTCACATTCATTTGAAAGTGCTCATTTTCCAACGATTCATTCTTAAAAAAAATTGTATAATTTTCCTCAAATCCGTAGAAGTAAACGTCGTAAGTTTGTACGCCTGAAGGGTTTGTTTTATAAAATCGCAATTTCTAGTGCGTGACCCTATAAATATTTTGCTTGCAACTTGCGAATCGAGTGACTTGCCTGGATCGCTTCGCAATTCTTATACATATACACTAGTATTCCTTTTCCTAAGAAAGAAGAAATTTTGAGCCCGCGCTGTTCATATCCTTATCCCATCCAGTGAAATGTGACATTTTCCAGACCAGACTTTGAAACTATGTAATCCAATTTCCCGGGAAATCTGAAGAAACCAGCGAAAACCGACGAAAAATCCGGCACTCCTTCCAATTGGTTCTTCACACTGGTTATAAGTCGCCCGATCAGTTTTTTAACCCGACCCCGATAATCATTACAACCAACCTGATCGCTACTTAAAAACCGACCTGATTACTTTTCAAAACCGATTATCTGATCATTACTTAAACCAACCCGATCACACCTTTTTAAAAACCAAACCCGATTACTTCTTAAACCGACTCGATCACCTTTTTTACCTTTTAAAACCGACTCGATTGCCTTTTAAACCAACCCACCAGTCACTTGTAAACCACCGACCGTTATGAAATTGGACATTTTTGATACGGATACCGCTCCATACTAATGACTCTCTTTTAATATTATTATTACACAAAAAGTCACACGCCTCACTTTCTGTCTATTCTCTACTGCTGTATTACTCATTGAGACTCCATTGATTTGATGTACCTACTGACTCTTGAACTTTACAAAGAGTATGGAAATAATGTGTAATTTGAAATCAAAAATAATGCCATTATAATATTTAGTTGGAAAGTCATACATTTTCGTTAAAGTCACAAACAATGAAATGGATCACTTTATAGGGAATATACGTATTTTTTGCAAACTTAGAAAGATGGAAAAAAAAGTGTCAAAAAAGAGGGATTGATTTTCCCATTTTCTGGTGGGAAAAAAAAAAAAATTCTAGGGGGGGGACAGTACTGTACACACTCAATCTTAAAACCTTTCAAGAAACCATGAGTAGTTAGAGTAAATTTGATGATTTTCGAGTTACACCAACAATGTTCATTATTATCTTGACCATAACCTTTATTAAGGCAAACCTTATTTAGGATAGACTCATTTCCCCTCTACATCACATTCGATGGGTTGACCTTTTGATCACATAAATACTTCGAAAACACTCACGAACTTAAAATTGAAGGAGATGGCCCAAGTTTGAGCATGGTAATTCCCATTATATGTCCAGCATAAAGGTACTCCTGCTCAAAAGCCAGAGAGGGACTTGGGTTTTTGGCATCCCAGTAGTTGAGCCGAGATATATTTCAAAGCATGCTGAAAATTGGTAAAGTAAAAAAACAGATATTACATCGACTGATATAAAACACTTATGGAGTTTCTCTATCTAAAACGGATTTGATATCTAAACAGATTTGAAACTAAGTATGCTTGTAAGCGTTATGCTTAAAAAGAGTGTGTGACATAAAGAATATCCATAAAATAGCCCTTTTGACTTTGAATGTGTATAATTTGGACTTTACTTTATCAGATTGATTCGAAAATTTCCCTGACCATATTTAAGAAGTATATAGATCAGGCGGCTGGTAGCGTTAATATTTCAAAAACTTTGTTGCATTTTTTTTTGTACTTAATTTAAAGAATCTAACACCTACTAAAGAGTAAGTCTAATTTTGTCATTATGTCTTAGGATGAAAAACCTCACAGGTGGAAAATCTTTTTTATGGCAATTTCTATTTTCCCTAGGCAAACCCTAAGGGCAAAAAATTATTAAAAATTTCAAACTCAATTTCAGACAATATCATGTATACCATTTGAAAGCTCTCCAAAATTGCTCCAAGTAACCTAATTTAATTTTAGCCTATATTTACCCTAATCTGGGTTTTCAGAAACAAATTTCAAACAACTCATCCAACAGGTCCCTTCATTTTAAAATTTTTCCATTGCCTTGCCTAATTTGAGCCCCGGAATCTCCCCTAGGATCTTGCTTTTGAATTGCCCTACTTATGGCAATTTGTGGGGGGTATTTAAATCAGGGGAATTTCTAAAAACAAACATACTGGAAAGGAATTCACGTCTCAAGCCACCTTGCCCTTGCACCTTCGTTGAAATACTTCACAAATAAAGTTTTGGACGGAATTATCCATGTATTTTTGCAGTGATTCTTCCATTCTGTCCAACATAATGTAGGTCTTCTTCTTCATATCAAGAGTTGGAGGGGAGCAGCTTTTTGAGTTTCTTGGAGGTTGGCAAGATGGGCAGTATGTTAACTATTTTGCTCATATGGTAATGTGTCATCATCTGAGCATATTATGAAAACATTATGTTCAATTAACTCGAATTTTGATGCACAATATTGTGCGTGAGCATATAAGTCAGTCAAACTGAATTGTGCATTACAGACTGGACATGGTTCTGTTTCTTGGATTTGTTTTTGAGCAAGATGCTTCGTTTGGCATTTGGTCTTCTTTCTTTTTTTGATCACTGCATGGAGTGAGGTCTTCTTCATCTATAACGTTAGGAAATTGAGGAAGATCCTCTCCATTGACTTTTATGTATAAAGGGGTTTTTTCCGCATATATGTTTAATTGTTGTTGGGAAGTCCCAAACTTCCACATTACTACAATAAACAAATTCGTCATCTACAACCTTGACATAGTCAAAGTCTGGAAAGTTTGGGATATCATCATGGAACGAGGCCGCAATAGATGATCTAATATCGAGATCTGACATTTGGTTTTCAAATTTGAATACTGTGGCTACCAGTCCCTGCTTATAGTATCTCTTTCTTTTATGTTTTACAAGAACTCTCTTTATCTTTTTAGATGGAATTAAGAAAACGTCTTTTATCAATTCTTTAAATGGCTGGGCTTTGTTTTTTACATCTTTCATGGAATCCTTTTTCTTCCCTTTCCCATTTCCAAGCGAAGGGACATCTTTACCTTTTGCATTTGACTTACTGCAACAGCTGTTATGGCAACAATTATTGATCAATCTTGTTATGTTATTTCTATATACTTTATTGCAAATTTTCGTATTTTGCTGATTTCTGCTGACGTCAGCAAAATTTGAAAAAGAAGATTATGCAAAAATGTTTTTATTAATGATAGGCGAAGGTTCGCTCACTTGCCAAGTGAGCTGCCGTGAGTGGAAATCGAACCTTGATCTCTCGTACAGGAATCAAGGTTGATGACCACTGTACCACGGCACCACGTACCATCATGACGTAATTTATGAAAAGGCCCTATACTGTCAGTGAAAGAAAATACACATTTTTTTTGGTTTTAAAAATCTCCACTACAAACAAAAGAAACATATTAAAAAACAAAAGAAATGTCTTATTTTACCTGTAGCTTTAGATTGCAAAGACAGTTGATTTTCATTTTCACATAGTGACCTTCCACGGGAAAAGGATCACTTTCGTTTTCTATGAAAACAAGGATCGATCCAGTGATTTACCGATAACTTATAAATTTTATCAATAGCAATAGCTTTTTTTATAAATAGATCGATAAGGATCGGTAAAAAAGCCTAATTGATAACTTTTTATCAATGCATTGATAAAACAGGATCGATAAATTCTTATTAATAAAACGAGGATCGGTAAATTCTATTGATAAAAAGAAAGGATCGATCAATCCTATTGATAACAAAGAAGGATCAGTAAGGCCAAAAAAAAAATGCCTTGTTTCCGGAAATGCGGGTGACGAAAAAAAAACTCACCCGGCCGGCCGCAAAATATTTTTTTTTACATTTTTAGATTTTTCTTACACCCTTGATTTTTCTTTTTAAGGAGAAAGAAATACAAAACTTATATGTGTGTTTGCTTCGTTCGTTGATTTTCTTTGAAGGAATAGAGACTTTTTATAGTTGCAAAAGACATAAGCAACCAGGTTTCCAAGGCTTGAGCCCTCAAATTAGCCGAAGCCGAATATTTAGTCCAAAAAAAAAAAAATTTCTTTGACTTCACAAAAAAAAATTTTTTTTTTGCGGCCGGGTGACGTTCAAAAAAAGTTCACCCTGCTGATTTCCGGAAACAAGACATTTTTTGTATTGATAAAAAAAAGATTGGTAAATTCTATTGATAAAAAGAAATGATCCGTTATTTTCTATTGATAAACGAGAGGATCGAATAGGAATTGACAAACTTTTCCTCGCAAGCTATTTTAAAAATAAATTTCTAAGAACTTTTCACTTTTCACAACTTTTCACAAAGCCCACGAAAAATGTAAACATATTCGTCAGCAAAGAAAAAAAAATTCGATTTTCTTTCTTTTGAGAGTTTATCAAATCAAAACCAAAATGAATAGATATTCATTGTGACTAGAGCGCAGACAAGATGAAAATATGCTTTATGTTTTGAGTAATTTTCTTGTAATGAATAGTTGAGGTAAAAGCTACAAGATCTATCTACCAGAATAAAAGATTTCATTGTATGGGTTATGGAAGTGTTCAATTTTTTTTTTTCGTCGTGTTATTAGTGGAGTGGCTTTACGCATTCTAGTGATTTTAATTAGGGCTTTAAATAAACCTCCAATTTTACACCCCATTTCATAGACCTAATAGGACCCTACCCACTGGAAAAATAGGTTCAAAAAAATCCTTCTCTTGTTGAAAGTTAGCTTTATTGCTCCCACCGGAAAATAGCCAATAGTATCTCCACTGAAATTTGAAAAGCATTTCGATCGTCTGAGACAGGGGTGTTTTTGAACTAGCATTAAGGTTAGATTACCAGTAAGCCGTTAGCGTTACTAGTGGCAGACTTACTGAGACAGGGGTGTCCTGAAAGAAAGCAATCAATTAAGTTACGAAGGATGTAAAAAGATGCGAAGGGAAGGCAGCGAGTTTGCTAAAAACAGATATGAAAAGTGGTAAAGTTACAACGAAAAAAAACAAATCAGTTTATGCTATTTGTAAACCAAAAAAATATAATACCCAGCAGACATACAATGTTATTTACAACATTCAAAATAAAGTTCTGACGTTAGAATAACGTTCATTCGTTGCGTTAATAAAACAATATCCCGTGGTCTGCTGGGTAGAACTCATATAATTCGTGCTTAATCTTATCGATAAAAGTTACAAATAGCAACAAGTTCTATTGATAAAAAAGATCGGTAAATTATATTGATAAAAGAAAGGATCGATCCATTTCTATTGATAAAAAAAGATCGGTAAATTCTTTTGATAAAAAACAAGGATCGGTAAATTCTATTGATGATAAAAATAAAGGATCGATCCATTTCTATTGATAAAAATAAAGGATCGATCCATTTCTATTGATAAAACAAGGTAAATTCTATTGATGAAATTTACCGTTAAACCCTATTGATAAAAATGATCGGTAAAAAGTGAAGTAAAAAATATATTTAAAAAATTGAATAAAAAGCTTTTCGGCTTACGCCATCATCAGTTATCATACAAGTAAAAAGAAAGTAACAAATTTATTGGAAAAAAAAAAAAAAAAAAAATTGGAAAAAATGTGAGTAATTAAAAGCAATAAAAATTTTAAGTGACGATAAAATATATTACAGTATAGGGAATTATTAAAAAGCTATAAATATCATTAAGTCTCACGTGACTCCATTTCTGAAAAGCATAAGGCTACGAGTGTCTATTTGGTTATTCAAACTAGGTCCTTTGGTAGCAATAAAGAATGCCTCCAGGATTTTTCTTTGTGTTGAGAATTTTGACGCGTTGACGATTGATTTCCAAACAAAAGAGTGACCTGGGTGTTGTTGAGTAGGTGTTTAGCGGGGGTTCTGTTATGATTGGGGATTTCCCATGTTCAGTCCATCTAACTTCAACATTACGATTCGTTTCCCCGATATAATTCTCTCCACAATCACATGAACCCTCAGTGCCGACCATGGTTTGGTCCGAGGGGGAACATTTTGAAAATTGAGCTCTAGATTGCTTAAAAATACACTCAAAACATGCACATAAAAGACAATTATGACAAATTAAAAAAGAAAAACTTTGCATTTTGCAAAATAACCATTTTTGAAAAAATTATTGGGGGGCATAGCCCCCCAGTTGCTACGGCACTGACCCTCATAAATTTTGCAGGAGGGATGTGGATTTTTATCCTTTAACGTGAACAAAGTATTTACCTTCCTTGTTTTTCAAAATATTGAAAGTTTATAGCGATTGTCAGTGAAATTATTGAATTTGGTGATTTTCCAAAATATTGAAAGTTTATAGCGATTGTCAGTGAAATTATTTGAATTTGGTGAAAAGGTAAAAAGGATCGGTAAATCTTTATCAATAGGTTTTATCAAGAGGATCGATACTTTTTATCAATAGATCGATCCTTTACCGGTAAATCACTGGATCGATCCAGTTTTGAAAACGAAAGTGATCCTTTTCCCGTGGAAGGTCATATATGTTAAAGAAGACAATATGAAGAAGAAATGGTGTAAGTTTCAAGATTAATTACTTTTGCAAAAATGAAAAAACAAAGAAAGAAGCTTTTGCATCTCTACACCGGAGTGCGTTTTTTCAACCATACAGAACAACCAACCAATCAATATCGTGTCGAAGAACAGTTTTAAAGTCAATATAAGTGTCATGGGAATAACCGTGTTGGAAAAGTTTTGAAACAAAAGAACAATGAATATATCGTCGACTGTCAAACCGTTTTTTACTCACAATATTTTTTCTCGACATAGTAATAAATTATTCTTATTTTCTGTTGTTTCTGTTGGGTGGCATATATAATTCCGCATAATTCAATACGCACGCAAAGAAAGCGACGCCGCCTCGCAAATGGCGTGGCGCGAGTGACATCATATAATTAAGTTTGTTAACCCAGGGTATAAATAATGTGACAAAAGTTAACTTCTAGGCTATAATTTATACTAAAGCTATCTTCATAATGGTAACGAATTTTGACGAGACTTTCATACAGAACCGACAGATAACATTAACCACTCGTGCATGAAAAGAATTCCTTTCAGAGTGTTTGCTGTAATTATTGCAATTTAATAATGGCAGTAATAAAAATGTTGACGTGATGTGATTTTGTATTGCTTGTTCTTACTCGTGTTGTCAAAAGTGTATGGTAAGAGTTTTTCTTAAACCAAAAAAGCGTGTATTTTCCTCCACTGACTGTAACAATACTACGTCTGTGCACGTCCTTATTTGTTAAGACTTAATGGGCGGTATACAGAATCTCTTTAGAATCATCAAAGACGCTGTATCCTGCCAGTACAGTCTTTCAGTTGGAGCAACTTCATAAATAATAAGTTTCCATTTTATTTGTCCATGACCTCACTCTATGAATGGGACCTTCAAATGAATTCCTTATATATTTTTTTCTTTTATGCTCTCTGGTAGTTTTTGCACTCCACCCTAAAGAATAATTACCATTTTGGGAAATTTTAAACCTACTTTAAAAAGTAGTATACCTATTAAATTATCCATTCATGAAGAAATAATTACCCCCAACCAGGTAATTAATGAGATAATTAAATTTTTAATAATCAATCTTTAGAGAGAGAGAAGAATCTGTCATTTTGGAGGTGATGAACCCCACTTGACGGTATCTTTCAGCTTAAAACTGTCCTATTTTACCAGCGCAAAAATTGCCTGAGAGAAAAACATAATTATGACTATGATAGGGTTGCTTCTATACATTTTTTAAAGGGGGGTCTGAATATTTCTTATAAATTTCCTAAGGGGGATCTTGAACTCTCTAGAACTAGATACTGAATACCAAGGAAACTAATTTTTGTGGTGAGACGGCTTGGAATTAGCGCATTTTGTAGATCTAATTTTCGCGCAATGGAACTAATTGAACGTAATTGAACACGTGATGAGTAGTAGCCCTTGATGAGTAGTGTCGAAAAGAGGTATATTTCAATATGTTTCGATGTTTAGATCACAAGATCTAGTTTTGAAAGTTTTCATAACAAGTATTTTTTTGCTGACTCAGCAGTTTTTCATAGAATATGTTTGAGGCTAAAGGGTAGGTGTTGAAAACCCAAAGACATTGTCAACAAAGATTACCATGGCGTCAAACTGCATCAACAAAAAATTACACAATTGAACGTTTTTGGCCCGAAATGAACGCTCGTGTCAGCTATCCCATTAAAAGAGCGCTTATTTCAATAGTTGAAGAAGACCAATATGATTTGACAGAAAACGTTTCCAAATATTGTTTTTCATGGATAGCCATCTATATTGCAAATGATGCTGCAAAACACCTTATTGATTCGTGGAATCATCATCGTGTTCCAGGGCGAAATGGATGTGTTCCGATTACCAACATGAGAAATACTAAACAAACTGTTGACCTTCCCAACATCATTATACCCACTGTTCCTGAAGCTATAAGAATGTATGAGGCAACTGGGGATAGACTTTCAAGAGATTTTACCTTTGGGCATGATCCTCTTGCAACTCTTGATGATGCATACGAGAGCCGTGATGCAATGTTCAGGGCTAGTCAGCCACCAGGAAGAGAACTATTTTCAGCAATCGTTCATAATAATCACAAGTCTTTAAAAGATGTTTTAAACATCTCACCAAATGGTGTGATTAATTCAAGTTAAAAACTGTGATCATATAAAAATTTGCAAGCCTAATTTGTGACCTGATGATATCCACATAATTATTTTAACCCTACTTGGGCTGGGAGGGCCAAAGTGCCCCTCTCAGATTTTTCTTATCTGCTCTAAAACTGTATAAAGTTAAGGCTAATGAGAGCTTTTTCTGCAAAAAATTAGCGTATAGTGTAGCCATCTAAAAAATTGTGCAATTGTTTCAGGTGACTATGTAAACAATAGAACAAAAGAAAGAAAAAAAAAGATCTCTTTTTACAGAAATTTGTTTTCCATAATGGATGTGTTTGAATTACTTTCCATTCAACCAGATTCAACATCATGTTATTCTCCAAAGCCCATTTATTAATAAAACGGTTTAAATCTTCTTGCAGTTTGAAGGTGTCAATCAGGTTTTGGATTGCTTTCTTCATTCTTGTGTTGTCTGCAAAACTTGACTATGTTGAATATCCGACATTTTTGTTTCTGTGACCAATTATGATGATAAATAGCAGTGGTCCTAACACTGAGCCTTGGGGGACTCCGGAAATCATCTGGGCTGCCTAAGAAATTGCAGCATCAACTACAACCACTTGTTTCCGTTTGGTTAAGAATGACTCAATCCTTGTCCATATCAAGAGTTTTCCACTAAGGCCAACTGAATGAATAATAAGATAAATAAACAGAAAGAAATAAATAAATTTTTGTGGTTACTTATTTTCAAGAACTTTCACAGTCAATTCTTTTGAAATTTCCCTACTTTCTTTCGACCTCCAAAAGGTTTTAACAAATATAACAAAAAATATAAATTATAAAGTTTAACTTATGTTGTTGACCTTTGGCCCAGCGCGCAGCGGTATGGGCCTTTAAAACGCAACTGGTCGCAAAGATTTGACTTTGTCGGGGCCTATGCGCGCAATTATCAATTGACTCGTCCAGGCTAAAATAGAATTATCTGACTTTCTATTGTGTGCATGCGTAAGAAAAAACCACATATAATTAATACCTTCAACTTATATGGTCACATCGTTCTTTCTCTCAAAATATTAAAGTAATTAAATTTAATTGCTCGCACGACTCGAGTCAATACATCAAAAAGATTTACTCCTGTAAATTTGTATTGCAACTCTGCAACAAAAAAAATATGTTGACACTGCTAACACTGCTGGGCCTTTACGCCGCTCAGGCTTTCTTGTTTAAATTTCTTTACAGTTTAACTGATAAAGCTCTAAAAAGAGGCAAACAGGTGATGGAAGAATGTTTCTCTTGGGTGGGGGGTTTTCAAAACAGGGCATGATAAAGGGGTAAAAACACCCGCCCCAACTTTGTGCATTACTAAGTTCTTTTTATGTTTTCCTCTCAGAAAATGCAAACAAAAATTGACCATATTTTGCATTGTGTTATGATTATATATTTCCTTTTTTCATTTAGAAACAAAAAATGGACAAAGGAAAAGTGAAATGTATCATAAAAAGCCTGGAGATGGATCTGCGCAGGTCTTTTTTAACCATAAATGATTTCAGCCAAATGTTTGATTTAAATAGAGAGGCGATTCATATTTAAAATACGTCGATCCAGTGGAAAATGTTCCCAAAAATGTCTGGCCATCGCATGGTGGTAGCTTTAATATTCCGTTCCTTGTGAAGGAAGTCTTTGTTGTGGGTGTGTCACTCACCAATATGGAATCCACTGGAGGTGGGAGAAGAGGAGATGCTGCTTCTGGTTCTCGTACGGTTCCTGGATTTAAACGAAATCATCCAAATACTCCTGTAAATAATACTGTTCCTGCACCACCCAAAAAGAAGCCTGCAGCAAAGCCTTCCAAAATTTCGGTTTTACTGAGTGCTATAAACCTTGATAAAAATGAGCCTTACTCCTTTTAAGAGGTCCCGATTGATTTATCTCATGTTGAGGAAAGGCACAATGAAGTTTTGGTCAGGACAATCATAAAAGAAATAATTTGACGAGTTGGCGGATTACACTACATTATAACCAACAAAAAAGGCCACCCAGTTAGGGATATGCCTAACACAAGAGGTAGATCTACTTAAATAATTTTTGAAATTACATACCACCACCCAAATTCTCGGAAGCAATATTTTACTACTCGAGTAGTATAGGATTTTGGGATATTTTGGCATAGATGACATTTTTGCTATATTAACACTTTTTTCTGAAGCTAAAATTTAAGATAATAGCGAATATAAAAAAATTGCGCCAGGTTGTAGCAAGTGCTTCACTTATGTTCCAGATACCTGAACCCCTGGCGGCATATTACGGCAAATAAAGATTGTCTAGCATAGCAACAAGCCAACCGTGATATTTGGTGAAATTTGGAAGCTATAGCTGTACTAAATCCAAATGCTCCATCCAACCTATGTATTTTAACTAAGGATTTCAGACACAGGAGAACCCTTATTTTTTACCTTTTTGGTCGGAAAAACACCAAAAATTGCATTTTTTGCAATTTTTTTCATGATTTTCATAGACTTAAGTTATTTGGCCTTAGCAACAGGCAATTATTTCAAGATTTGAGTCATTCATTCATTCACTCAGGCCCAAAATTAAAAAAAGATCTAAATTCGGTCACAGACCCTCAAATTTTTGAAAACTTGAGAATATTTTTGACTTGATCTGGTTAGTTTTCATGAAAGCTTTCCAACGGGTTTTTTTCCCAGTTTTTCAGCTTTTGGGCACACTGCAGTATACGAAAATCTTTTCACAAATTTTGATATTTTATTTTTATTATATATTTTTTTTTTTTCGTTTCTCTTTAATCACCAAAAATATGGTATAATATATAACTCTTGTTTGAAAAAATAATTTACACTTAAAAATTTCGTTTTTATTTACTTTTTTTTATAGACTAACTGACAAACGAGTTGGAGTGACTTCGCTTCCCCGGGGGCGGGCTCATAGATCCGCTACAGGGCCTATCCGTATGGAAGTATGATATGCCCTAGGGAAAGCCAGGTCATCTCGCTTACCCGTATAGAATAAAAAGGGAATCACCTAGGATGAGCCCGCTGATATGTGTCACTTAACAAAGAAACTGTGATTCCCTGACCTGTATGGGAGTAAAACCTCGATAGAAATCAAAATCAAAATCAAAACAAAAGGTAGTAAACCCAGGAGTAAAATCTCAAAAACCAACAACAGACCTCAAAAAATCAAAACAAAGTATAAGAGAGGGATACTCTGGTCTGGTTGGTGTATGTAGAGAATTAGCTGCAATAACTGAGGATAAACATAAGGCCTAGAGACACAGACAAGGGGAGAGCGGGGGTAGAAGATAAGGAGAGAAAAAGTCTCTACAGACCTGACTGTGAGTCCACAGTTACTGACAGCTATATATCTAGTAGATAAAAAAGTGTAGTTTTATGCACCAGGGATATAGTGTTCTAGTAAAGACTTTAATAGTATTCTGTTTTTATTGATATGCCAGTTCTCTATTAGTTCCCGAATTCTGACAATGTCCTCACTGTATTCAGCATTTGTGATGTCATCGTTCCCCAGGTCAAACTTGATTTTACTACACATGACGGTTGAGGGTAGGTTGATTCCATTACACAAGGCTATATTGGCAGCTTCAGAAGCAAAGGAGTAATCAAAGCAGACAGTCGAGGTGGTGGTCGCCGCAATTGTATAATCTGAGGTCAGAGGATTCGAGAAGAGCTGTTTCAACAGAGAAAGTTTACGTTTTTCCAACAATTTCGAGATGTCAGGGATGTTATATACAAGGTGGAGGTGGTTTCGACTATTCTTTGAGACGTTGAAGAGTGATTTAAGACAAGTTCTGGCGGAGATGTCCAGTTGGTTCAATTCATTTTTATTTAATGTACACAGTTCAAGTCCATACAAAAGCTTAGGAATCAAAATGGAGCTGAACAGAGTAACAATTGAATTAGGGTGACAATGACGTATGCCTGCTGTTATGAGTGAGGTTGCTGCTGCCCAGAGTTCAGATACACGACTATCTTTGTGTTTATTAAGGCTGATAAATCCCCTTTTGACGCACCAGGAGAAACCAAGGTGGATTAGCTCGTTTTGTGGAAGCACAGGTATACCGTTGAGGGTCAAGCTAGGATTATCGATAGGACAACTGCCTGAAATGACGAATTGAGTTTTTGATTTGGATAAGGTGTGACAAAATTAAATACCGTTGTTTTGGCCAAACAACTCACATATCCTGATCATACGTTGGAGTTGTGATAGACACGGACTTAGGAGAACTATATCGTCTGCATAAGCAATTATTGAAGTGTTGAAGTCATTTGGGAGGAATGTTCCAATATTTGAAGATTGAATGGAGTTCAGTAGGTCTTCAGTATATATATTGAATAAGTATGGTGACAAAACACTTCCCTGGCGTACACCTTGAGTCAGAGGGAACAAGGCTGAGAAATTTGAGGCGTAGTGAACGATTGCAGTACCATTTAAGTAGAGTCTGATTAAAAATGCTATGACTGTGTTGGAAATGTTTTTGTCGGCCAGTTTTTTGAAGAGTGTATGCCAATGAGCATTATATAATAATATGATCTTAACACTTGGGTTAATCAGAGAAGGATTTTTTTCTATTTCCTTTCAACTCTCTATTCTGATCTGTACAGTATGAATCTAAAATCTACATCCCATTTCATTTAAAGGTATTGTGAATTGGCGAAACAAGTCAACAGTGCGGGCAATCGATACAACACAATACAAAGCCTGGCGAAAAGATGTGTTCAACATGGTGAAGGGTGATTTTGATGTATATGATGACTCTGACTCAGATTCATTTTACCTCCCATCACTCCCTGATTTCTTAGAGACAAACACAATTAGTAGCTCATCCAGCTCGTTCAGTTATCTTTCCGAAACTATTACCGCAACACACTCATCAGTACTATCTTCATTAACAACAACGACGACAACTTCTTCAGTAACACTTTCTGCAGCAACATCCTCCTATGTTTCAAACCGAGACAGAATTGAAATTAAAGTTTCAGCAGAGCTGGAGCAAGATCATTTCATACCAACAGCAAATGATATTGATGAGTCAAACGTCGTTTCCAAAGCAAATGTAAAAAGCTGCTTCGATTGCCCAATTTGCACATCTTGCAAATACGAAATTGTGTTCTGTCACACCTGCAATCAATTTGCAGGCTGTGAAGATTGCATTAATCGAGTTAATTCATGCCCACTTTGCCGGGCTAGTTTTTCTATCACATGTGATGATTGTGCCAGGGTGACCAACGGTCGCCCTAAATCAATAACCATTCCTGGGTTACGTGACATTTTAGAAGGTGACGACAATTGAATATTCTAGAGAAAAATTTTCTTGATTTCTTTCTTTTGATTTTTAAGGATTTTTATTTTTTGATACATTTGGATGGACTTGAAGATATGTTGGTTTACCCGACCCAAGATTTTGGAGGTGCGTCAGTCGGTCGGAAATTTCTTTTATTTTACTGGTTTCGTCCAATTTTTCAAGTTTCCTTTTGATTTTCGGAGGAAATATTATTTTCTTTAGGAAATATGATGATAAAATCTTTTGGGTCGGCAGGTTCTGAGAAGGGTCGGTCGGTTCGGGTCGGGTGACAGTGTTAGCTTTTGTTTTGTTTTTTTGGATGAGTTTTTGAAGAGTTATAATATTTATTTTAAAAAATATAAGTGGAAACCTTTGAAATCAGTTTTTTCGAAAGAAATTTTTTGCATGACCAGGTGAAAAATCTAATGAGCTTTCCAGGCAAAATTCTCATTTGGAAATTCCATATATTTTAAAATATTAAATATTATCTTTTGACGAAAAGTTTGATGAAAAAGCCAGGATAAAAGAACTTGGGACCATCATTTTGCTAAAATTTAATTTTGTGACAGTCAATCAATAGCAAGAATTTATTAAGCTTTTCAAAAATTTAACACAACATTTTAAACATTTAGTGCGAGTGTGTAGGCCAAGGTTTTGGTCTTTATTGATATTGGTTTATTCTTGATATTTATTAAGGAACCTTTCACATCATAATTTATGATGTCATTTTGCCTAATTTCCGTAATATCTCCTGATATATTTATTCTTAGATATAGGTTGTGGCCTTTTTCAATAAAATTTCATGCTCTTCCAATGTTTCAATCTCGACGAATTCTTTTGGTTGCCATGGTAACCAATAACGTCACGGGTGACTACTACAAAATTGTGAACAGAATTTTTTTTCATAGTAAGTAAGTAATAGTTTATTTCATGTTGACGAAAAGGTAGCAACAAAGGCTAATAAAAGACAACGCTACTTTACAATTGAAAAAAACTTATGTTTTGTTGGCAGCTCATCGTCGCTGCTACTGAGGCTAGATATTGACAGCTTTTGGTTGGCAAAGTTTTTGTTTGCTTTTATCAAGTGAAGGTTATCTGTTCTGGGACTTCCTCTCACACGTCAAATGAAATCACCATCACATTCGGAGTTCCATTTTTTAGCTTTTTCGCACATCTCTTTGATTTTTCTTCTTTCATTGATGGTGAAATCATCAGTGATGCTTAGATGATATCCAAGCCACTTCAACTTTTTTAAGGCTTTAAGGTTGCTCATGATTCTTTCTTTTTCTTCTTCACTTTGCAAGGTCACCTTTATCGGACGATTTTTCTTCGCCTCATTTTCATGTGTGAACCCAATACGATGTTGATGCGTTGGTTTGATGTCGCGGATGCCGATATCTTTGAGCAGATCCTCAATTTCCTTTTTGTCCTCTTCTTGATCTTCTTCTTTCGTGTCTTCAGCTTGTTCACAAAGTCCATGAATTATGTCTCGTTTTTCTCTCCTCTCCTCTTCTTTTTGTTCCGCAACAACAGATTTAAGATTTTCCTTGTGTGCTTTGGTTATATCAGCGTAGGTTTTACGGGATGACTCTTTCATAGAATCTTTTGTCCGTTGTATCTCTTCTTTTATCATTTTCCTTGTTTTGGCTTCTAGGTCGCTCATCTTTTGTGTTAGCATTTTTTCGATGTCGTTGTTGATGACTTCTCGGTTTTTGGTTAGTTATTTTTTGACTTTTTTAATTTCGTCGTCTTTTTTAGCAATCTGCTCTTGCATCATATGGTACTTGTTTTCTCCGATTTTACTTCTTAAGGATCTCGTTATTCGCACACAATTGTGACATACATATTGATTATTGTATGTGTTAGCGAATATTTGCAGTTGGTAAAGTGGCAATTGTGTGTAATTCGTAATGTACCATACGTTGGCAGCTACGGCATTTGAGCCGATTTTGATCTTCATCATCAATACATGTAACAAGGGTGCATGTTGCAGTTGTGTTTGCTGCTTCAATTGGTGGGTCTTGGGTGTTTTTATCGCGATTTTTGTTCATATTTAGCGAATTTCGATGGTTCTTTGAGTTTCCACCATTTTTTGAAAGCGATGCAGAACACGTCTTGACTATTTGACGTCAAATAAAAGACTGATTTTTTAAAAAACTGACTCATATTTTAGCTCCTTAACAGGGTTCAGATAGACCCTAGAAAACCTGGAAAAATGGTCATTTTTGAAAATAATCAGGGAAACCCAGGGAAATTTTTTTTCTGAGGAAAATAGCCATTAAAGATCTTGGTATAAATAGCTAAGGCAAGCATTGTTACTTTATCATCAAGTATTATGTTATGTGGACCTTTTTAAAAAATTAGTCATTTTAAATCTTTTAGCTCGTAACCACTCAGGGAAAAAGTGCCCAAATCAACAAATTTCTCAGGGAAAAATGGCTTGAAAATCAACAAAAACTCAAGGAATCTTAGGGAGTTTCATTTGTTAAGCCTGCTGTCCACTAGGCTATATTTAGCTATCGCAAAACGATGAACTATAAATAACACTGTCTATCGCGAAATAAACCTGTGTATCGCGTTATTTTATTTTGCGATAGGGAGTGAAAAAGTTTTCACTCAAGATTTTTATCCAATCGCGAAACAAACATTTCACGATAGTTTTTAACAATAGAACCACCTGCATTTCTTTTATTTCAATGTTTACATAAGATCAAATTACACGCGAGGGAAGAAAAAATGAGAGAAATTCATTTTGCGATAAGAACATCTTCATATCATGAGAGCATTTTTGACTTTTGGTGTGTGATCTTGTGTGATTGTATTTTGAGTCAACATGCCAAGAGGAAAAAATAATTTAGAAGAAGATGAAAATCTATCTGAAGCCGTCAGAAATTACAAATGTTTGTATGACAAGTCGCATCCCGAGCACAAAAATAAACCAGTGAAGCAGAAATGTTGGAGTGAAATCGAAAAATATCTTGGAATGGAAGAAGGTAAGAATATAATCCACCGATTTCCCTGGTTTTTATCAGACGATTTATTTTACTTTATACCGATATTGTAAAGATTTCCTTTAGCAGAAGCTTGATTACTTGGATAGTTTGAGGTAAAACACAACTCAAAGCCTCAAAGCCATACAAGAGTGAAAAAAAATTTTTCTTAAAAAACCCTTGATTAATTTTACCAAATATCTATCCTACTTCTAAAATGTTGTTGGATCTTTATGAATGATTAATTTGATTTTCCAGATACAGCTGAAAAAGCCTGGGACAACTTGAAGAAAAGATACTCCAGAATTAGAAACACGTACAAAAAAGCAGTCGTCTCTGGAAAAGGCCGGGACGACGTAGCTAAAGAAGAAAATGACCTCAGAGAATACGTATTTCTAACGTGGCTGGACCCATTTATAAAATCGAGAAAAACGAAAACAAACGCACCATCATACAACTGCGACTATATGCAAGTCAACGTAAATGACGATTATGAGGAGCCGCCTGAAGAAACACCAGAAACGCAAGAATTTGATCAAATTTGTGGAGGAGACCAACAATTGGAACAACAACTTTTCGATAGCAATGAGTCTGTAGAATACCCACACATCACCTACCGTTGTTAACATTGCAAAGAAAACAATGATTTCACGCTCCATTGACGAAGCTACTTCTTCCAATCGTAGGGAAACGCTTACCCTTTTAAAAGAAAACATCTTGAGCGGTGAAAGTAAAAGCATTGGTGCTGCAAATGAAACTGGTAGCTTAACTACTGAAAGTGATAAAACTGTACACGTAAACAAAATAAGACCCAAAATAACAAGCAAGGTGACAGGAAAAGAAAAATGGACCAAAAAGAAGGAACCGAATCAAAGAGCTGATGATGTAGAGAAGAAAATTCTTTCCACAATGGATAATATCAACAACCGTCTAACCAAACCAAGCCAAGCTGAAACAGAAAAGGATGAGGATGATCTATTCGGTGAAATGATCGTCAAAGAGCTGAAAAAATTATCGCGACCTATAAAGTTTCAGTTCAAGCACGAAGTGAACAATTTGCTTTATCGGTTTCAAATCGAGCAGTTGAAAGCTGAAGAAACGGTAAACCAAAGTCGAATAACACCAATTTTTAGCCCTCAATCCTCAAGTTCAAATATTTCCATTGACTCAAACGCAGTTTACCTCCAAAACATGAATCAAAATAACATGGACTTTCAGTAAAAAGTAGGATTCTACAAAAATATTCTTTCTTTTGTTGGACACTTTGACTTTTCGAGTACGTTCTGATTCCCAAAACTAACATACAATACTTGAGACGTGTAAAATATTGCTATTTATGTTGTTTTTTGTTCTTAAAAAATACTTTTTAATAGTTGTATACTTCACAAACAAAAGATAGACTGTTCAAAGCTTAATATAATGCAAAAATATGTTCTGAGTTCAATAATTTCCCCAAGATGTTCATTCGTTTCCAGTGCGTCGTACATAGGATAATTGCCAAGGTAAAGCTCCTTCATCACTGTTCACGTACTGCTTTAACGCTTCTCTCATTTTATTTGCATCTTGTTTGCGTTTTCCTCCTTTGCATCGATTAATTGATCTAAAACAACCACTTTCTTCGTCACCAACAATACTTCGCCACTCCCCACGTTTGATCTCACCACTGCCATTTTCTGAATCAATAAATCCACTTGGACAATATAAGGCGTTTTCAGTCTGCCTCAAATAATTATGTAGACAAATAGCAGCTTGTGTGTAGCGCTCAATATTATCGACCGAAGCTTTGATTGGTCGACTGAAAATTCGCCAGCGTGCACTTAAAATGCCAAAGGTATTCTCAATGACACGTCGGCAGCGAGATAGACGGTAGTTGAACGCTGCCTGCTCTTCTGTCAACTTACCACAGTACGGTCGCATTAACCAAGGTTGTAGAGCAAATATGGCGTCTCCAACGAGGTAATATGGTAAGGGACCATTATTGTAGCCTTTTTTAATTTCCGGCTCTGGAAGCCCTGCAGTACCACTTTCCAATTGACACCCAAACTCCGAATTAGCCAGGACACCACTATCATTACTGGAACCATACTGCCCAACATCAACAAGACTAAAGCCATACCTTGCATCGCATACAGCCATTAGAACATGACTGAAAAAGCCTTTGTGATTGAAAAATAGACTGCCACTTCGAGAGGGTGCCTCCATTGCAATATGCTTACCGTCGATTGCGCCGACTACGTGTGGCAGCTGCCACAGATCTTCAAAATCAATTGCAATTCTCCTCCATTCACCTGGTTTTGTCGGTGGTGAAACATAGATCGGCTGTAGGACTCTCCAGATTGCAAGAGAAGTTTCGCTCAAGATTCGGCTGACTGATTTGTCACCGACTCGAAATTGGAATGCTAATGACACTTGTGAATCTCCAGATGCCAAAAATCTCAGTGTGAGGGCCAATCTTTCACCAGGAGTTATTGCTTCTCGGAATTTCGTGTCTTGCTTTTTGATCAGAGGTCCGACTAAACTAAGAAGGTGGTCGAAGCGTTCCGGAGACATGCGAAGGTACCTAAAAGCAATCATAAAGTTTATTTTCAAATTTATTGACGAATTAATACAAAGCATGTCACGAATTAAAAATATTAATTCGTAGAATTTGGTAGATATTTGGTTTTAAAGAATCATTCCCTACCTGAAATGAGATTCTCTATCTGTAATTCTGAGCTCCTGAACCAGTTGGTGGTAGGCTCCTTTCGTTTTTCGATGAAGGAAGATTTCCTTTACCCAGACTTTACGTTTCTTCTTCACTTTTTCTGACTTCCGTTGCCTATGTTTTAAAAGCAAGCAAGAAAGAAGCGCCAACTGTAGCTCTTCCTCCTCTCTCATCTCGAAGTTTTGAGGAAATGATTTTTATTTCGCGATTACACTGTTTTATAGTGGACATGTAAAATCTAAAAATAACTTCAGACATGCGATAAGGTTTCGCGATAACATTTCGCGATAACTAAAAATAGCACTAGTGGACAGCAGGCTTTAAAGCCTATTTGAACCCTGATAAAACCAATATCAATAAAAAATAACTCTACCTCTCTTTCATGGACACGAATAACATACACACTTGCACTTATTATGAGAATTTATGAATGAAAAAGTAAAAAAATGATAAAATTGGTGTTCAGGGTTTCCTAGGTTTCAGGGTTTGTAATTCATTTATCAAAATATTAGCATAGAATCCCTCAGAAACGTCAAAAAACGAGAATGCCTTTAACACTTTGCTCAGTGGTAGTTTGAATAGTTGAATTTTAAACCCAAATAATTTACGTCTGTTTGTGTATTTTACAGACCAGAACTTAACAAGCCCATCTTGTACTTTCAGATGTTTGGCATTTGTATTTATTTCGTACTTTGTGATTAGGTTTATTTTATGGTTTTGTATTTTTTGAAAAACGAAAGATTCTTTTGATATTTAGTTACTATACTGTATATTTTGTATATGAGATTTATTTTTATTAATGTTTCAAAATTATATTGAACCCTTTTTATAGCGGCAGTCATCTGAAAACTTCGAAAAAATGTATTATGTTTTAGAGGATTGTATAATACTTTGAATCGCTTTTGTGATTAATTGCTGTTTTTATAAACAAACACATTTTTGGTTCAGAGATTTGAAAAATTTTGAAAAAGTTATCCCAATATTTAAAAGAACATAGAGTGTTTATGGCAATTTTAGATATTTATTTAGATTTGATACATCTTTTGATATTAATTTTGGTAGAAATATACTTTACTGCATGAAATTTCGCGGTATGAAAATTTTGCGGTCATTTCGAACCTCGTTTCCATATATCCTAGGCATTATGGTTCTAGAAAATACCCTGGCTTTTGTTTGGCTAAAACGGCGAAATTTTCATGCATTAAAAGTGTTTATTGCCGACCCAAAAAAATATCAGCGTTTTGATTGGTCGAGAGCATCGAGATATTTGCGATATTTCATATTTCTTTAGTCTGGAAATATGACCGCGTTGACTTTTGGGGGACTGGGTAAGCGGCGGGAGAAAAATCAAAACAAAACAGCCGAAAAGAACTGACTTTCGGAGAAACTGGCTTGGGAATCAAAGGGAAAAACACAACAAAAATATGTTCAGATTAACTTTTACTTTGGAGTTCTTCCATAAAAGACACTAAAATCAAATCTGATAAACTAAGAAATTGTAAAACTACTTGACACGACCCAAATATTTTCAGCTTTTGGTATAAAATTCGTCCGTATGTAACCAAACAGTTTTTTATCAATGCATACAAAAAACTTGAGATTCTTGAATGCTTGCCAGTAAGATTTCTCATAACATAGCAAGGGAAGTGGTGATTTTTGAAAAAGTTCTCTCCTAATTCTCCTTCTTGACGAGGTACGTCCTTGAATTGTAAACTCAACAATCATTTATACATCTTCCTTCTAAAATTCGAAACAATTAAAGCTTGACGACAATCAAGAAAGTATCCGAATTGTTTTGCTCTTGAAAAAAATGTTATTCTTTAACCATTATTACAAACATACATTTCCATCATGGAACTCCTTTCCTCTGTTATTCTTTTCCATGCATCGAAACAAAAACATAGAAAAAGAATGAATGTTATCAATCTGATTAATCCAACGATGAAGGGTTCCTTCTCTATCGAAACAATACTGTACACCATCTGCATTTTGAATTATCAATCTAGAAAATATCAAATACATCTCTGAAAAATCTGCAACTCTTCAAAACAAAACTTCTCGATCGTAAAATGATCGAAAATGCTCCTCTGTTTTGTTTTTGTGTGAATATTGTCGGCGGGAACATATCGAATGTTTTATTGTTCGAATCTAACGTTCGAATTAGATTTTCGAATAAAAACATTCGAAACTACACAGAAGAAAGAATCAAGGCGGATGTAAGTTTTAAAACAAAAACAAAAATAAATTTATATCAGGACAATTTTTTTGAGTCGACAATAAATTAGTTATCACATGACTTCTCGTGCAATACTCGATATTTTACTCGTTCCGAGATTTTACCGATATTTTTCCTCGCCTAAAGGCTCGGAAAAATATTACGGAAAAATCTCGGAACTCGTAAAATATTTCTCGTATTGCACTCGAAGTCATGCGATAACTAGTACATATTTTTAAGTATATTTTGTGAAAGCAGGTAATGCATCTTTTGATATTTATTTTCAGTCCATCTTTTTATGAGATTTACTTTTGATACCTGTTTTTATGTATTTTGAAAGAAAGAACGTCCATTTAAATTCACCAAGTCCGTGGACATATTAACCTAATCGATTGCTTTTATAACATTCAACAATTGTTTTCGTTCAGATAAGAAAGATGGTATATCCACTTCATGATTGATATACCTCTGATGCCATAGCACTCTAGCACATTCTTTAGAAGTCTTCGATATGGCTAAAATTCAACTTAGTAATGATGTCTAAAGGATAGAATTAAAAGACTCGGCATAAAATAGTAATGTGACTTAAATTGACGGATTTAAGGACAATTTCGAGCAAAAGAGATCGCCGTGAAGAAAAAAATTGATCAGGAGATATTTGGTCTTACGGGAGATAAATCGGGAAAATTTAATGTGGCTGAGTTAACACGCCATACAAGGCTGAAAGTAAAAAATTCACGGCAGTAGAGTTTGGAACAAACAGACGATCAATCTTGCCACTTTTCATTCAAATGGTTTTGCCTGAACCGACCTTTGAGACAGGTCAGTCTTCCGTGCTAGAAATCGCTTGCGTTTTTTGGACGAGCTCAGTCGAAACCTTGATCAAAACAAGACTTCCTAACTAGCCATAGCTGTCACTAAATGCCACCACATTTAGACTGCTTTTTAGGAAATTTTATTTTTTATACAAGAATGACATTTAGAATGCTAAAACCATAAAAACTTAATTAGGACCAAAATAGAAATGAGCAAAAATTAAGCTAACAGATCACAAAAGTGAAAAAGACTGAAAGCTTAAGAAGTGAAAAATAATTTCAGCCTCAATTCAAAATGCATGAATAAAATAAGTATTTACAGTACGTTCTGGTATACAACGGTCAATAAAATGTGAAGAAACCTTGACATAAATCATTTTATAACTGTTTATTTCAAAAGAATTACATGTACATCTTTGATACCGTAATATTAATAACTGCATCATTCAAAAGGTATATTTGGTTGAATTGTCGTTACCAACTTTATTATTTCAATAGGATGAAATTTCGCGAAGAATTAATTTCTCGAATGAGCCATTTTTCAGATTTCTACCGTCAAAAGGTGATACATTGCACTACTCTGCCATACTTTTCACTGACCTTATTTCCTTTGTTTTACTCACAAAATTCTGGTCATCAGATTGAAACTCCTGTTTACAGATAGACCTTTCCGATAATACCTCGGCCATCTTGATTTTGTAGGCAAAATAGCAACTGTTTCTAACACGGCAGCCAATGAGAATTTTTCATTGGCTGCCGTGTTAGAAACGGTTGCTATTTTGCCTACAAATCAAGATGGTCGCGATACTGTATTATCGGAAAGGTCTATTGAAACATGCGATCAATTACAATCTAAACACAACAAAAATTTGCTTTCGTTTTTTAAATTGCTATTCGGTAAAATACACAGTGAAAAGTATGGCAGAGAAGTGCAATGTATATATCACTCTTCGACGGTATATTATTATAGATTCCAATATCAGCAAACCTTTCTTGAAGGATAAAATTTTCTTACATCTTGTTCGTAAACAATGAAAGTTTTTGCATCGGTATTTCCATGGGTCATTTCAGTACCGGGTGCGCCACAAAAAAGTTTCTCTCTTTAAAACTAATTTTCTCGAAATCTAAAAATTTTAAAAGAACCATTTCTATTTCATTGGAAAGAAGAAAGATAGAATTAAATTTTGATGGATCATTTATTAAATTCGATTCAGTAAATCAAAAGTTATATTCAATTGAATAGAAAAGTTACTTTCGAAGTGTTGAAAAACGTTAAAAATCGACCTATCAAATTAAACAGAAGCATCATTACATGATACATCAGTATTTTCGTTTCAGTCGTTAAAGATGATAATTAGCTGTCTAAATGACCTTTTGTTGTATAAAGGAAGGTTAAATTTCAATGAAATGAAGAAAATTCATCGAAAAAGGCCAAAATATCTGGTAAAATTCATGAAAATACATCAAATACGGGTTTCGAGGTACATCCAGCCTTACATAGACTTTATCAAGTCTAGAACCAAAAATATGAGGAAAATTTCGGTAAAAGTAAATTAAAGTGATTTTCTTGAAGATTTTAAACCCTCTCGACCCTTCAGTTTAAAAATTTGTGTTTAGTTACTGAAAAATGCTCTTAATCATGTAAAGGCTATTGTGATTGCCAATTTTAAAATAATAATTTGATAGGTCGACTTTTAACGATTTCGAGCACTTTCTGAGCATAACTTTTGATCTAATGAATCGAATTTAATAAGTGACCCATCAAAATTTAAGTTTATCTTTCTTCTTTTCAATGTAATGGGAATGGTTCTTTTAAAATTTTTAGATTTCGAAAAAATTAATTTCAAAGAGAGAAACTTTTTTGTGGCGCACCCGGTATGTACCGACCCAACAAAATTATTACAACTTTCAACAAAAGAGTCAATATTAAAAGTGCACACGATACATTTAGGGAGGCCTCCGAAGAGTGACCCAAATCACAGGATTGCGCAAAAATTCAGTGTCGATCGCAACTAATGAAAAATGACCAAATCATAGCTCATCCTGCAATTTTGACTATATATATGCAACAATTTGTCAAATAACACATCACGCTCCAAAATTTTGTCAAATTACAATATCACGCTCAAACTTTTAATCACGCCGTCACGTAAATTGCTGGGGTTAACTCATTAAGGATCATTCCGTAAAGAAATACTTGCAATGCAATTCCGATACCGATTTTTTGGGTATGTTTCCTCCTTTTAATTTATTTTTCATCAAATTTATTTTTCATGTATGAATTCCGAAAAAGGGGAATAAAGACTTTATAATACCGAAATTTCGAAGCAAAAATTCATGGATTTCCGATACCGAATCAATTTCAGAATACTGAAATACCGAAGAAAGTTTGCCCGATTTTTGAAATTCTGAAGAAAGAAGGATCGATTTCCACTATTCCGAAACCCCGTACGCCCCCAACAAATTCCACCACCTTGCAAATTTTCGTTATCAAAATAGTTACGAAAATTACTCTATTATACGAATGTTTACAAAATCTTGTCGCAATTTGATGTACTTTTGTGCGTGCTTAATTGTAGGGGGTTCATTTTGCAATTTTTGGAGAAACATATCAACCCACTTCACTTTATAATGACCCCTCCCCATTTTATGACATTTATGCAACGAAGTGCCAAAATTGGCCAAATACCTTCATTTCCTAGGTTTTTTTAAGTAAAATCAGCACTTAATAATGACCCCCCCATTTTGTTGATTTTTATGTGGAGTACCATATCCTCCCCTGCTTACTCCAGCCCCTCCCTACAATTAAGCACACATGAGTAGGTGATAGGAGGGGTGTTGGATAAGAGTAAAGGATTCATTAGCATTCGGTACGTTTTAAGCTTTTGGTTTCTGTAACAATTTATTTCCACTATGCATTTCTATGCACAGGAAAAAGTCATCAGACCACACGGGTGGGAAAACTTAAATTCCGACGCCGTAATTTTCAAAAATCAATTTTTGCGTGTGATTTTATAAACTGATAAGGTGTGATTGTTTTGGCAGTGTGATTTCCGATATCACACTGCGGAATTTTTCAAATAGTTATTTTTATTTTTTTTAATTCGGTGTGTGAAATCCAATTCAACACTTTTAAACTTCACTGAAAAGGCTTTATTGAAATGACACGTGTGATTTCTAATTTCCGCAGACAAATGAAGTTTTTCAGCATGTTGTACACTTTAAATTTTCGGCGTGTGAAATCCAATTTAACACTGAAAAGGCTTTATCAAAATTACACGTGTTAATTCTAATTTCCGCAGGCAAATAAAACTTTTCAGTATGTTGTACACTATAAATTTTCGGCGTGTGAAATCCAATTTAACACTTTTTCAAACACTGGAAACTATAGTCCAAGAAGTATAAAACTTACACTACAAAACTCTAAAAACGTAGAAGGACAAGATAGAAACAAGAAATTGCAGTCATTAGTTCCCACGGGTGGTAAAGTCAAATTAACACGGTGAGAAAGTACAATTCCCACCCTTGTACTACGCATGCGTAAAGAAAACCACAAGTGAAAATTGGGTCAAAACTGTTCAGATTGCATTCAAATCATAACATTATAAGGGTGTATTCGATCAGTCTGTAACACAACGCTAAAGGCGAGGCGTCCCGCAAGGGCGGCCTCATTCGTTCGCAATGGACTTGTGTCGCAAGGGCTCAGTGGATCGGTGAGACGGGTTTGAGGTCATTAAATTGGCTCTCTAGTGCAGCTCCACTGTTGTGACAAAAGTGCCGGGATTCTCAAAGTAGCGCAAGTACATGACAGAACGAATGGGAGCTATCGAGCCAATGCTCACGAATGATCGAATACATTTAACAATTTATCAAATACAAATCAAAGCCATTTTCCAAAAACTTGATGGGGAATCAAAATTTCTGGTTTTCGATAAGATAAGCGAGTGTAAAATGCTAAATCCGACGTGGGATTTTCAATTTAACACGCGAGGAGAGAGGGCCTGAAGTACGAAATTCGACGTGGGATTTTCGATTTAACACGTGTATTGTTCGATTCAGCACACAGTGTTTAAAGCGTGTGATCCTGTGTTAACCACGTCAGAAATTCAATTATACACGTGTGATTTTGAGGGGTGTGATTTTGCGTTTCCCACGCGTGGGATAGCAGTGTGAAATGTATACTTTCACACCGTGTGATTTTCACTTTCACACCGGTGTGATTTGATGACTTTTTCCTGTGATGGAAGAATTAATCATCTTCATTGGATAAATTTACTTCGTCCCCTAATCTTTGCGCAAAATTATATATTTGCCGTCGATGCTCGTTCATTTTTCTTGGCAAATCAACTTAATTCTGCGCATAATTTTCGAGACGCTTAAGTAGCTTTACAGATGGATTTTGAAGTCCTTTTTGGTATTGTATGCTGGTCCTTTCCACACAGTAAGAATAAAAACTAGTATAATGAAACGAAGCAACTCTGGTCAGTTCAAAAGTCACTACGCCTGCACGTTTCACACAGCCAGTAAATCAGGCTTTAGCCTGAAGACTGTCGCGAGTCTTGACCCAGGGCTTAAAGACGCTGTCAAAATCCAAGGTCTCCATGGTAGGAACGTTTCAAACTACTACTGTCACAAATGTGTTAATTAAAGAAGGAGAAGCTATCCTTCAACGATTTGATTAATTACCACCCGGAATGCAGGCTGAGGAATCAACCACCAGGGCTGGTAGAGCTTGTGAAGGGACTTTGTGGGTATTCCACATCAACGAATATCCAAAGGAGAAACCTTCGGGTTGCCTATATAATCGAGTGTATTTACCACTTGAGAAATAACCGTCTAATACTGCCTCTATCGTTTATCGTAAACCTTTTACAACATCAAATGTTCAGATGCGACATGTCAGCTAGGATGTCTGCCCTTTTGACGCCAGGGGAGCCCACAGTTTATTAAAAACTGGATGTTCGAAAGCACAAATGAAATGTTCCTTTTTCCTGGGTTGGACGGAAAGTCCGACAATGCTCAAGTTGTGGGGAAAACATACAGGCTCAAACTCAATAGCAAAATGCCAGCTAGTGTGATCACAGTGCACTCGCATGTCAAGGTAGGGGACAAGAGGATGCATCAAAGAAGCCTGGTAAAAGGCTACAATTAGTGCCATAACATATTGGCACTTATGGCTAATTTACCATTTTTCGAAAATTGAAGTTCGAGCGAGAATTTCAATTTCAGGCCTTCAACTTGATTTCAACGATTATTTCGATCTGGGAGGGATTTATTGGTTTCCAGGCTATATTTCAAGCCTTACTGGACCATTTTTGAACTTTTGGATCCTCACATCCAACCCTCACATCCCCACAAGTCTTAAGTCTAGCGTTAAAACTCTACCCTTCGAACCTACTTTAGAGCACTTGCAAATCGATTGTAGATCTAAATAGTGAAATTGATATACCTGTGAATGTAGAGTTAGAAAACCAATTCCGATTCATTCGGAATGGTATAATTTCTGACCGCATGAAGGTTGTTCGGGAATGCATTGAAGATATTGACAAACTTGTCACAGAGAAAACCAACTGCCAGGACTACAGGTACTGTTTAAATGAGAAATGTGGATATAAAAGTGCTGCGAACTACACGCGTTGCCACGAATGTCGAGATGGCGATCTTGCTAAACGCAAATCGGAAATCAAAAAAACGCAAAGCAAAACTATGCTCGGGGAGTGTTTCATGGCTGTTCCGCAAGGGGATGTAATGAACAAGGAAAGGGTTATTGGAGAACCGGACATGCACAACCCAAATTCATACGTCACTATTGCAGACTCACTTCGCAATCGTGGCCATAGGGCAAGTAATTGTGAGAGTCATCTGTATAGTAACCATTAAGATTCACATTGTCATAGTTTCGTCTTTTTCATAAAATAGTGTGGATTTTTCAAATAGAGAGTTTAACCCGACCAGACACAAAACAATACTAGACGCTTGCCATGGATTCCGTTACACGAAGTCTTTTTCTTTTTTCATAGGCATTGTTTTCTACGGGACCGGTGATAGAGAATGGTTGTTCGTTGAGGTTGATGGTACCATATATCAAATCACGATCAAACTGATCAAGAATGTTATTTCACGCTCCTCATGTAATGGAAGCTTTTACAGCCTGTACGATTTTACGGTACGGAACCTGTGCCGACATTTAAATCTGCGACAAATAAAAATGTTTCCATTCATAAAAATCCCTGCTAGAACAAAACTTAACGGCCTTTATGGACAGGCGATAAGTGTTTTGTATAGTGTCTTTAAATTTACCCTTTAACCTATTGCTACAATAACTTTGTATTTGGTTCAAAATTAACTTGGGAACGTAAAAATGTATATCACTCACAAAATTTCTTTAAATTGTCTCATCCAGGCGCATGACTGCAGTACTATTCCTCAATCCGAATATGAGTTTGACTGGATTGTTCCTTTGCCTGGTCTACTGCATATGGAGATGAACTCTTGCAAAGCATTTATGCGTTTAAACTGGGAGGTGATGTAACTTAAATCCTTTATTGTTTTTCGCTAAAAGTCATATTAGTCCTGTTTCAGTCACTTAAGAAAATATTTTATTAATTTTCCAATTGCCTTGACTGCAAAAATGATGTGATGCTCTAGCATATTCTCAACACCAGTACAATTTTTATTAGCTTGTTCTAAAGTAATTTGAAATGTTTCATTTGTCAGGTTTTTGGGAAAGAACTTGTACCTCAGCTTGGATTCAAAACAGACAAGGCAAAACAGTTGATGGAAAATTGCTCGGACCATCACAAGGCATGGCATTACATGGAACTACTTTTTTTCGCTGGATTAGATGAGATCCTGAGGCTTTACATGTGTGCCAATAACTCAGCAACTATTGGAGATTTATGGTCTTGGCTCAAGACGCAGGGTTCAAATTTGCAATATTTTGCTAACATGATCTTGACTTATTTGTTTTCCCTTATGTTCTATCGTGTGTCAGTCAGGAGAAACTATTGTGAAGGTAATGTTTAATTATTCTGACGTTTTACTCAAACTTAAAGTCATGATTAAAGGTACTGCATTTCCACAGGACCGTTACAGTGAAAGCCAGCACTAGCAACAGTTCTGCAAATTTCACCTTGCACGATATCTTCATGCGAATAATGAAGTAAGATTTAATGATGTAGCCTTTCGTAATTCCGGGAGGAGGTACTTAGGCAAGTGAAGAGTACGGATATTTGCCGCCATTAAGGGTGCTTTTTGGGACCTCTTAAAGTCCCAATAAGGGTCGTAAAATCCGCAAAATCTTCCTATTTTTCCTGCTTTTTAGTCCTGTTAAGGGTCCGAGGGTCGAAAGTCGGGCGGTACATACCCGTCAGTTTGCAACCATAGACCCCCCCGGGTTTGTAATACTCCTAAACAGACGAATACAATCAAAATTTCCCTTCTTTACACAAGTGTATTGTTTGCATTGGAGAAACTGTTGACCCTTTTTTTCGTACGCAACCATCCAATTTATCAAAAGATTGATCATTACGACCGTTTGGTCACGGCTCAAATGCCATTTGAAGTAAAAGAAGTGTTAAAACCTGCATATTCATTGAAGATAACTGCTATGAAAATGTAAAATGACGGATAGAGAGTTCAGCACGGAGTAAGCACTTGAGAATCAAGAAAGAAAATGGATTAATGATCATAATCCCTCATTTCCATTCACAGGTGATGCCGTCCTGGAGGAGATAAACAAGAAAATAAAGAGGTGGCTTTCAAATGGGGGGGGTTCCAAGTGGGACCAATTGGATTGAAACGAGACGATCTTTGCTTGAGCATGGGTCCAGAGTCTCACTTGAACAAGGAATTTGCGTAAGCTTGGGTGGTGAGTGTGTGGAGGGAACTATCCTTGGTACCTGGTGAGTTTGTAGATGGTAAGATTATAGATACAAAAATATAAACCGAGCGATTTAAAGGGATAACCCAATACTAGAACAAAAGACGCTAGCAAATAAACTTGTTTCATTTTATCCAGCAAACTTAAAAAAGATTCACGGGAAGTTTGTGCGGGAATTGCGAGAGAAATGAAGTTGAGATAGACTAGCACCAGAAGCTTCGAAGCTTTCAAAATGGAAGCGATTACCACTAATTAAATATACTTTTAGGTGTCTATAACATGTTAATATCATCAAAATCATAAAGTGTTTTTATTCGACTATCTTTGTGCAAAGTTTCAATGTTTTTTTTTTTCTATGATGCTGAAGATACAAGAAGATATTTCCTTCCCGGTTGAATTCTTTTGATAACCAATTTATACAGAACTATCTCTTCTCTTACTTCTTTCAGTTAAATAACAAGTAGACCTACAGATATTGTGTATAATATTCTCTTGTAGTCAATTTTGAACACTCAAGAGGAGAAAGAGATTTTTTCTCTCGAAAGTGTGCATATGGATCTGAGAAGTGAATGAAACTCATCAAGACAAGAAAGCCTTTTTCAAAGAAGATTTTCATGGTTCGTACTTCAAAATATGGGACATTTTTGTACATCCAATGATTTGCAAAATCAACTCTGGAGACTGTAGTCTACATAACTTCAGAATACTTCGATAGAATCATGGAACGCGGATATTATTTTCTCGATAAAAGCACTGTATCATGAGATTTTGCACGAACCAAATAAAATGAAGTGAAAGGTAACTCTACGATGAACGAAAAACTCTGGTTCTGAGCATCATATTGTACTGATTTGGAATTTTATGAAATAATGTTGTGGAAGTAGGACACATTGATTTGATTAAATTTAAAATCCTGTGACTATCATTGAAGATTAAGATCAAACCAACGATCAAGGGACTTTGTCTTCTTGTGCTTCTGGCATGGTTCGACTCTGAAGCTACATATCTCTGCACCTCTTTTGAAAGTCCTCGTACATGCTATGATTTGGGAACAGTTGAACATATTTTTCATGTACCAGTTTGTTTCACTTTGTATAAAGTGACGATAAATACATATACTCAATGATAAAATTTTAAGATATTTAAAACATTTTCTGCTAAAGAAAGGAAGTATTTTTTCACCAACAGTTTTGATAAAATTTTATTTACTAGCCAACTTTTTTCCCTATGAAGTGCTACTGTGTGAAAAATTCTCTTGAGGGTGCTTTAATTGAGAATTTGTTTTTGAATGGAAAGAAATATTTTGGAAGGCAACTTCAAAGAGGAGGTCATATTATTATTCAAATACTTTTGCATCACTCTTGATAAAAGTGAAGCCATAAAGAATTTGTAAATACTTTATATAGTTTTCAAAATCCAAATGTATATACAGAATTTTGTAATGTGATGTTGTTTTTTTTCAAAAAATGTTTTATGCTTTATTTACTATTTGTTATTTTGTTCATGTGCTCTTTATGAAACACAAAGAACACAGGAATACAAAAAAGAAATGTTTATATCTTCTCATCTCACAATCTCTTTGTGTATAGAAAAACTCTTGTGTAGTATTTACATTTGTGAATCAATTTTGGCATAGCAAAACAAAAATTTCCTTCATATAAGTATGATACAAGACAGAAGAAATTACACGCAAGATTTTTCATTCCCCTCTTAACTTCGAACTTTTTTATGTCGCAAAGTATTTTTCGGTTTGTTTAGATTACGAAAACGAAAGTGAAAATCCCGTTCGACCAATCAAATTGTAAACATGTATCGCGCTCGATCAATCGAATTCCAGACACGTGACCATAATATTTAGATTTGCGTAGTATTGGATTATCCCTTTAAAGATCCCATTACAGAATTTGCGAGTATCAAAAAAGGTTTTACAAAGTTATAGAATGTTTACCTCAGTAGAAGTAACGGCATTTTCTACCACTTCTGGGACGTTTCTTTCTTTTTCTTCTTCTTGATTTGAATTCTGTAATGGATAGTAAATAGAAACTAAAGTCGTATTTCACCATATAATATGTGGCTTATACCAAAGATTTCTTGCTTTTCTAGTAAAAGCCGAAACTTAAAAGCAAATGACAAGATCAAATGAGGTGCCATAAAATGGCAGACTATAATGTAACTTAGGAGTCAAAGTTGCACTCTCTATAGAGGTATATTTGCAAATAACATCTTCCGTCATTTTGGTTTGAATTGCTAAGAACGTGCATGCAATTTCAGACAAAGAAATCATCTTCATGCGGGTCGTTCTTCGCGAGTCAGTATCTTAGTAGTAAGTTTTATTTTATGACAACCCTGTCTCAGTGATGAAGAGAACAAATGTAAATTGGAATGAGAATCGGGCTACTTGGAATAGGTGGGAATTTATAATTGCCTATGGCTCTCTCTTTTTTCAGCTGAAAAGTTTACATCGATGACGCACTTGAAGCTGAAAGTGGACTTGTTACAGTTCCACAACATCGACGCCGCCAATCGAAAAAAAAATACAAGAAGCTTCTGAAGCTAGGCAAGGACGAAACACCAGCTTTAGGCCAAAGGAGAAGTAAACTTTTGATTGACAGACATTATTATCTCCTAGCATTATTTTCTTTAGGAATGATGGCAACTTTTAAACATGAAAAATACAAAATTCAAGAGAATAGGCGATAGAACCTTCACATATGTAATTTATTTAAATATTTGCTACACCTACCCTGCCAAATTCTGAACTTCTTTTACAGATACGTTTATGTCACCAGAAAGGAAAAAGAAGAAGGAGAGTCACTTGAAAACTTAACAATTACGTAAGTGCCAAATCTTAAAATAAAGAACCTGTGATCAACCAAATGCCCCTAAAACAACCGACGCCCAGGATTTCATTATGTTGAATTTATAATTGGTATCGTTGATCATAGCTCCCAATCGTATACGTTTAGTTTTTTCTTTTATTCACGTTTTCATTTCAGAGAGCTGAAACAAAGCATCGAGCAATGTCTAACGAACTTAAACAATCCTTTGAAAACGGCTAAATATGAAGAAATAAAAAAGACTCTAAAAAAGCTGGAGTTAATAGCCACGTTGGAAGAACTTTTAGGCAATCAACACCCGCCAAATTGATATAGATGTTTCAAACTCCGCAGCAGTAGGTGTTGTGAATGTAGACTGAGAAAATGATTCACTGTACTCACTTTTTGTAAATAGAATATGTACTATATGGATTTGTAGCTTTAATAGTCTTTTTTTAATTTTTACCCAAAAGAAAACGTATGAAGTTATAAAAAATACCGCTTCACAAACACAAACCTTTCGGTGAAATGTCTCCAATTGGTTATCAAACCTGTTTGTGTCTAATTCATTTGCCTTGAAAAACGTTAAGTATGAATTTCAACTGGATACATAATCACGCCATAAGCAGGAGGGCAGGATTGAGAAAAATATTCTAATCTTGATAAATACAAACGAGGACCTGATTGTCAATATAGCCTTATTAACCTTTATACCGTTTTCACGGAATTCCAGAATCCGCCCAAGAATTTAAAAAAAAAAACACACCGGTTTTTAGAGGTTAAAATACCGTAACACTGTCAAAAGATAAGGCTAAATACCGTCATCGTCTGATTTTAAAATACTGTTTTTTTCCTGTCTTTTTTTCCGTCAAATCCCGTAATATCGTACTAAAAAAGGGCCTAGTCCGTCACACCGTAAAAGTACTACTTTTGAGCAGCTTTTAGAGAAAGACGGTTCCATCAACTTCCACCATAAAAATCTACAGTTGTTAGCAATAGAACTTTTCAAATGTAAAAATAACATATCAGATCTAACTAAAGAAATTTTCAAACATGATGAAAATATCAAAGTAAATCGCAAAACGCCTTACTTCAGATCAAGAGAAATAAACTCTGTTTTTCACGGTTCAGAGTCGCTTTCATTTTTAGGGCCAAAAGTTTGGGAATTAATTCCGGATGAGTATAGAGATATAGTTGATCTTAGTATTTTTAAGGAAAAGATTAAGCAGTGGAGGCCTACATCATGCCCGTGTAGAAACTGCCGGACCTATATTGACGGTGTCGGCTTTTTGTAATCACCTTACAAATTGTAAAGTAGTGTTGACTTTTATTAGCCTTTGTTGCTACCTGTTCGTCAACTTGAAATAAATTATTACATACATACATACATACATTAAATTATCGCAAATTTTGACCTGCAACAGATCTCCTAATAAACGTCGGAGGACAAATTAAGATGAAAGATAACAGCGTTGGCTCGATTGAATGAAACTTACCACAAATATCTGAAAAATATAATTCCAACGTTACAAATATGGCATATTACCTTGTTTTTCTTTCCTTTACCACTCATGACGCTTACTTGTTAACAACACTATTCACTGCTTTACTTTCAAAATTACTACGAACATCGTATTTATCTATTTTTCCCAGATACATTATCAGTTAGTTCTTAGTTCATTACGACTGAAAAGTTTCCCATGAGACTTGTGAAGTTCTTCTTCAAATTAGTTTTGGATGTTGGTTCATCTTTGGCTCAAAATTTAGGGAACTTCCCAAGGATTTCCTCCGCGTAAATTTCAATAAAAAGCACCAGTTTATCGCAGCATTAATCTTTGACACGCAATTTGGCCGGAAGCTAGTTTGACTAACTGATTGATATTTTTTATCACAACCACGTGTTACTTTTACTGACTTATGACTTAAGTCCATCAGCGTATTTAAATTTTGATTTTGTTTGGCTTGATTCTATCAGCTAAAATTAAAGGTCTTATTTTAAGTGCATTAGTAAATTAACTTTTTTGGGGATTAAATTTGGCAAACTTCGCCAAATTAAATTCATGCCAAAATAATGCACTTATAGTGTCTTTTGTGTCTTGCTACATATATGTTCTTTTGTTTTAGATTTTTTGAAAAGGGTGTCTTTACATTTTGTTTAATTTACTTTTTGAAGAGAAGACCTTTTGGCAGGAATTTAATTTGGTAGATTGGGCCAAAATCATCCAAATTTAACTTTTACTTTTGTTACGATTACTTCAACTGTATTGTTAGATTTACTAAAATAATTTATTGAAACTTTCTAGCAGCAATTTTTTATTGTACAAGCAAGAAATATTTATTAATATTACATAGTTAAACATGATATGATTAAGTGACTCCAACCCTAAAACTTGAATGTGTCCTTTAATCCGAACGATTTTTTTATCCCTTTAGAACAGATTTAGGCTATTTTCACCTATATCCCTCATGTTAGTTTAAAAAAATGATAACTTTCCGAAAACCTTTAAGATTTTAGGAATGACAAAAGCAACATTTTAGATATTTGTTTTTGAAGAATATTTTTCAGGCTGATTCCAATCTCATTTTAACGTTATCAATTTCAGCCATTTTGACATTAACGCGAATCAAAAGCACGTTGCTTTTTAACGATTTTGTATATTTGCAAGTCACGTGTTACACTGTTAAGCTTTTCCTCTTTTACTTTTTTCAAATTTTTAAGCTCTTTAAAGCTACAGTATTCAGGCGACCTTCCAGCGCAGCTGGTCTATTATGTATTATCAATTTTTTTCAAGCTAATTTTTCTTTTTGCATTTTTTACACCGGAAATCTTTGAGTCCTGCTGCCACAGTAAAAAATTGTTGCAACTTATAGATATTTATACATCTTTGAAAAGAGCTTGAAATGAACTTTCTTACCATTTATTTGTATAATTGAAAAGTAAATTCCTCAAATTTTTCCGATCTATCAAACATTGACAACTTTCTTGAAATATTGAAAAAATCTGAGCTATTTATGGTAATCAAAAACACAGACAAGTTTAGTACTGCTGGAAAGGAAAAAGATCAGACAATGCAAAAATATCAAAAACAAGACCTAGACCCTCATCACATTACTGAAAACCGGAAATGATATGCGAAGAAAAAAGCCAAAATTTACAAAATGTCTCTTTTATTGACGTCAAAAAGTGACGTCAAACCCCCGGATTCGAAAAACTTCAATTCTTACAACATCAATTCAGCGCGATGTGATTACGAAAAGTTATTCTTTCAACAATGGTAAGATTTTTAATACGCCTATTAGGATGACGTCTTTGCAGATTCACAGCGAGAGATACTTTAAGAAGCTCATTGACATGCGAATGAGTTCAAGGATACTATCTAAGGCCCTCTTTATATCACGATCAATAAAAGTGAGAGGTGTAAAAATTTAAAAGCTTCCTTTTTCATGCTTTTTCACAAGCATTAATATAATAAGGCAACGTGAAAAGCTTGTAAAAAGGGGGAAGAAATATTATTTTATCATCCCTGTATCACGCGAGTGGTATTTTAGCTCTTCCCGCCTCTCGAGCCTCCCTGTGTTACAACGAAGGAAATACACATTATCTCCTTGTCTCACAACGAGTAGCTTGATACGCATTACATATCTGTCTCGTGCGAGTGAGATTTTTTACTTTCTTTTCACTTTGGCTTTTCTTCCTGTAGTTCGTAAGTCATGATCACGGGGAGCACCCGTCTCAATTTCCTATTGGCTGTAGATTTGTTTACATGCATAATTTTCGATGGGGTTGTTTGTGCTTTCTTTCGAAAGATAAGCTCAATAAGTAGACCAATGTAACAGTAGAAGAAGAAGTAAGTAGTAGTAGAAGAAGTTCATTCATTTAACACAATATTTCTAAAAATATGCATAAAGTTTGGTCTGGTGTTAGAGACATCATTTCCTCAAAAACAGGTAAGTCTCTTTCTCCCATATCAATACCAATAGACACAGTGACTTCTAACCATACTAAGGTATCTAACTGCTTTAACGATTTTTTCACTAGCCGACTCCATTAGGCAAAAGATGCGGCCTGCCAATCATCATTTCTCAACTTTCCTATAAAATCACAACCAACACTCCATATTTTTTTGCACCAACAACGACAGAGGAGATCAGTAAAATAATCAGCTCACTCTCACCATCTAAATCCTCTGATCCCAACAGTATTCCTGTCAGAATCCAAAACCTTTTAAATCAAGACTTTGCTGACCAAATTTCTTCCTTGATTAATAAATTCCTTTCAACAGGCATTTTTCTATCCGCTCACAAAATTTCTCAACTAGTCCCTGTTTTTAAAAAACAAAGAATCTCCACTAGATGTTTCGGTCTAATTTAAGTTGAGTCCCGTACGGTACGTACCGATTTTGCCTATGAAAAGGTTGAATTCGGGATCTACCGATTTTGCCTACGAAAAGTTTGGTTAGTGTAAAACGCAGGTCACAGGTCACAGGTCGCAGGTCACAGGTCAGTGATGACAGGTTGACTCTAATCAATGTCATTACAGAGGAAAATGTTTGGAAAACACAAAGAATTATGAAAAACATAATTCTCATGCAATTTCATCCATCCAAATTTAACCATGTGCTTTTATCGATCTTTCGCAGTTTGTGCCGTGTATAACGCAGACCAGAAAATATTTGAAACCATATTATACGTATAACAGGTATATTACACATTGTAATGTTTGTAATGTTATATGATGGTTACATATAATAAAACACATCGCTCTAAAACTACCTTCTCAGAGAACTCACGAGCTTCTTATTGGTGTAATTTTATATCCAGCCATATTGTTATCATCACATTCGGTATGCTAAATATTTTTGGTGTTTTTCTCTTGTAAGACATAATATTTTGTGATTCTGTCAATATTTTTTTCAAAAATTGTCATTAAGTCATTAAAATAACAATTGAATGATTAATTAGTTTCATCCTTCTAAAACCACTCCCTTAGGGACCTCACAAGCTTCTGATTGGTGCCGTTTTATATCCATTCACACTATCAACATCACATTCTGTATTATAAATATTTTTCGTGTTTTTGTCTTTTCTTGCATCAGATTTTATGATTCTGTTAATATTTTTGTCAAAAATTGTCATTAAGACATTAACATAATAACTGAATAATTAATTAGTTTCATCCTTCTAAAACCACTCTCTTAGGGACCTTGCAAGCTTCTGATTGGTGCCATTTTTTATCCATTCACACCATCCATATCACATTTTGTATAATAAATATTTTTCGTGCTTTTGTCTTGTTAGGCATCATATTTTATGATTTTGTCATTATTTTTGTAAGTAAGTGTCACTAGGTTGTTAATTTATTCAATTGTCATTTTATAACATCTAAATAACTGTATTACTTTTTTGTAATTTAATGCGTTATGTATTGATGTTATGTTATGTATATGTTATGATCTTATTGTCTTTTTTCCGGTCTGTATTTTGTTGACCTGTAACCTGTGACCTGCGACCTGTGACCTGCGTTTTACACTAACCGCGAAAAGTTTGAATTCGGGACCTACCGATTTTGCCTATGAAAAGGTTGAATTCGGGACTAAACTTTAACCGGATATATAAGAAACTGATAATTATTTTTCATTATCATTAACATGTTTTCATTGGGTTTTGATCCTTTTTAAAGACGGACTACGGAGGCTTGAAATTGAAGTCAGGGAAGTGCGGGACAGATGTATAATTATACGTATAATTATGGCTTTTGACGGAAAATATATAATTCGGTACGTACCGAATCTGCTTACGAAAAGATTGAATTCGGGAATTACCGATTGTGCCTATGAAAAGGTTGAATTCTACCTAAATAATATATATGGTGAAGATCAGAGATCTGACCTCAAGGAGAGAAAGTGTTGAAAATACGAAATAAAATAAAGATGAAACATAAAAAGGCACTAATATTTTTATAATTATACGTTTTTTTTCTCCATTTTTTTTGAATTTTTCTAAATATATAAATCAAACCAATCAAACATCCTGTCAAGAAATGAGAATTTTATGCGAAAAAGAACCAACAAACCAATAGACATAAAGTTTAAAAAGCCAAGCAGAAAAACACAAACACCAAAACCCACTCAAAAACCCAACCAATGCAATCTGGAGTCCCTGACTTGCGACAGGTGCAGCGGCTTTAAACATGTTTTATGGACGTCCAACACTCAGCCTCCCCCAGATTGCATAACCCTGAACCGACCCGCAGTCCAAACAAACTAACAAACATAGAAAAATAAACAAAAACTCCCAAACAAATACAAAGAAACAAAAAAGGGTAAACAACAGACAAGAACAAGAACAAGACAAACGACAAAAAACACAAATTTTTTGAAAAGTAGGCCCAGAACCCGGTTCAACACCTAAAGTCCGTGCAGCCGTCTGTACGGGAAAGAACGAAAAAGAAATGACTGAGAAAACTAACATACAATACATAATAAAAAAAAATGTTTCAATTTTTCAAAAATGCAGTTGCGCTAAAAAACCATTTAAAGATTCTCCGAATTTCATAAAAGTCTCTGGAAATCTATCAAAACACTTTACTATTTGTTTTCGCAAGAAAGATCTTTCAGCTCCCTGATTGAGCATGCGCTTGAAAAGATCTATAGATCTACGCAATGGGAAAGATTCCTGTACTTATACAGTGGACTTACAAATCGTATTAATATCAATATGATAGGCTATCAGATGTAGTTTCTGTATGTTAAATTATACCTTTTTTGGAGTGTAAGGAGTGTTTTTTAGGCACAGTAATCAAGCAGGGAGAAAAAAGAAATACAATTATTGTTTAATTCTACGTCATTTATATATAATCTTACACGTTGAGTAATAAATTTAGACTTTGTAAATACTTAATGACGCTGTATTCTATTATCCTTTGCATTCTCCTTGAAGAACAGTAAGCGCTTGTGACGCAAACTGTAGTAAAACCAATGATGTTTCTTTGAATCAATAGTGTTGATTAACCACACGGCTTTATACCATCTTTTCGTCACCACTGATGTGCGATTTCGAATCTAATATTGCGAAGTCATGACCCATTCAGCAGTTATGAGTGGTGACAGTCCGTTTCCTAAGAGACATAAATTAATTTTAATCAGACTCTCTTCACGAAATACGACTAACCAAAATCTTGATATACCGTTTTAAGAATCTGTTTTGAGAGTGAGTAATGCAGAGTACTTGACTGATTTTCCCTTTGATACATATAAGACAAAACCTAAGGCAAAATCGTTCAACAAACCGCTCAACGATGTGAACAACTATATAGGAATCAGTCTCACACCAATCCTGACAAAAGTTATCGAGAAAACTATTTTAAATAAGTGACCATTAAACAACACAACAATATGCAATTTGGCTTTGCAGAAAATCCCTCTACGATTCATGCAGAATTATTTATCAAGGAAAAATTGTAAAATATAACACAGAGAAAACACCAGTATACCTATGCAGCTTGGATGCTGAAAAAGCTTTTGACACTTGTAATTGGTTTAAACTATTTACTCTGCTACACAAGCAGCAGATCGTCCCAAACGTTGTTCTCAAATTATTGATCAAATCATATCTACAAGGAGACGCCACAGTTAGATACAGAAATCAATACTCTGACTCTTTCACATTCTCGCCATTCCTTTATAACCATTATACCGAAAAATTGATCGAAAACATTCAAAACATGGGTGTAGGAACAATGCTTCCTGGAGACATTAACACATCCATAGTTACCTTTGCAGATGACATTATCCTATCAAGTCCGACCCTAAGACAGTTACAAGAAATGTTGGACGTATGTGTCAGCTTTGGCAAGCAGCATGGTCTCAAGTTCAATCGAACCAAAAGACAATTTGTGATTACTGGTCCCTGCCCTATCCAGGAACCAACGCTCATCTTAGAGGGTAACCCAATTTCACCACAGCAGGAAATGAAACACCTTGGCTTCAAGTGGGGGACCCAGGGAAGACAGTTGACCCTTGGGAATCATATCCACCACCGATTATCCGACTTATGGGCAACAACTTCATCCCTTATATCGTCTGGAATCCGCTGGACGCATCCTGCCACCGTGGCAACTATCATAAAGAGTGTCGTCATACCGAAGTTATTGTACGGAATAGAGCTCACAAACCTGACAAAATCTTTCCAATCATTCATGAACTCACAGCTAAGGAGTGCTGCTAAGTCTTTGTGGGGATTCGAAACACTGCAAAAACGACCTGAACAAATATTTTGATTTATATGACCTGACAACGGCAATCGATACTCGTAAGCTTAAACTTCTACAACAGCTGATGAAAAACGAGACTTCAAAGCGCTACCTGCTTTCCGCTTTAATGGATGGAAACTCCCAGACAGTATCCCACATAATCGAAATTTGCGACAGTTATGGCCTTAATGTTCCTAGTATGTTACTTAAAAACATTTACTGGGCAATCGCTTTGAACTTGGAAACAATATCCAATTGTTGGATCACACATCTAAAGGGACATTACATGATTTGTTGACAAACTGGAACTTGAGCAAAAAAGAGGAACTTAAAAGTTTGCTAGAATCCAATATTGTCAGTTCTTAGGCTACTTCATATATTTAATTTTTATTATTTTATTTTTATTACAACGTCTTTATCACTTTAGCTACTCTTGATGATTTCAGTCAAACCAACGATAACTCTCTATCTAAGTTATCTAGCTCGTCCAGCTTTCTGATCCTTTGCTCCACGAGCTCTCTAACATCCTAACATAAAGCGCAAATCCAATTACATTTGAATTGAGAAACTCATTTTAATTACTTAACCTCAGACCAAATCAGTATACATTTGAGAAACTCATTCTAATTTCTTGTATGTCCTTGTATTTTGCGAGCTTAATTTTGAGGAACTCGTGCCTAGACACCAGGCTTATTTTTGTCCTAATATATTCATAATGTATATTTTTTCACATAATATCATTGGTCTCTTTCCACTTTGGACAGCCTTATGCTCCTATAATCAACCTATATATGGGCTTGTCTCTGTGAGTTTAACTTCTAGGAAGTCCCTTGAGCCAATACTTTTTTTAGCTCAGACATTTTCCTCGAGGAAATCAATGAGGTGAATTTTGCGAGTCTGTAGTTTTTTCCGTGTTTAAGTCTAAACAGAGCTTTACGCCGAAAATACATTCGAATTTTCAAATGTAAACAGCGCTTTGAAAATCGAATGTTTTTGAGTGTTCACACGAGCGCGCAAATGTTTTCGAATGTTTATAAACAATTTATTTTAGTAAGTACGTTCAATCTGGACAGTCTGGAAAACGTTATTTGTCTCTTGATCTTTCGAAATCATTGAAATCTTTTATCTGAGAGGGGAAGGACTCTGATATTTTCTTTTTCTAAATGTTGCATACCGGTATTCTTTTCATTAAACAGAGTCAAAATGTATTTTCTTTCAAAGAATTATGATTTATAATCAGGAAACACTTCTTAGTAATTTTAACTGTATTTTGGATGCACGAGTTTATTGGGAGGGCATTATATTTGCCCAGAGTTATAGCTTCAGTTTTGATTTTTATTCACTTCTTTGTTGTTTACAATTCTTTATTTTATTCTCCAAAAAGCTTTAGTTTTTTTGGTGTTGTCAATGATGACGATGATCTTAGTGCAATTTAAGAATGAAGAAGATGGGAAGAAGAAATCTCAGTTTTGAGATGTTTTTGAATTTGAAATGCATGCTGGAGTTCAACTGCAATAAAACAAAGGTTAGTTAACTTTTATTAATTGTGGATTCTTGATATTATTCAAGTCGCAGATGACATGAGCAAGAGAATTCTCTCACTGAAGAAGGAGTTATGAAACTTCTACCACCTCAAAATTGGTCGAAATTCATGGAGAATCAAGCCTGACTCAGCTCATTATTATTTGCTGGCAAATGCTAAACCCCCTTCACTCTCCTCACTTTAGATATTTAATTTCCCTACAGATGAGCTAAAGGCTCTTTCATTTTTTAATATCCCTGTTCTGGCAGAAAGTAGATTAAAATGCTATGTTAAGAGAATGGAAGTATAAGATGGGTATTTGTGCTAACCATCCCTGTCTCACTGAAAGTATCCTCTTTATCTCTAAGGAATGATGACACAAGCCTTGATTTACATTATATTTATTTATATTCTTTCTTTTTCTTCTTCAGGATGTAGAAAAAATGGATTTCAGATGGTTTTGGAGTCATTTTTTTCTGGATTTTTTAACAGAAAGTTTAAAATATATTGTGCATTGTGTATCAAAAAGTCACCTTGTTTTGTTGTTCTAAATCTGATATCTAGTCCTTCTAGTTTAGATACATCCCTGTACTATGAATGACCTATAAAATACTTCACAAGAAAAATAAAATTGATTTCTTTCCTTTCAATTTTTGCAAGTTTCTTGATTTTTGTGAAGTTCATTTTGGGTCATTTCGCCTGTTTTTTCTTCCCCGCCTCCTTCTTAAAAAAATTCACTTTTTTCTACGCCAATCAGATTCCACGTCTTTTTCCCGATCAGCCAATCACAGTGGCATTACGTAATTGTTTGTCTGGTCTGTAATTTTGATGTTTCCTCGAATCCAAAGAATTTTCTTTAGCAGAGTAATGGGGCCCACTAAACCTGCAAATGCAGCGATTGTATTGGCTATCAAAAAGCCATTTTAGATTTTCTTGAAAGCCAGATAAATTGTGGACCAAACCGTGGGTCGGGGCTATTTTTTCATGGTCCCTATCTCGAATAACAGGAGATCAAAGTCTGGACTTCGAAATTTTGTACCAGGGTAGGGTGGATAAATGTCTTTCATTTCCAAAAAATTGATGACGTCAGCAAAAATCAGCAATTTTCGTTTTTCCTAAAAAAATGCTGACGTCGTCAATTTTTTGAAAAATTTTCTTTCGGATATAAAAGATATTTATAAACTCTACCTTCGTACCAAATTTCAGTTCATTTGGATAAATATTCCAGGAGTTACTGGCAATTTAAATTTTTGCTGACGTCAGCAAAAAGTGGTTTTCCTTAATTTTCCCAAAATGGCTGAAACAGAATTTTTGGCCCAGAACTTTTTGGACAGGTATAAATATGAGGAACATAACTCAGTAAAAATTTCTTCCAGAAAAGGGGTGGAACAATTGGCCGTCACGAGTTTCTTGATTTGTTGGATTTTTGTGTTGGTTGCCATGGAAATGACGGATATTTTTGACGTAAAAACTTAAAATGCCAATAATTCCTGGAATTTTTATCGAAATGAGCTCAAATTTTTTACATAGATAGGGTTCATGAATATCTTTCATTTCCAAAAAAATATTTTCCTAAAGATTGACGACGTCAGCATTTTTTGAGGTAAAAAGAAAATTGCTGATTTTTGCTGACGTCATTAATTTTTTGAGAATTTTTTTTTCGGAAACAAGAGATATTTATAAACCCTACCTTCGTACCAAATTTGTAAATTCGTAAATCTTTGACACGTTTGTCGTCTACAAAGTCATAGAAATTTACTCTCTCCATGTTGATAACAGAGCTCAACAATCTCTACTTGTGTAATTGTGTTACCAAAAAACCTCTATTTATGTTGGATTTTGTCATCTTACATGTCTCGATAGAGTTAAAAAGGGTTATTATAATTCCCAAAGCGTTGGTTTAAAATTTTTCAGTTAACTGTAATAAAAGAAGTGTAAATTAGCCACTAAGTACTATCCCAATGGAATAAAAAAAACTTTCTGTCAAATTTCCCTTTTACCCAATTCGCTTTTTGTTTTCAGGTAACCTTATTGAATTATTGTTAGTGTCTAGTGATGAAATTTTTTACCCCAAATGATTAAATATGTACATGTCATATTGCTACAACTATTATATATATATATTCATTTTGTGATACAATGGCTACGAAGAGGTTTTTTGGAGCATATCGCAATAAGAAAGAGTCAATAAAATTATTGGATCTCACTGTTGATGAATTAAATAACCCTTTCAATTTCTACAATCTTGCTCAAAGTGATTTATTTTTGCAATGTTTGAGAAGGCATAAGCTTATTGTGAGTAATTTATATTGCAACAAATGTGAGGCGTACTGTCATATCGACGTAAGAAAAACGCTACTGGGGAGAGCTTTAGATGCACCAAGAATCGAAATCATGAATTTTCGATTAGGAAAGGCTCATTTTTTGAGAGGACCAAATATTGTTTACAAGACATCTTTACATATCTCCGAGAATATATTCATGGTAGCAATATGAAGAAATGCTGTTTAAATTCTGGAATTACTTATGTGTTGTATTGCTCATTTATCCGTGAAATATTTCAACAATATGTATTCAAAATGATAGAAGCTGAAAAATGATCTGGTACCATTGAGATCGATGAAAGTGCGTTCGGACGTAAAATTAAGTATCACCGTGGAAAGAACCGCAATGAACAAACATGGATCTTTGGTAAGAAATTTGTTATATAATATATTTTCACTGAAACATTTATTTGAAATTCTAACAGTGTTAAAATCATAGTTCATAGCCCAAGTTCAGCGTTCAATCGAATTTGAAATCTATTATTCATTTTATAGGATTAGTTGAACGCGGCAAATTCTTCACTTCTTAGCTCAAGTACATGATCTTCTCCCTCCTGCCCTCGCTCACGAACTTATCTGGAATCGATCAATTATCGTTGAGCTGGATAGGGAGTTTGAACATTGAAATAAAAGCGCAAAAAAGGAGCTTGGACATATGGAAGGAAAGATAACAGAAAAGAGTATTGCCAGAGTGAGCAAATCCTACCAAGAGATCAAAGACCTACTAAACGAGTTTGACCGACTTGTGTCAGTTTCAGAATCAAGTGGACGACATAAGAAGACTGACTGGAGAGTAGATGTTACTCAGCTGGCAGAACAATTAGGTGAAAATCACATTTTTCTTAACAAAGAAGGAAGAAGTCACACTCAGTTTAAATCCGTCCCAGAGAGCTTTTTGGCACAAGTTGAAAAATCTGAACTAAAAACTGGATAAAGGCAGGTGTTTTGAAAAGCTCAAAAAAATGAATATTTACAAAAGTAAACAAATTTATTCTTGATCTTAGTTGTTTATCAAATATTTTTGAAAATCTGTTGTTATCGATTAGAGCAATTGTTTTTTTAGTTTATAATATACATTGTCTCTTAAAAAGCTGCAACAGAATTTCATCGATAAAACGAAGTTTTATTTCAGTTTTTTCCTGGGCTTTATACTTTAGGATGTTCGTAATTTGGAAAAAAGTTTATTTATCTATACATTTTACACTTTTCATTGTAGACAAACAAAGTTCAAGTAACCATAGAAATGTAACACTTGATTATTTGACAGACATTCAGAATTCATGATATTCATGATGTAATCTTTACGCCTAAACAATAGATGTGACGTAACAACTTTGTCGCCATCATGCGGTCAAGATTGTGGTTCCCATTGATGGACAAGGCCATACAAGACGCGGTGCAAAGATGCCTGGCATGCCAAGCCTCAACAGAGACGAAGCATCGTGACCCCAACACACCTTCCACACCTCCTGAGGAACCTTGACAGAAACTTTCAGCCGACCACTGGGGACCAACAGCAGACGGCATATACCTACTGGTGGTGATAGACGAACTGTCAAGATATCCAGAAGTAGCAGTCGTAAAAGGGACAGGATCAGAACACAACATCCAGGCGTTTGATGACATATTCACAAGACACGGTTATTGCAAACGGTTGAAATCAAACAACGGCCCACCTTTCAATGGAAAAGAACACCACCAAATCCAAGAATATTTCAAGTGGGCAGGCATTCGTCACGAACCAACGCTCTGCGCGGACGATCCGGAAGCAAATGGCCTTGCGGAAGCCTTCATGAAAACTTGCAAGAAAGTCTGGCACACAGCCGTCGTCGAAAAGAATGATCCCAAAGCAGAGCTGAACAAGACTCTACAGATGTACCACGCCACACCACACCCAACAACCGGAAAGGCACCGGCAGAGCTCCTGTTTGGGAGAAAATTCCACTCACGTCTACCACAGCAAGATGAAACAGCCAGCAGAAAAGACATCACCGAAGCAAGAGAAAAGGAGATCGCGCAGAAGATGAAACAATCCCACTACAAAGACAACAAGCATCACAACATCCAGCTTGGGGACACTGTCCTCCTGAAACAAAAGAGCACCAAATCCAAACCACCCTTCGACCCATCACCATATGAAGTCATCTCAATCAATGGACACCAAATCACAGCAGCACAACCAGATCGAACCATCACAAGAGACGCGCAGAAATGGAAAATATACAAGAAACCTGAGAATCAACGACAACAACAAGAACACGCCGATGAGGACAACAGAAACACGCAGAAGCAATGGGACTTCGAGGAACCAACTCCACCACAACAAGTGCTCCTCCAACGAGATGGTGAAGTCACCAACCCTGTTCCACAACACGAGGACGTTCAACCAATCAGACACGATTTTTTTCGTAGGTAAACGAGACCACGGTAAGCCCCAGTACGATTTGCTGAGGAGGGCTAGTCGCCATGACGGCCATACATATTTTATTTCTTACAGTTACACAGACTGCCCGCATATTGGTTCACAGCAGTTTTTTTTTAGGATATATTCCATTTGACCCATGTACAAGTAGTGTGCATGTGTAACGATCTTGTTCTATATTTTTAGACTAGACCTTTAATAAAGAGACTTAGTAAATATGATATGATACTGGCTTGTGTCGCTTTTACACCAGATTTAGTACACAAAGATGAAATCTATTTTTGTCTTGTAAAACCTTTTGAACATGACCAAAGCATGGTCAAGCCACTTTTGGCAATAATTTTTTCAGCTTATATATCTGTCAGTAATAGAATGTTACATGATCATATTTATGGAAAATATAAAAATCCTTCTGAAGCTCTCATATCCCAGTCATCAACAGTTCCGACAACAAACGCCTCTGCAGAACGTGATTTTGGCCAACTCGACAGGCTTATGAAACTCAAGCCTAAAGCCCTGACTATTGTATATGAAGCAATAATAATGTACACCCAAAACAAAACAAGTCAGTGGCGTGACAAGCTGAGCCCAGTAAAACTTGCTGAAGTAATAGAGATAGCTAGACGTTCTAAAACTAGACAGAAAGAAATCTATTTGAAAAGAAAAAAAAGAAATTCATGATTTGCGTGCAATAAAAATGAAAAATGACTACAAAGAAAGGGCTACAAAAGAAGCCAACATTATACTAGAGAGGTTAGTCAAAAGTGTTGAGGAGCAAGGTGGGCTTTGGAAAACTGAAATTGAAATGGATACCTTTGTAGATTCTCTGAAAACTGACAAAATGAAAAGACAGGCACTTAAAACACAACTTGATTTTCATAAAAAGTGCTTGGCTTTAAATGTGAAAAATCTCTTTTCCACCTCTCTTCAAACAACAAAAATAAGCCCATCTCTGAAATAAAAGCTAATCTTTTAAAAGTAGCTAGCTGGAAACCGTCAGAGTTGGTCCAAGAAAAGGAAACTCAGTGCTTTGATCAACCTATTACTTTAGACCCTGAAATTCTCAAAAAAGCAAAAGAAAAAAAATCTCACTGAAGCCAAGGTTACTACTTTAAAATTGTCTGGAAAACGTGTTGAAAAAGCAAGCAAAAAAAAAACTCACTGAAGCCACAAAAACTACTTTGAAAGCGTCTGGGAAACCTGTAAAACGAAAAACAAAAAATATAAGTGGACAAACTGTAACAAAAACAGCTACAAACAGATATTTCTACTGTGTCAACTCCTAGTGACCTTTTAGGAAAACTTGTACATCACTATACTGAGCGTTGTATTAATAATGAGTTGATTGAAGATTGGTTTAAGGGTCTGATTCTAGAAATAAAAGAAACAACACACGCAGAAAATCCAAAATTTACCATTCAATATATACAATGTGACAACCAAGGTGATGACACTAGTGGTTTTTCTTTCACAGATTTTCAAAATGGCAAAGTTGAGTTGGCTAATGTTGAAGTAGAAGACTTTCTTGATGCCAGTATTAGTTTCCTTTATCTTGATGATGATTCTGGGGGGAAAGTGTGGTGGAAGGCTGAAGTAGCCGATATAGATAATAAAAGTCCAGACCCACAAACCCTGACTTCTATATTTATTTTCTCGACGGCCATGACCCAAGTCACATTGAATATTTTTTGAAGCCTTTGCTTGAACATTATCATAATGGTGATATAAGGCTTCTTGATATTTCTGCATTTACTAGTTTATATTGGTTAGGACTTTTTCATTCCTAATGTGAATCAGTTATTTATTATATTTTGCAAGCAGATGAATTCCAAATTATTTTATTCAATTGTGAATTCCTGCATGGATTATTTAATATTGTTTAGGAATTTTAGGTATTGTAGTATTAATCTGTGAATTCCTGAGAGCAGTTGAATTCCAGCTTATTTTGTTCAATTTGTATAAGCACCTATATACGAGCAGTTATCTGTGATACATGAGCAATAGCTTTTAACTAGATTATGAATTTATGAATTAGATTAAATTATATATTAGTTGCTCAAAATGATTATCTTTCAAGAGTGCTCAACTGCAAGGTAGCATTTGAAATTGTATACAAATTATACAAAACTTTTGACATGCAATTTTAAAGTTTCAATTACGCTTTTTCTATGACAAAAGTTTTATCCTAGTTTGTCTTCAGGATAGTTCCAGCGTTGTATTGAAATTCTCTAAATCGATTTTTTTTTCATATCGTTTAAGAAAAACCTAAAATGAGAACGATTGTAGACGAGCTATTGGAACGACCAAGGCCTCCACCACCGCTTGTCAGTGACAGTGACACTGACAACGACGATGATGCTTCTACGGTGAATTACCAGGTTTCAATTATTTAATTAGAAATAGAAATTCTTTTAGACAAAGGTTTGCAAGTTTTTGTTTGATTGTCAGGGCATATCTCAGTGGCTATAACAGTGTAAATGAAAGACCCTATTAAGAAATCTTTAGTTTAAAGGGAGACCTTATTAAGAAATCTACAGTGTAAATATAGATCCTATTAAGAAATCTTTATTGTAAATGATAGACCCTATCTTCAGTGTAAATGATAGACCCTATTAAGAAATCTATATAAGAATTCTTCAGCAAGTTATAAACTCTGTATTTTGTGAAATTTCTTAAGCTTTGGACAATTCTAGTAGCTGATTAGCCTTTTCTCAATAGTATGGCAATGATGTTGGCTGGAACGATGGTGTAGAGGCAGCCATCGTGATTCCGGAGACTGAAAATCCTCTTGACGATGTAGCCGATGTTGATGTTCCAAATCAGCTTAACGAGAATCAGCCTATCCATGTTCCGAATCTGCCTGTCGATGTACCGAATCTGCCTGTCAATGTTCCGAATCAGCCTATTCATGTTCCAAATCAGCCTATCCATGTTCCGAATCTGCCTGTCGATGTACCGAATCAGCCTGTTGATGTACCGGATCAACCTGTTGATGTACCGAATCTGCCTGTTGATGTACCGAATCAGCCTATCCATGTTCCGAATCTGCCTGTCGATGTACCGAATCATACTATCCATTTTCCGAATCAGTCTGTTGATGTACCAAATCAACCTATCCATGTTCCCAATCTGCCTGTCGATGTACCGAGTCTGCCTGTTGATGTACCGAATCAGCCTATCCATTTTCCAAATCTGCCTGTCGATGTACCAAATCAGCCTGTTGATGTACCGAATCAGCCTATCCATTTTCCGAATCTGCCTGTCGATGTACCGAATCTGCCCGTCAATGTTCCGAATCTGCCCGTCAATGTTCCGAATCAGCCCGTGAATGTTCCGAATCTGCCTGTCAATGTTCCGAATCTGCCTGTCAATGTTCCAAATCTGCCTGTCAATGTTCCGGATCAGCCTGTCCATGTTCCGAATCTGCCGGTCAATCAGCCTGTTTATGTTCTACCATATAATAATAATTATCAACCCTTGTACATAAATTATCCGTATCAAAACTTGAATCCCGGCCGTGGCTGTGGCTGTGGTCGTGGTCGTGGCCGTGGCCGTGGCCGTGGCCGTGGCCGTGGTCGTGGTCGTGGTCGTGGTGCTGGAAACAACGCTGGAAACAATGCCCGAAATAATCATCCTGGCCCTCAGGCTCGTTGAAGAGCCAATTTTAGGTCCAGGATATTAAATATTTTTGATAAGATTTTAGACTTGTAATTTTTGATAATATTTTTTGATTTTTTTTTAAGTATCCTCTTTCAAATGTTTCGATCCAGTTGAAATTAAAATGAGTGCTATGATGTGCTAGAAATTTCTGGCATAAGTTTTAGGCTCTTCAGATACTCAACAAGCAAAATTTCAGGTCAGACACTTTCTCAACTAGTGTGACCCAATTTTTAAGTTTTTTTGTTGAAATCTTTATGATTTTGTAAAGAAAAAGTCCTTGAAAGAAAAGTTTATTCAAGTTTGTTTAGATTTTGTCAAAAGTGTATTTCTTCTAGATGTTATGACAAGTTTTTCTAGATTTTGTAGCATTTTGTTAACATTTTCAGAGATTAAAAAGCTACTTTCTCGTGTTTTTTGGAATAAGTTTTAGGCTCTTCAGATACTCAACAAGCAAAATTTCAGGTCGGACACTTTCTCAACTAGTGCGAGCCAATTTTTAAGTTTTTTGTTGAAATCTTTAGGATTTTGTAAAGAAAAAGTCCTTGAAAGAAAAGTTTATTCAAGTTTTTTTAGATTTTGTCAAAAGTGTATTTCTACTAGATGTTCTGACAAGTTTTTCTAGATCTTGTAGCAATTTGTTAACATTTTCAGCTATTAAAAAGCTTTTGAGATATATTTCCACAAGTTGTGTGTGTCTGGTTTCGTTTGCACCTTAAATGTTTGGATTAAATCTCTTCATTAAACTTGCAAAATGACTCTTGAATTTTACTTCTTTGAACTGAAATCTACATTCAAGTTGTGTACACTTTCCTTTAAATGTTATGTTGAAATCTTTCTTGGCTTGACTTTATTTTATTTATTATTCAATTTTAGCAAAGTTAAAACTGAGAATCGAAACAAATTATAATCAAACAAGACTGTTCCCGGCTGTTTCAAAACATTATGGTGAGAACCTTTGTGCTTCTTATTCTTCTGATATATTTTGAGGTAGCCCATTTTTTGTATTTTTTTCCTTTTAGGGAGTGCATACGTTACTCGTGTTACTTAACTTTATTTCGTATCCACTTTCAGGTACATGAATTGTCAAAGATGATCACAAAGCTGTCGGTACATTGACAGACTGATTCGGTACATTGATGAGTGATCTAGAATTGTTTTTCTGTCAAGATTCAAAGATGAGCAAAAAGCTGTCGGTACATTGACAGACTGATTCGGTACATTGATAAGCAGATCTGGAATTGTTTTGTAAATATTATTTTTCAGATTTGTTTAGAATTTTGTTAACTATTTTTTTTTTTTGAGGATTTGAATATATTAATTGAAAGTTAATTCACTGTTTTATTCTCTCGTTAGTTGTTTCCTCTTGAGAAATATTTTGATTATAAAATCGTGAAAAACAAGTCACTATGAACACATGCTTCAGTTAAATGAAGTTAACGATAACTTTTATTTCTTCTCTTGATTTTGCGATTTTAATTAAGCTTGTAATGTCTGTCTTCTGTCTCTTGTTTTGCTATTTCAATTAAGCTTGTAATGTCTTTTATCTTTCAGCTAGAAATAAAATATAAAAAATGATTGACTATTCATGATTTGGGAATCCTGCTGATTGACCGGGGCAAACATTTAATGATTGGAAAAAATTTGGATTTTTGGTAAGAATTTTGTCCATGATCCTTCTTCTTGCTTGGTTGACCTAAACATTTTAAATCTATCAATTTTATTTTCATATAAGCTCCTTTTTGTATTTTACTGACCGGTCTGTAAAATACACATTGCCCAGCAAAATCTCACTTGGGTAAAAATTTATAATTTGGGTTGAGATTCATTAATACTTGTTAATTTACATCAAAATAGGTCTGAAACAAAAAAAATGTTAAAAGTTAAATGGCTGCTTTTGCAATTTACCGACCAGTCTGTAAAATACACCAGGCAAATTCTCAGGCCAGGATGAAAAAACAATTTTAGTAGAGATTCACTAATGATTGATAAATATACATCAAAGCAAACCTGAAACACAAATAATTGCAGTGAAATGGCTGTTTTTGTATATTACAAACCGGTCTGCAAATTACGCATTGTTACGTTAAATCTTAGGCCGGAATAAAAATTCATAATTTCAGTTCAAATTCTTTAAATTTTGATGAATTTACATCAAATTAAGCTTAAAACACTAAAACTTGGCGTAAAATGGCTGTTTTTGTATTTTACAGACCGGTCTGCAAATTACGCATTGTTGCGTTAAATCTTAGGCCGGAATAAAAATTCATAATTTCAATTCAAATTCATTAAATTTTGTTAAATTTACATCAATTTAAGCTTAAAACACTAAAAATTGGCGTAAAATGGCTGTTTTTGTATTTTACAGATCGGTCTGCAAACTATTACAGACCCGTCTGCAAACTACGCATTGTTGCGTGAAATCTAAGGCCAGAATAAAAATTCATAATTTCAGTTCAAATTCATTAAATTTTGTTAAATTTACATCAATTTAAGCTTAAAACACTAAAAATTGGCGTAAAATGGCTGTTTTTGTATTTTACAGACCGGTCTGCAAATTACGCATTGTTGCGTTAAATCTTAGGCCGGAATAAAAATTCATAATTTCAGTTCAAATTCATTAATTTTTGATAAATCTACATCAAATTAAGCTTAAAACACTAAAAATTGGCATAAAAATAGCAAATTTTGAGGTTTACAGACTGGTCTATAAAATACATAAATCCTGGTCTGGAAAATAAAAAAAAATTGAAAATTCAATTTACGGCCCAAGATAAAACGATGTTCAAAATTTGAACCCAAAACATCAACTTTATCAAAAGTTATGACAAATCACAATCAGGATGGTATATACCTTAAAAATGAAGTTTTTTGGTGCCATCCAAAAAACTTGTTTTGCCTACAAAAGCTTGGTACAATTTTCTTTAAAATCAACGATTTTCACGACACAAAAAGTTTCATATCTCGAGAACCGCTTATGCTAGAAATTTCTATGACCACTCATTTTTCTCGTCTTGGAAAGCTCTTTCAGATTCCACTAATAAAAAAAGGATAAAGAAAAATTCAAAAATCACCCTGTCCACCCTAACTTTGATCATTGAGATTTTTAAGATTTTCTTATTCAGTCTTATTACACCTGGTTCACTTGCTTATGCTACCTTATATACCTTTGTTACCCCTTATTACACTCCGGATCTAAACTTTGGTCATTGAGATTCTTAAGATTTTCTTATTCCATCTTATTACACGAGGTTCGCTTGCTTATTCTGCCTTTTCTGCCTTTTATACCCTTATTACCCCTTATTACACTTAGGATCTGGACTTTGGTCATTGAGATTTTTAAGATTTTCTTATTCTGTCTTATTACACGAGGTTCACTTGCTAATGCTACCTTATAGAGAAATTATAGAGTCCTTATTACCTGTTATTATCTGAAAAAGCTAATTAAAATTCAGAAAACGCGTGTCAAACTAAAAATAAAAAACATTCAAACTGAGCGAGAAATCATTTTCACAACTTAACGCGACAAGGACAAAAGTTGAAAACCAACAAAACAAAACAGCAACAAACCTTAAAACCAACAACAATAACAAAATAAAACCAAAGAACCAAAAAGTAACAACCCACAAATAAACAATCTTACAATAGACAAACAATAAATAAAAATGTACAAATTTAGCGTAAAGAAAACCGTAGCCTGGATATCCAAGCTGATGCTAATCAAAAATAGTGTGACATTGGAAAAAATGGCCAAAAACAACTTTTTGAAATAACTCCCCAGGTATTTTGAATATAGCCTTCAAATCTCAGAGGCTTATAGAACTCAAGACGAGGATATGATTGAAAAAAAAAAATTTTGTTAATTGAGCCAAAATTGTGGCTGCAAATCAAAAAATGTCAATTTTTTTAGAATGTAAGCCACATCAAAACTAGAGATGATACAAAAAAGAAACCTTCAGCTCTCAATGGTAGAAAGATTGAATTTTACGAAAAGCATTAAATGTACATGATATTCCACTGTTAAACGTTCTATTTTGTGGCTTACATTAAAGGGATATTTTTGTCAGAAATTAAGCGTTTATCCTGCTCCATACGCTTCTAAAACATTTGTAGCTACTCAAAATGATCTAAAAGCCAATTTAAAAACTCCAGAATACTTTCAAAATGTTGTGAAGTCGTAATTTGAGCACAAAATGTGGCTTACTTGGAGGTAAATGCAAGATAATACCGTTAACATGACAATACAGATATTTGATCCATTAAGAATGCAGGGTTGGTATTTTATATCAAATTTGAAAGGAAACCATCAATAGTAGTTTTTTCATGATTAGATGAGCAATTTTTGTGGCTGACAGACAAAATTAAGTTACACTAGGTACTGTTCTAGCTTCATAAACCACCACTGAAATCGATTTGAATCACATTGTTTGATAAATGCTTTACAGTCATGTTTTTGGATCTGTAAGCCACAATAATGTGCATTTATAATTACAAAATATAAGGCTATTCTCTTTATATTTGATAAATAATCAAAGAAATAGTTTAAGGCTTGATAGTCAATGGACTTCCAGCCTGTATAATTTCTGATTATCTCCCCCGCTGTAAGCCACATTTTTTACTCACAGTAGGGCAGTAAGCCACAATTTAATACAAAATGAAATGTGTCAATAAATAAATAAACATTCGGCTATCCATTACTTGGAAAATCTTAATAAAATCTTTGTCAAAGATCTATAATGCATTTATATCCATTTTAATAGAGCTTCTTATCGAGTCCGTAAGCCACCAAAATGTACTTTTAACAACTATATTTTACTTTTTTCCTTGATATTCAGCCATAAATTGATGGTTTTCCTAATCAAAGTGAAAGAAAATATTGAAATAAAAAAATCACAGCACTTTTATGATGTAAGCCACATTTTCTCTCATTTAACAATATGTAAGCCACATTTTTGGATTGAATATGAGATATCCAAACCTTTTCTGAGAACTTGCAGAAGGAACTAATGTCATATCTTATTCCATTGCTGAGAAATAGCTTCTCAAAGATTGCAGGTAGGGTAAGCCACTCGGCATGTCAGCCACAGAATTTACTCACACTTTAGACAGCTATAGATCAATTTTGAGTCGGCCACAAAATTTCATTCTTTTTGCAACGGAAAGCTGAACTATTCAGCTTAACAACAGATGCATTTACAAATAAATGTAAGCCACAAAATGGTTTCACTCTATGAGCAAAGTTGTGGCTGACTGTAAAAATGTCACAAAACAGGGGTTAATTTTTGATTAGCATCAGCTCAGAATTTTAGAAAAAACAAAATTTACCTCATCAACATACAAAGTTCTAAAATTATAGAGCTTGGTCTCCCTAGAGAATGAAAGTGAAAACCCATGTTTCCTAGCCAACCCAGGGCAGCAAAACAGAAATTAATAAAAAGCAGTCTTACAAGATCTAAAACTATTTAAAACATCCAAAGATTACACAAAAGTCCATAAAAAAGTTTGCATGTATTATCATGACCAACCATGTTTTCTTGAAAAATGAACTTGCCTCTGTTTTCTTCTTTTTCATGTTTTCATGTAACAGTATGCCCTATCTTCACTAGCAACTGGAGGACTATCCTATTTTTGCTTTAGAATTGCTCAACGCCGTGTAGATTGGCCCTTACAGTTTTAGCGAAGTGAGCGCAAGCAAGCGGACTGCATTCTCTTAAAGAGAATGCAAATCGCTCTAGGGAGACCAGGCTGTAAACCAAAACATAAAATATCAAAAACTAGACTGTGAAATAGTTTACAGCCTGGATATCAAGGCTAAGAAAACCGGTAAGTGAATTTAAAGAAAGTTGAGAAATAAATGGAGTGCGGATAGATGAAGACCAAAGTCTGACATCAGGTGTGGCCATGAGTAAGCTTGCCCTGCTACTCTTGCTACTCTAGAGTCACCCGTCATCTAACCAAAGGTTAGCCTGGATATCCAAGCTCAAAATTTTAGAAAAAATAAGTTTTACCTCAGCCAGACAAAGTTCTAAAATTATAGAGCTTAGTTCACCTAGAAACCAGGTGAACCCCTGTTGACAGATTTTCCTGCATGAACCCCATGGATGCAAATAAATATATGCACATATATAATGACATGCATAATTTCAAGATGGTACCCCAGCAGTGATAAATCAATTTAGAATGGCAGCCTTGACCATAAAATATAGACAGTGTGGTGGAAAGTCTGTTGGACAGAAAGTGCAAAGTGAATTTTGGCGAGACAAAAAATTATCAAAACAAAACTTCCAACCCAAAACAGCGAGGCTCGGAAAACACGAGTTAAAAAACACGAGTTAAAAAACACGAGTTACAAAAAACACGAGTTACGTTAAATGTGACGTCATCAATGGGAAATTATGACGTCACAAGTAGATAATTTAACTCGTCAATTTGTGGTGCACCTTAATCTTACGAGTTAATTAACTCGTCAATTTATGGTGCACCATAATCTTATGAGTTAATTAACTCGTCAATTTATGGTGCACCTTAATCTTACGAGTTAATTAACTCGTCAATTTATGGTGCACCTTAAACTGACGAGTTAATTAACTCGTCAATTTATGGTGCACATTAATCTTACGAGTTAATTAACTCGTCAATTTATGGTGCACCTTAAATTGACGAGTTAAATTTTCATGAAACCAAGTTGGTCAAAAGTTCTAAAATTCAGATTAAAATTTTTCGATTTTTTCCAACCCCCGGACCTTATTAGGACCCCCCAGTAGCGGCCTGGCTTAAATTTCTTGGTGGTGCAAACTATGAAATTGGCGCCCCTGGTATTTTTGTCCTTATTTGCGCCCTCCGTCATTAAGTGGAAATATTAAACTATCTTAACTTTTTCTCCTTATCAGTACACAAAATTCCAAACATTAAACATGGCTACTTTCTCTTGGACTGGAGACAATTGGATTATCTTTGTAACGTGAGATGGTCTAACTTTACTCTCCATGAAAGATCAATGGCTGAAAGAGGGCCCAAGAATTCAGAAGTTGGGAGGAAGGGTTCGTTATATTTTTGGCGCCGCAGGCAATAAATTCTGATGTAAGAAAGGTCAAACAGCCTAAAAGATCTTCTAAAACGGATAAAGTTAGTCAGTATAAGACCACAAAAACCACAGCGAGAATTAACAAGTTTTGATCATTTTGGCAATCTCTCATTTTGGGGGTAAGCATTCTCTTTAACCCTTGGTGGATACACAACACTTCTCTTACTTGTGATTCAATATTGATAGAAGTTTTGAAAAAGTTCAAGATAGAAAGGATGTAAAAGGGTAAAATAAAGCGCAGCAGGCGAAAAAAATTAACATTGTACTCATAGAAGGCGCTATAAACGTGCCGAAGGGCGCCAAATTGCCCAATTAAAAATGAACAAAATTTTGGCGCCCCCTTGAAAAGCTCTTTTGGTGCCCCTCTCAGATCTTTCTGGGTGGTGCACTGCACACCCTGCACCCCCTGCCAGGCCGCCACTGGACCCCCCCCGTTTATTGATTTTTCAAAAAATTCACAGCTACCAAATAAAAAGTTCCTCATTTTGCAATAAAGCTTCAAAATTCGTAATTATATTTTTAAATCTCTACAGGAAACAAAACTCTATACATATGCCCCTCCCTTAGCATTTGAGCCAGCCTAAATACTTTTTGTCAACTTCTGTCTCAGTTAAAGACTATAGAATATTAGGAGAGAAAATTACCATTCCAATAGTTTTAAACTAAAAATAGGCACAAAAAAAATTTAACCACCATTTTAGAATTTTTGACCAACTTGGTTTCATGAAAATTTAACTCGTCAATTTAAGGTGCATCATAAATTGACGATTTAATTAACTCGTCAGCTTAAGGTGCACCATAAATTGACGAGTTAATTAACTCGTGAGATTAAGGTGCACCATAAATTGACGAGTTAATTAACTCGTAAGATTATGGTGCACCATAAATTGACGAGTTAATTAACTCGTCAGTTTAAGGTGCACCATAAATTGACGAGTTAAATTATCTACTTGTGACGTCATAATTTCCCATTGATGACGTCACATTTAACGTAACTCGTGTTTTTTGTAACTCGTGTTATTTAACTCGTGTTTTTTAACTCGTGTTTTCCGAGCCTCCAAAACAGCACTACAAAATTGGCAAACAGAAAAGAAGAATTGAAGCAAAATAAAGAATTATACCTTTAGTTCTTTACAGGATGCAACCATGCCATTAAGAAAATTAAAACAAGATATCTAAGCAAGTATGAAAAGAAAACAACCAGAACATCTAAAAATTCCCATGTTTTGATCTTCCCACTTCTTCCCTACCATTATTGTTATTTTTATTTGGATGCTTGGTCAAACACCCAAGGGAGATAATTAGGCATTCTATTGTTATTTGCTTCGAAGAAGAAAAATCAGGGAGATTTGCCAAGCAGCATCACGCCTTGCTGATCGCCCACTACTTAGGCGGACACTTCAAGTCGGCTCGCATAATTTCTTATACGCGCGCCACCATTCAGATCTCTGATTCGCTTGGACCCAACCAATCAGAATATCCGCATAATCATCCTCAGATCAGAATGCAGACGATCTAGGTAAACCAGACCGTAAACATAAGAAATATCAAAATCAAAAAAAAGTTTACGGGCTGGATATCCAGGCTAACCAAGGTAAGAAAGTGTTGATCAAGCACAATCTAGAAAAGATTTAGAAAGAAAGACGCATAATCGAAGTTTGAAAAGTTGGCCGGTTCGGCGTGCCGTATCCTAGTGGCCGTACGTTAGAAAAAGAAGAAGGAAATGAGGACTTCAAACAAAAAACACACCAATTTATATCAATACGTGTGAACTTCTTTAACCAAATTTTTTACTAATGCGAGTCGCGAATTCACATATCCTGCAAACAAGTGGAGCGCTACCAACCACTAGACTTTCTAATAAGTTCAAACGAGACATTCACAATTTTCAAACTAAAAATGTTAAAATAAAACGACAAATCCGATAAATGTTTTAGATGATGATTAAATAAAACTAGAGAAGACTTTCTAAGAATAGTGTTATATTGCTAGCAAGGGAATGGAATACCTGCTGGCGTCCATATATTTTTTTCAATGTCTTTTGTAAACAAAAGACTTTTTCGCCTTGTTTCAAAGCACGGTCCATTAAAACTCTACCCGCCAAGCTAAAATTTTCCAAAGATGAACTAACCTGTGCTATCCGGATGATTTCAGCACCAAAACAAGAGTAAAACATGGTTGAAGGCAAATTACTAATGCAAAAAGGAAGACGTACAATCTCAAAGGAAAAACTGTCCCTTATAACATCTAGACAACCGTTGATGTTTCTCAATTCAATGTCTAAAAAAGTAATTCGATCACCAGAACTTTCAAGATTTAATTTTAATTCTGGAGGATAAATTGACTCAAAATTTTCCAAGAAGAGATTGTTATCGTTGATGGTAAGAAGGTCATCTATAAAACGAAATGTGTTGCTAAATCATCTGGCTTTTTGAAGAACAATTACACTTTCAATATCAAAAGTGTGATAAGGGGTCATAAGGATAAAAAATAGCCCTTATTACCTGTTATTACATTTTTAAGCAAAAAAGTGTAATAAGCGGTCAAAAGGACAAATAATAGCTCTTATTACCTGTTATTACATTTTTTTACTTGAAAATGTAATAACAGGTAATAAGGACTTAAATTAGGCTTCTATAACTTCAAAGACCATAGTTCAGATTCGAAGTGTCATAAGGGTATACAAGGCAGAATTAGCAAGCTAACCTCGTGTAATAAGACGGAGTAAGAAAATCTTAAGAATCTCAATGACCCAAGTTTAGATCCGGAGTGTAATAAGGGGTAATAAGGGTATATAAGGCAGAATAAGCAAGCAAACCTCGTGTAATAAGACGGAATAAGAAAATCTTAATAATCTCAATGACCAAAGTTTAGATTCGGAGTGTAATAAGGGGTAATAAAAGTATATGTGGTAGCATAAGCAAGCAAACCTCGTGTAATAAGACGGAGTAAGAAAATCTTAAGAATCTCAATGACCAAAGTTCAGATCTGAAGTGTAATAAGGGTATATAAGGCAGAATAAGCAAGCGAACCTCGTGTAATAAGACGGAATAAGAAAATCTTAAGAATTTCAATGACCAAAGTTTAGATCCGGAGTGTAATAAGGGGTAATAAAGGTATATAAGGTAGCATAAGCAAGTAAACCTCATGTAATAAGACGGAATAAGAAAATCTTAAGAATCTCAATGACTAAAGTTTAGATTCGGAGTGTAATAAGGGGTAATAAAGGTATGTAAGGAAGGTAGCATAAGCAAGCGAACCTCGTGTAATAAGACGAAATAAGAAAATCTTAATAATCTCAATGACCAAAGTTTAGATTCGGAGTGTAATAAGGGGTAATAAAAGTATATGTGGTAGCATAAGCAAGCAAACCTCGTGTAATAAGACGGAGTAAGAAAATCTTAAGAATCTCAATGACCAAAGTTCAGATCTGAAGTGTAATAAGGGGTAATAAGGGTATATAAGGCAGAATAAGCAAGCGAACCTTGTGTAATAAGACGGAATAAGAAAATCTTAATAATCTCAATGACCAAAGTTTAGATCCGAAGTGTAATAAGGGGTAATAAAGGTATATAAGGTAGCATAAGCAAGCAAACCTCGTGTAATAAGAAGGAATAAGAAAATCTCAAAATCATAGTTCAGATTCGAAGTGCCATAAGGGGTAATAAGGATATATAAGGTAGCATAGGCAAGTGAACCTCGTGTAATAAGACGGAATAAGAGAATCTTAAAACCTCAATGACTAAAGTCCATATCCGAAGTGTAATAAGGGGTAATAAGGGTATATAAGGCAGAATAAGCAAGCGAACCTCGTGTAATAAGACGGAATAAGAAAATCTTAAGAATTTCAATGACCAAAGTTTAGATCCGGAGTGTAATAAGGGGTAATAAAGGTATATAAGGTAGCATAAGCAAGTAAACCTCATGTAATAAGACGGAATAAGAAAATCTTTAGAATCTCAATGACTAAAGTTTAGATTCGGAGTGTAATAAGGGGTAATAAAGGTATGTAAGGAAGGTAGCATAAGCAAGCGAACCTCGTGTAATAAGACGAAATAAGAAATCCAGGTTCTACACATTGTTGTTTCAACGTTCATCTAACGTTATTTGAACGTTAAGTCCATAACGTCCATTTAACTTTATTTGGACGTGAAAACAACGTTGTGTGCCAGCTGGGAAATCTAAAAAAGATCAAAGACCATAGTTAAGATCCGAAGAATAATAAGGGGTAATAAGGGTATATAAGGAAGGTAAGGGTAACAAGAAAGACATTTTTAAGATTTAAATTCAAACATTTCATTTTCATTATTCCGTTTTGAACCAAAATATTTGAGATTTTAAGTAAGTCTCATTAGAAGCTCAGGGGCGTAGCCAGGATTTTCAAGGGGTGTCGCAAATTTCAATTTTTGAATGGGCGGTTGGAGGGCGGACGATGATTTCATGAGGGCGGAACGCCCATATTCTTGAATGGGTGGCAGAGCTACGCATTCAATCGAACATTTTCAAAGAGTGGGTGTCTCGGGCATAATAATAACTTGTGGTTTCTATGATGTATCCTTTTGGGAAATTCCTGTTGACCAAGGGAAATTCCCTGACAAAACTAAAATAGTACCCCTACTACAGTTGGTTCTAAGCGATCGCGTAAGGAGGGCGGGATGAAATTTAAGCGATTTCGAAATTGCGATGGCTACCTAAACGAAATTCGGGCACTTGTTTATTTTAATTAAAGACAACATTTTAAGAAAAAGCCTAACATTAAAAGTTTACACAATAGACAGCTCCAAGCTTTTAGGCCTTACTCTTTTACGAGTTTTACGCTCAAAACGGTGGAAGTTATGACGTAGCTTAACATTAATAGCAATTTTATAATATTAACATCAAAAAATTTACTGCAAACCAAAGATATAGTACGTATAGTGAATTTGTTTTCCAAAATACCAGGGAAGGTTTTATTCCAAATGTTACTTTCTGAAGGACGTTAGGTAAATGACACAAGTAATAAAACAATGAATTTTATTTAGATATTTATTTAGGTAAAATAGATTTGATGAAAAACCAATGCGTGAGTTGATGAAATCCGTAACGATTGTCTTCATCCACATCCATTTGTATACATGAAAATAAAAGAAAAAAACATGTTCAGGTATCATTGTTCAGAAAATCATACATAAATCCGTTTCGCTCAATATCAGAGCTCGTCAGTATGCCTAGTGACATGCTGAGATGATTATTAGAAGGAAATAAATATGATAAAATTGGTAGTTTCTTTACTTGTCGTCATCTCAGCATAACACAGTACATAGACGGATAGAGAAAGGAAAAAGACGGAAGAAAATGAAGGACTAGATAGGCACGAAGACACCCTAGGAAAACCCCCAGCTAGAAAAAAATTCTATGTGCCTACTGGTTCTTTTCATTCTTGTAAGGTAATTGACACGAAAATTTGCCCAGGTCAACGCCTATATAAAGTGTCCATTCACTTTTGTGTCTCATAGGATCGACCGTATCTTGGCGGGCTTGAATGGAGAAACGAACGCTGAACAATTTAAGAAGAAAGAAGAAAAGAAGAAAAGATCAGAAATTGTATTTTTTTTGCATTGTTTTTTAATATTTTTTTTTCAGTTGAAATTGTTTTTAACGAAGATTCGGTTTTAAAACAAATTACTTCGCAATTCGTCTTTGCTGTTTAGCTAAAAACTTTTCACATACTGCCATCGAATCAGGCGTTTTGTCAAGATGAAAATTCATTAGACAGAGGCCATTTAACCTATCCTGGCCCATTGTACTACGTAATTTACTCTTAATTAATTTCATATCAGAAAAGGACCTTTCACACTCACAAGTAGTCACAGGAATAGTAGCTAAAATTCTGAGAGCTCTTTCGATATTATCAAACTTTGCATGCTTGATAGCATTTAATGTTTCAGAAATAGTAGTGGGAAGGTCTGTAAAATCATCCCAAAAGTTCCCATATGCTTTAATTTCCTCATTGATTCGTAGTGGAGAAACCATACCGTGAGAGTAAAAACGAAAAAAAGGTCCGAGTTTGACAGCCACATCTTCCTCGGACAAAAAAGATTAAGGCAAAAGATATAAACGTTTGTATGCAAGCAAAGAATGCTCAGAAAAACGACCAATGAACTCCTGGTAAAGAGTATCTAAAAGAGGTACAGTCAGAGAAACTCTATAGTAATCAGATACAGTTTCGGCAGGATGATTATCACGAAAAATCTGCCTTTTGTTTGTCCTAGGTTTTGAGACATTGATATTTAGCCTGTTAGCTATATCCACGGCAAATTGAAACCATTCATTATGCTCAGCACGGACATTGGTTCTAGCCTGTTTCACACGTTGGACGGTAGAAGTGATTATTTTTTATTTTTTTTATTTGTTCTTTATTTAACGTTGGTAATAAAAAATAGTTACAAGTACTAATTAAATCCAACATGACATTCGAATATTTACTATATAGTAAATAATATTTAAAAATTTAAAAATACTAGAATATAGAACAGAGTTTGCATGAACAATAGATTTTGGCCTTGATAATTTTTCTTTTAAATTCAGCCAAAGATTCAATAGTTTTGAATTCTAACGGTAGTCTATTCCAAGCTTGGCCAGCTCGGAAATTAAAGGAATTCAAGCAAACGGTGTTCCTGGGAAGTGGAAGTCTAATTTGAGTGCCTCTTCGAAGACGAGGACGTTCGTTGGAATTGTCGTCCCCGTTTTCATTTACATCTTCATCCGTATCTAAATGACTTTGGATGAATTCAAATTGGTCCCAGCCTAATTTATTGCCGATTTTATTGACGCTTTTATAAACTTCCACAAGCATAAACTGGAGATTTTTAGTATGGATTGACTCACATTTAGCTTTCTTCAAAAGTTCATCATAGTTAAGATTGATAGAATTTTGCTTAGCCTTGAGGGCCCTACAATGAGTTTCGTTAAGAAGGTTGTGAGCCAATTTACTACAAAACATCCAGATGAGAGGACAATATCTAAAAGCAGATAAAATAAAACTATTAAATAATAAATCTGCTTGCTCTTGGTTTAAAAATGCTCTAATTCTAAAAATAGTTTTGGTCTTCTGTGCAGCCTTTTTGCAGATGTCCTGTACGTGATTATAAAAAGTGAGGCCACTGTCGATAGTTACTCCAAGCAGTTTCACGCTCTCGGAAGACTCTAATGTAATATTTCCAACATTGAAAACTATATTTGCATTCTTTGTGCCTGGAAACAACACCTGAAACTTCTCTGGATTTGCAACAAGGGAGTTGTGTCTAAACCAAGCTAGAATGATTTCTAGGTCTAGAATTAAAGCTTCGAGGGCCTCATCTAGAGACGAAGCACTTTTGTGCAGAGTATCGTCATCAGCGAAGTTACATAGGTCGTCTTCATTAACAAAGAAAAACAAATCATTGATAAAAATATTGAAAAGAATAGGTCCTAAAATAGATCCCTGAGGCACACCAAATAGCAAAGGTAGCCAATTACTGAACGATGAACCAACTCTGACCCTATGCTTTCTGTTTTTTAAATAACTTTGCATAAAAGCTAGGCTTCTACAATCCAATCCATATGCATAAAGTTTTGCGATCAGAAGATCACGAGGCTAACAGTCAAAGGCTTTGGACAGATCCATCAGAATTGCTCCAATCCTTTTTGATTTGGACAGTGAATTCTGCCATTTTCGTAACATATTTAGTAAAGCACTCTGCGTGCTATACTGTTTACGAAAACCACAGAGTCCGTTAGAGAAAAATGATTCAAAGAAGGTGTTGAGTTGATTTGAAATAAGTTTTTCAAAGATTTTAGCCAGAGATGGGAGGAGACTGACGGGCCTGTAATTATCCTTGTCATGTTTGCTGTTTTTCTTATGGACTGGAATTATATCAGCAAGCTTCAAGCTGTCAGGAAAGTTTTGAGATTGAAGAGAGTTATTGAAGCATGATGTCAAAGTTGGAGCACAAACAAATTTGGCTAACTTTATGATTAGATTGACACCGACGGAAATATCATTTAATTTGGCTTGAAGAAGTTCAGTTACACGCAATGTAAGTTCAAGAACACGGTAGCAAACTACTAAGTTGACAATAAAATCAAATGAGTCAATAGCTTTAAAAAAAGAGAAACCATCTTTTCGGGTTTGCTCGTTATACTTGCGGTTCGCATTGTTCTTTATTTCTTCAAGGGTAAACCAAAGAGGTTCAAAAAGCTCAATAAAAAGTTCAAGGTCTTTGATTCTTTCGACCCATCTAGTTTTAGAAGGATCCCTCAATTTTTTAGCCTTGGAGCTAGAGTTTGAATCCTTATTGGAAGATAACCATTCACCATCAAGGTTGTCACTCACACGATGAGAGAGGCGAAAAGACTTGACATATTTTTCAAAACACCTTTGCCTTATCTCTGAATTGTGAAAAAAATAAGTAAGTTTGGTTGCAACCTCGAGCATATTACTCACAGATATTATTTTAAAATTTTTAGAAACACAAAGATTCAATTTGTGTGAAAAACAGTGGACAAAAATAGCTTTTCGAACTAGACCTGTAATCAGTACAGCTGCACCATTTTTATGACCTGCAACATTCCCAGCACCATCAAACCCTTGACCCCTACATTGATTGATGTCAAGACCAAGATCATCAACTCTTTTGATGTGTCCGAAATTGCTTTTCCAGTGAGACCATCTTTTAAATGGACAAAGATAGTAAATTCCTCGTGAATCACATTTTCTTCATCAATGTACCTTAAGACTAAAGATAGTTGCTCTTTTTGAGAGCAATTCATAGCCTCATCTGCCATGATGGAAAAGAAGTAAACAGAAGTAGGTTCAGGCTTTATTTGAATTAAAATCTTTTCAAGAATGAGTGCTCCAGAGATTGAAATTATTTCATTCTGAGTAGATGGAGATAAATAATGGGCATTACCTGGCGCATGAATGTAATGATCCTCTAAATATTTGTCTCCCCTTCTTATCCCATAATTGATCAACTCAATAAAATTACCTAGACCAGATTTTTCAGAATATTCCCCAGCCTCAGGAATACCGATATGAACACAAACAATAACGGTGTCAATTATTGAAGGCAAAATCAGTTTGGCCTTATTGATGGCTTTCAAATTATCCCTATCAATAAGAACATCAACATCTCTTGGTTTTCCACCCTCAAAGCGATTTAAAAAGGCACACATAATACTTTGACACCGTAAATGGAGAGATTCATCAGTATAATTTCTCCTATCACAACGTTGAGGTTTATTTTCACCTAAATGGCGCTTGAAAGCACCAGAAAAAGATTTTCCTGGAACAACACATTGAGAAACAAAATTTGTTTGTGATGTTAATTTACCACTGGTATGAGCAAATAATGAACAAGGCAAGCAAAATACACCACCTTGACTTTTAGAATATCTAGCCCAAGTAGAATTATTTTTCAAATATTTTGGGTTAAAAGAAGAAGTTCCATGTTTAGGAAATAAGAAGTTTTTATCAGGTATACTAGTGTATATGTATAAAAGTTGCGAAGCGATCGAGGCAGGTCACTAAATTCGCAAGTTGCAAGCAAAAAGATAGAAAGTATTGAATGAGCCCGATGAGTTCTTTTTTCTAACGTTATGGGGTCTCGCCAAACAAAAATGATTTATACCTTATTACATGAATATAAGTATGGAATTTAACGGCCTTGAAATTAACATGAAATTTCTAAATTTGTGTTAACTCTGTTAATTACACGTCTCCTAATACTCATGTAAGGTAAGTAAAAAATATTCGATCGCGTCTTTTGTTCGGGAAAGCTTTTCCACCTAAACCTAAAAAGTAAATCATTTTTAATTTTGGTTTTTATTTTGACTCATTTTACTTCCGGTTTTAAATTCCTTGTGTTCGAAAATCGAACTTTCGAATCTTTCGAATTTCGAATGTTTCAATAAAAACAAACATTCGAATCCCCCTGCCATAAATAGTTTTTTATTTGTTAGAATTCCAGGGTAGACAGACTTTCCTCAGTAAATGATTGGTGACTCGGCGATGATAGTATTCATGGTTTCGAAGATTTTTACATGTAAATGTTGATATCAAATCTAGTCTTTATTTTAGAGTCCCTTGCATACAACCAAAACCCAATCAAAACAAAAGAATCCTCGGGGTCAAGCACTATCCGGTTTAAACACCAGTCGGTCTATTGAGACAGGGATGTGAATACTGAGGAATTAATATTTAATATAACCATACCCAGTTACGAGTTAGAAATATTGTATCAAGTTACATCATTATTTACACAAAAATTTAAAAGTTTAAGTTCTATAATTAGAATAAAACTATTAGTGGTATAAAATCCTAAAGATAAATATAAAGAAAAACCAGAAAAAAAGAACTAAAATTTAAAAAGATTCCTACAATTCCTTCAACCAGGGTTTGCTTCAACAATCAAGCAAAAAACCTCATTTTTAATGGCTGTATTTTCCAAAGTGATGAAGCCTATATGGTTTTTAATCTTAAATCTGCTGGAGACAAATGTTTGACAGTCTTACCATTGATTTAGGAGGAAACTCTTCACATTAAAATAATTTTATCAGCTGTAGCACAGAAATTTAAAACAGTTAAAAGTACATCATCTCGACATCATAAATATCCATAATATCATGTTTTGATAACTGTCAAGATTTGTTCATGGACACATATTTCGATATTTTACAAGTCATTTTCATTTCCAGCAATTAAGACACAGTATTTAAAATAAGAAGTTTTTATCAGGTATAAAACTATTTTTGATCAAATCATATCTCTCATCATCATTTATGTTTTTAGAAATAGCAAAATAGGTACTAACATCATATCTGAGCTCAATTGGAACATCACTATACGAGTTATAAGACTGAACTAGCTTATCCTTATTAGCAGATGCTCTAACAACTGTTTTGGAAGCTGAAAGTGATGAAGTAAAAAAATAACTATGCTTACTGGACGACTCACTAGGAGAAGAAAGGGCAACAGCTGAAGCAGATGTTACTCTTTTTAATTCAGTGATTTTTCTCACTTAGGAGTTGCCATTTTCACCGCCAAATTTAGGACAATGAACTCTAATTTGTGTTTTTATGACAGAAGAAAGAGCTAGAATACATGCATAAGATGAAAATTTAAAGTTTTGACACATATGGAGAGCTTCTGAATAAACAAGATCTTTAGAAGGGGGGGTTTCACGTTTGGCGGAGGAGCGGAATCGGCCCTTTTTTCGGACGGAGTGGCGGAATTTGGCGAAAATTTAGACGGAATTACGGAAATTAGGTTCTCTGACGGAGACGGAAAATTAGACAATTTTACTGCGGAAAACCGAATTTAGCAAAAAAAATTGCGGAATTTCGGAATTAGTAAAAGATATTCCAAATTTGCGGAATTTTCGACAAAAATATTGAATTTCAAAGGAATTTTCGGTGACGGAATTTTGGTTCAATTTAAGACGGTTTGACGGAATTTGGAGAAAAAATTGGCGGAATTGCGGAATTGGGTACCCCCTGAAACCCCTTAGAATAGAGAACGTGGTCAGGTGGCTCAGTTTTGAAAGCAAAGCTAACTGCACTTTATAGTTGCGAAAAGAATCACGATGCACATTATGAGCATAGTGAAAATTTTCTTTATAAAAGCTTATTTGCTTCAAAATCTTGAAAATAGTGCTTTTTGACCAATTTTCCATCCCAATTTTTCATAGATAAACACTCATAACTTTTGATACATGTAGAATGTATAAGTTTATCATAGGCCGTGAGGCCATCCTCTTTTAAGATACTCACTTCTAGTAAGCAGTCACATTGTTGATCTCTTATTAGTTATCGTCACTTCATATACAGTACGAGGCTTAGGAACTCTGTTACTCTACCTACTGAACCCTGAACTCTACATGGCGCTGCAAGTAGGATTTTGAGAAGCCTCACGTCGTATTCAGCTTGCATCATCAGGATCAAATCGTTCATCCAACACGAGATCTCGAACTTGTACATCCGCCATCTTGGTTGTTTTCATTTTCGTGGTCACACGCACCAAAGAAACCCACTCGTACGGAACCGAATTCCCGCCCGCAAGCGCCCGTCCGCCTCACCTCTGAACCGCGCGTACGCCCGCCTTCGCCCGCCGACCCGCCCTAATATCAACGACACCCACTCGTATCGACGCTCACCGCCCGTACCAGATCACAGTATACTATGGCCTCCGAGGAGCAAATACAACGAATGCTCTTGCTCATGGAACAACAAATGACACAACTGACGAATCTCCAGGCGGAAAACGCACAATTAAGAATCAACGTCGCCGCCGTCCCACCTCAACAACAACAACAGCATCTGCAGCCGAGGACGAAAACCAAATCCCCCGAGAGACCCATCATAAACGCCGACACCGATGAACAAGAATGGGTGCTTTTCAAGGACTCCTGGAATAGATACAAAACTATGACAGCCGTAACTGATGTCAACATGCATCGACTAGAACTGAGAGCGGCTTGCTCGCAAGACGTCAACCGTCTTTTATACGAATACGTCGGGGCGGAAGCCCTCAATACCGCCAAGGAAAATGAGTTATTAAACTTTATTAAGAGTGTTGCCGTAAAAGGCACTCACAAAGAAGTCCACAGAATGAAATTTTTCAGACTGTCAGATGGACGGCGAAACAATCACACAATTCGTCGCCCGCCTTCGTTCAAATGCCATCCTATGCAAATTTAAGATAGCTTGTGAAAACCACGAAGAACCAAACCCCGTCGGCTTCGCGGATGAAATGATCGCCCACCAGTTGGTGTTCGGGCTGAGAAACCAACAACACCAGTCCCGAATACTCTCAGAAACAGCAGCCCTGCCGACGTTAGGAGACAAAATAGAACGTTTACAATGTCTCGAATCAACAGAACAATCAACCGACATCATGAGAGCCAACCCCCCGACGAGCAGCTCCACCAACGCATTCGTCAAATCGACCTACAGAAGAGACCAATTCAGACGTCCACAACAACATGATAACAAGACCAATCGCCCCTGCAGAGGCTGCGGACGCACTTCACACAAAGGTAAAACCATGGCTCGCAAAGGCTGTCCAGCATTCAATAAGAGCTGTGGTAATTGCAGAATCAAGGGTCATTTCCACGCTGTATGTATGAAAGGCACAACGAGTCGTTCCCAAGCAAACGCCGTCGGAGAAGCATCCCACCCACAACAGCAAGAAGAAAGCCAACTAGAGGACGCACCATCCTTCGCATTCGCAACACCCGCTGAGGATTTTCGTCTTGCCCCGTCCTCGAACAACCGGCCCTAGCGAACGCCACCGTTCCTTCCCACATGGAATGGAGAGGCAACTCGTTCACACCAACTCGCCCCGAAAGCCCACCGAAAATTGACGTGTCCATCAAAATACTCAAACAGATCCACGGGCAGTTTCGTAAGAGAAACGGCCCCATTATAACGGACACACTCACCGAAGCTATAGCAGATAGCGGATGCCAAACATGCACTGCCGGACCCGAACTATTAAATAAACTGAAATACCCATACGCCTACCTCGTAAAAACCAAACATAAAATTGTAGGCATCACTCACGCCCCCTCGATATATTGGGCAAGCTCTTCCTCCACATCACTTACGGAGGGCGCTCATCGAGTCAAATGGTTTACATTTCGAAGAACTGTAAAGGTTTTTACCCATCTCAAACCGCTATGAAAGACTTGGGAATAGTCAACGAATCAAGCATCTCCGCCTCCACAGAGTCACAATCGGACGAATGCCACTGCCAAGAGAGAACGCCACCGCCGAATCGCTCAGAAGATATCCCCTTCGAGCCAACGCAAGAGAACATTCCAAAGCTTAAATCATAGATCCTGGACGCGTTCGGCTCTTCCGCCTTTAACCAATGTCCTCACCAGGAGCTACCAACAATGACAGGAGAACCCATCCGACTCCATCTTAAAGAAGACGCAGTCCCTTACGCAGCTCACACGCCTATCCCCGTCCCACACCACTGTCAAAGTCAAAGAAAACATCGACCGCGACGTCCGTCTCAAGATCATCGAACAACTCCCCCAAGGAACCACAGCCGAGTGGTGTGCGCGTATGATTGTCACCTCAAAGAAAAACGGGGACCCCCGCCAAACTGTCGATCTACAGAAACTTAACGACGCTACACTCCGAGAACCACATCATACACCAAGCCCCTTCAACGTGGCATCTACTGTCCCCATAAAAACTTACAGAACTGTAATCGACACGTGGAATGGATATCATAGCCTCCCACTTCACGAAACGACCAAGAACAGCATGACTTTCATTACCGAATGGGGTCGGTATCGGTACTGCCGCGCCCCAATGGGGTACCACGTCTCCGGAGATGCGTACACTCGGAGGTTTGATGACATCACCCAAGAGTTCCCGAGATCTGCTAGGATTGTAAACGACACACTACTCTGGTACTACAGCATCGAAGAATCCTTCTGGCACACGATAGACTATCTGATCCTCTGTGCTAAAAACGGTATTATTTTTAACAAGGACAAATTCCAATTCTGCCAACCTGTTGTCGAATTCGCCGGGTTCGAATTATTCGAAGACGGATATCGCCCGCTCAAGAAGATCTTGTCTGCCATCAAAGACTTCCCGACCCTGAAATCCGTGACCGATGTGCGATCCTGGTTCGGACTTGTTAACCAACTCGCATACGCGTTCGCCCAAGCCCCGGTCATAAAACCGTTCCGCCAACTCCTGTCGTCCAAGACATTTTTCTGGGATGAGACGCTCGATGAACTTTTCCAAGCGTCAAAAAACAAGATTATCGAACTTGTAAAGGACGGTGTCAAAACGTTCGAAACGGATCGCCCAACCTGTCTGACAACGGATTGGTCAAAAACAGGCATTGGGTTCGACCTCACACAGAAACACTGCAACTGTCCCTACCCTGTCAAACCGGATTGCAGAGAAGGACATTGGAAATTGGTCTTTGCCGGCTCCCGCTTCACCACTGATTCTGAAAGCAGATATGCACCCATCGAAGGGGAAGCCCTGGCAGTTGTTTACGGACTGCAACGCTGTCGAATGTTTGTGATGGGATCCCCAAACCTCACCGTAGCAGTCGATCACAAGCCCCTGATTCGGATATTGAACGATCGAGAACTTAGTTCGATGTCTAACCCACGACTCCTGTGCTTCAAAGAAAAGACGTTGATGTATCGTTTCAAGATCGTGCACGTTCCCGGCAAATCGAAGAAGATGAAAATCGCGGACACCACATCTCGTAACCCCGTCCCCGTCGAAGAGACCGACAAGCAGTCCATCGCCTGCGAAGCAGCAGCGCTGTCATTTGCGCACTCACAAGCCGACGGCGTCGCCTCTATTGATTGGGAGATCGTCCAACAACACGCAGTTCATGACCAAGATACATTTCCCTCGTCAATATGATCGCCAACGGATTCCCATCAGCCAAATCAGACCTACCCGTCGAGCTACACCCATACTGGAACATACGTGAAGAACTATATGTAGTCGATGGAGTGCCGCTCAAAAACCTCAGTTTAAATACATTTTAGCTTATTTATAAGTTCTGTTAATTAATATTACAATAAGTGTAGATAATAGTTATTGTTCGTGCTAGGTGTGTGTTTGGATCAGATTGGCTTGTAACAACAATGGGATTTCACTGTTTGAATCTGATTGGTTGATATTCTCAAAATAGGGTGCCGTTGTGATAGAATTTTGGCTCTCAGGAGTTTGCAGGTGATTTCGTTGAGTGGGTGACGAAATGTTATTTCTTCATATTAATGATGATGAGTTTGTTTTAGAATTAAAACAATAAACAATTGAAAGCAATTATCAATGTCAATGGCTTCGAACAAATCGTTAAAACTGCAACGAGAATCACTCCGACAACAGAAACTTTGATTGATCTAATTCTCACAAATAACTCATCAAACATCAAAGACACAATTGTTTATCCCTTATCGATTGGAGATCACGACATAATCGGTTGCAACAGAAAATTAAATTGTGCAAAATATGAACCAATCTTTAAACAAACTAGAGATTATAAAAACTATGACCCTCTGGCACTCTTAAATGACGTGAAAAAGATCGATTGGAATCCTTTGTACCAACTGCATGACACCAACGAGGCAACGATTTTCCTAACGAGCACTTTAAAAACTGTTTTCGACAAACATGCTCCTGACCTCATACTACTAAAGTAATCAAAGGAAAACCGTCTCCATGGCTACGAAAAGATCTGACACTGCTCATGAACCAACGCGATCTAGCTTTACGAAAGGCACGTCGAACAAAATCCGAAGACGATTATGAGAAATACAAGAAACTTAGAAACAAACAAAGAAGTTCTAGAAGAAAACAAATCAAACCCAAAGAAATTTTGGGACACTGTCAAAAAAATATTTCCGATAAAGTCAAAATCAAATGTACCTTTCTCTACCCAGAAGATAGACAACGAACGAACAGCAATCATCTTCTCCGATTATTTTAGCGAAGTCGTCAAAAAGCTAAAATCGACCTTCTCAATGTTCACCGACCACGTTTGGAGACCACCTAAAATTAAGAACTCTTCAAGCCTTTAATTTCACTTACGTACCGAAAATTTTCGTCGAAAGAGAATTGAAAAATTTAAAGCGCAACAAAGCAACAGGTGCTTTCTATCAACTCTGGCATCTTCCCATCACAGTGGAAGAAAGGTAACGTGGTTCCTGTCTATAAAAAGGGAGACAGGAGCATAGCCGAAAACTACAGACCAGTGTCTCTTCTTCCTGTGTTTGGAAAAATATATGAAAAGTGTATTTATGATACACTTTACAGATATTTTGAAAATAACAACTTATTTTCTCCTTGTCAGTCTGGTTTTCGGGAGGGGGATTCCTGCATTTCTCAGTTGTTATCCATAACGCATGATATTTATACAGGGTTTGACAAAGATCCTTCTCTAGATACCAGGGGGGTGTTTTTAGACATTTCAAAGGCATTCGATCGGGTGTGGCACGATGGCTTACTCTTTAAACTCAAATCTTATGGGGTGACTGGACCGTTGCTTTCCTTAATTCGCAGCTTTCTTGACGATAGGCATCAGAGAGTTGTGTTGAATGGGAAAACATCTGAGTGGAAGCGAATCAATGCAGGGGTACCTCAAGGCTCGATTCTTGGTCCATTGTTCTTCTTAATTTATATTAATGATCTTCCAGAAAACCTTGAGTCAAAACCCAAGATCTTTGCTGACGATACCTCTTTATTCTCTCTTGTGATTGATCAACTCTTGAGCCTTGATGTACTTAACAGAGATCTCTCCAGGATAACTGACTGGGCTCATCAATGGAAGATGTCTTATAACCCTGACCCATCTAAGCAAGCCATTGAAGTCTATTTTACCTGTAGACTCACTCCTCCTAATGCTCCAGTAATCTCCTTTAATAATTCTAATATCGCGACCAGTGAGTACCAGAAACATCTTGGTCTAATCTTAGATTCAAAACTTTCTTTTGATCGCCATCTAGACGAGAAGATAAAAAAGGCCAATAAAGGAATTGGTCTTATTAACCGACTTCGCAAGCATGTGCCTAGGAGATCTCTACTAACCATTTATAAATCTTTCATTAGGCCTCATCTTGATTATGGTGATATCGTATATGACCGCCCAGGAAATGCTACCTTTGTGCAGAAGCTTGAATCTATTCAATATAATGCCTGTTTAGCTATAACAGGTTGTTTTCGTGGAACCTCTCAAGAAAAACTATATTCAGAACTTGGTCTTGAAAGTCTTGCTGACAGGCGCTTTGCTAGAAGAATGACATTCTTCTATGGAATTATTAACAATTTAGCCCCTTCGTATTTACGTAACTACCTGCCAGTAAGACTTACAGCACCAGGTGGCCTTAGAACAAGAAATCCTATTTATCCTCTTAATATACGAACTGAGCGTTTCCGTAACACTTTTTTTCCGTACTGCATATCTCAGTGGAATGTTCTGGGAAGTAATATACGAGATCTACCTTCAATTAAAACTTTCAAAAAAGCAATCTATGAATTTTTGAGACCCAAGCAATCTCATGTTTTTGATGTTCCTGACATTCAAGGAGTGATCTTTCTTAATCGACTTCGGGTCGGTTTCAGCCATCTCAATGAGCATAAATTTAGACATGGCTTCCGCGACACTTTAGACCCTTTCTGTGGTTGCCGAACTAACTCTGTTGAAAACACTCAGCACTTTCTTCTGCACTGCTCTATATATTCCCATGCAAGACAATCTTTGTTCGACAAACTTCAGACCCTAGGCATTATTTTTCATCCGCCACTTAACCCTCCTTTTTTCTGTCGGCTTTTATTATGGGGATGAAAGTTTGACTTCAAATCTAAATAAATCTATTCTTTGTTCTGTTGTTGAATTCCTTAACGAAACTGGAAGGTTTAGCGGTGCTTTATTTTAGGCTTTTACCTAACAATTGTAGCTTTCCTTCTCCAAGATTTTTTTTTTTTTTTTTTTATTTTACTTATTTATTTATTTTTTACATAGTCTAGTACCTCTGGCGATATAACGTTAGTTCCTAGCGGGGGGAGGGACTATATTTTATGTTTAAGTAATGTTTTGTAATATATGTTCGTAGTGTACACGTGTTTTTGTTTCAATAAAAAAAAAAGCAAAAAAAAAAGCAACAGGTGCAGATGATTTAGTTCCTGGAATGTTAAAAGACTGTGCCACCGAGATATCCAAACCACTCGCTTATGTCATCAACATGTCCATCACTTCAGGAGAAGTTCCAACACTTTGGAAACAAGCTATTGTCTCACCTATCCACAAATCCGGGGACAAAAAACCAAATTTCAGGCCCATATCGATCTTGCCAACGTTTTCAAAAATATTGGAGAAAGCTGTTAGAAGCCAACTTTCTGACTTCCTCGAAAATAACAACCTACTGACCGATCGTCAATTTGGATACAGAAAAAACCGATCAACCAAAATTGCTAGTGCCCTATTGTTTGATGACATTAGATCTTCGATCGACAAAGGAGAACTAGTAGGAGCTGTCTACATCGATCTGACAAAAGCATTTGACACCGTTGGTCATGCTATTCTACTGCAAAAGCTTCAAGAATACGGGATCTCCGACATAGAACTGAAATGGTTTAAAAGTTACCTATTTAATAGAAATCAGCAAGTCCGTATCAGCAACTCGTTATCAAACAAACAACCGTTGTTCACTGGCGTACCCCAAGGATCTATACTAGGTCCTCTGCTATTTTTAATCTTATTCAACGATTTCCCAGAATGTTTAGAGAAATCAAAAGTCATCATGTACGCAGACGACACCGTAATATACTGCAACGGAAAGTTGAAAACGCAAATCGAAAGTGATCTGAATCACGACCTGAATAAAATTTCTGAATACTTCGACAACAACGAATTGATCGCTAACTTGAAAAAGGGAAACTATGCTTTTTGGAACAGCTAAACGTCTCTCAATGATCGACAAAATCCTTAATGTTTTCTACAGAGGCCAACAAATTAATTACGTACAGGAATACAAATATCTCGGAAACAAAGTTGATCCAAATCTGAACTTTAACAAAACCTTCGATACCTCCTACAAAACAGCATCCGGTCGACTGAGACTTCTCCAAAAGCTCCGTTCTTACCTCACTAAAGATGCAGCCTATTCTATTTTCACCATGATGACTGTTCCAATTCTGACGTACAGAGGCCCGATCAAGCTGACATACACGAAACTCAGAAGAAGCAGTTTAAATCTCTTGAATCTAGAGCTCATCGAATGACGGGGAAACGTATTCCATCCATACTCAACTTGATCCACGCAGAAGCACCTGATTAAAAGCTCGATTGATAATGAAACTTGTTCAAACCTAAACGGTTATTTTAAGCTGAGAAAACATACTAAAACAAGGAACAATGGGTATCTGATTGAGACCTCAAAAATGAAACTCGAACTTGGAAAACAAAGCTTCAAATATAGTGGAGCTAAACTTTTTAATGATTTACCAATTAAAGTTAGGAAAACAATTTCTTCTAAGGGTTTTTCTGACGCCATGAAGACGCACCTGAAAGTTTAAGCAATATCTTGTATTGCTTTTTCTTTTAAGAGCTCTTCAAATTATCTATCCTACCCTAGTTTTTAGCTTCTCTACTATGCATCGTCTTACTACACATCTCAGTCTTAGTCTCACACCTCTAGTCTCTCAGGCTTTCTGGCCACTTTGACCACGATGCTCATCCTTTGATACATAAGACTAAACTCTATCTTTCGAAAACATTAGATTTTAGATTTTATCAATTTATAATAGTATTTATTTTTAGTATTTATGTCATTTTATCTAATTTTTATCTTGAGTGTGTGTCTTGAGGTGTGATGTGAAGCGAGTGTACGATTTGGGTGAGAGGAGTGACGTTGATAGCAGTTGTAAATTTTTATTTATTTAACTGATGTATGCTCCTCTTTAAATATTAATAAATGAAGAATGTTGTCCCTCCTTCTTTAAGGTACTTTGCAATAGAAATATGATCGGTTTGTTTTCTTGATCAATGATGATTAGGTATTGATTGGTGATAATTAGATATGGTACTTTTCAATAGAAATTAGGTAATCATCTTTTTCAGTATCAGCTTAAGAATTCCAGCACTCTTTAAGTCAAATCAGTCCTTTTACACGACATCCGGGTGGTAAATAATAGTGAAGTCCCCATCACTGGAACATTGGTTTATATGCTCTTTATTTATGTCGATATGTTCGGTTCAGCTTGTGAAATTACAAGGCAGTATTAAAGCGTTATCCCCCTTGTTAATTTCGAATCATCTTGGTTCCATCATCATAAAATATCAAGTTTAATTGTCAATTTTTCTGAAGGCCAATACATGTTGCATCAATTTCAAAGTTAATTATAGTGGATGTCAATCAATGCCAAATTATGTTCATTCCTGTTGTCTTTGTTTTATGCTAAATAATATGTTAAATATAATGTCTTAATATATCGAATGACAAGAGCAATGCTTTCTATCAATTGCGTGTCACTTTAAATCGATTGAAAAAGTCAACTTTGAAGAAGATTGCCTTTAGCATCCTTTCGCATAGTCCTTTGGTTATACTCAATTCTTCGTCTGAACAATACTATCTTTATGTTCTTGACATTATCGAAACTTTTCTCTTTATTCCTGTTGAAAGTAAGAAAAAATCAAAGCGTGCGCCTAAACATATCTGTAGCGTTTTTATCCATAATAAAGCAATTGAAATTATACATCTTCCTTCTATTCTAAAGCACCCTGCTATCGTATCTCATTTACCAAACAAAATCTGTGATGAAGAAAATAGACCAGCTGTGACATATAAATTAGGTAACACAATAAGAAATAAAATCTTGAATTATAAAGAGACTGTTGATTCCATTTTCATTGATGATGATGTTTCTTTTTCCCTTGATTCAGACCCATGTGATTGTTGTAACTCTCCATTTTCTGATAAGTTTCATAAACATGTTATCACTGGTGATTTGCGTGTTGTCGAGAATGACAAACTCAGAAAACTTTTAGGGTCCCGACTATAGAGAACCTAGAACTATAAATTTTGATAGAGCCTTGGAAGAGATTCTTCGAAGCCTGGATGATTGTATAACTAACATTGAAGCAAAATCTGGCATTAAAAAGTCAACCTTGAATGAGTGGAAGGGAGCAATTATGGGGCGCCGTTGTGGACAATATTAGGAACTGAAAATATTTATGCTAAACTTAGAAATTTATGCTAAACTTGAAAATATATATGCGGAGTTTATAAAGATATATGCTGAACTCCAATTTTTTCATGATAAGTTCAAAAAATATTTCTCGATTTTCAATTAGTATGGTGAACTCTAAAATACAGAAGCTCTTATAATTATTATATATGTTATATATATGCTCGCTTTCAAAAGGCTTAAAATATATATTACATAATGCATTGCGCGTGGTTATCCCCGATTTTCCCGACTTTCGCTCGGCCTACCGGGTACTTGTCCAAACAAAAAATGACGTAATCTTTGATTAACAACAAAATGGCGGATGTAAATGCAGGAGATGCAGACCCACAGAACTTCTTTCAAAACCTCGTAAACTTTACACAGGAAATCATTAACCTTGATGACAATCTCGATTTGCTTGAGAATACTCTGTCGAAGTGTGAAGATTATTTTAAAGTATTGAACTTCATCAATGAAAATCTATTGCAAGCAGAAGATAATGAGGATCCTGAGGAACTACACCCAATTGCAGCAGAAGCGTTATTACAATGGACAAATCGCGCCAACGTTGTCAGACTTTGTCACTTTTTTCACAGGATTTCTTCGCTTTTAAACGACCTCATTAACAATCATTTTGAAAGTGATGGGATGACTTGTCCTAAAGTATATACTGGAAACCCTGGTCAGCCAAAATACGAAATATCGAAAGAACAAATTGAATATCTCAGAGATCTTCATTTTTCTTGGACCAAGATAGCTGAGCTACTTGGTATTTCTCCTAAAACACTTTCAAGAAGAAGAAATGAACTTAGAATTCAAAATCACAGAGATTTTACTGATATAAATTATGAAAACCTTCGTGCTGAAATGGAAAGTATCAGAGAGCTTACACCTAATATTGGACAAACTAGAATGTTGGGGGCTTTAAGGGCGCGCGGTATTAATGTCCAAAGATGGAGAGTTCGAAATTTACTGAGAGACATTGACCCACAAGGAACAATAATGCGATGGAGGACTACAACTAAGAGGCGCAAGTATAACGTAAAATATCCAAATTCGCTGTGGCACATTGATGGCAACCACAAGATGATAAAATGGCGGTTTGTGGTACATGCTTGCATTGATGGTTTTTCCAGGTTGATACCATATTTGTATTGTGCAAATAACAACAAATCAGACACTGTATTAAATCTTTTCCAGGATGCATCTCAAAATCATGGGCTGCCGTCTAGAGTTCGAGCTGACTATGGTCTAGAAAACGTCGGTGTTGCAAGAATGATGGTGGAAACACGAGGCCCTAATAGAGGTAGTATGATCACTGGTAGCTCAGTTCATAACCAGAGAGTAGAACGTTTACATCGGGATGTAACTACTGGAGTTCTTCGAGCCTATATAAATTTGTTTCAAGATATGGTATCTGATGGAATTCTCGACCCACTAAATGAAATTCATATTTTTTGTTTACATTTGGTGTTTCACAATGAAATAAATAGATCATTGAGTGAATTTGTCCTTCAATGGAATCAGCATAGTCTTAGCACAGAACATAACAGTTCACCCTTGCAGCTCTGGACCGCCGGACTATTACGTAATTCCAGGGCTAGACATCAGATTTTGAATGACATTCCTGTTGAAGGTTTAATGCTATTTGGAACAGAAGGAGATGTTGATTCAGTCATTGAAGATGAAGATTATGAGGTTAATGTTCCAAGAATTAATTTGCCTTTGACTCATGATCAAATTCATCACATTATGGAAAATGTCCCGCAAAATATTCCAAGGAATGACAGGGTTCATGCTTACATTAACATTGTTCAAATGGTGGAAAATATGTTAATTTGAATTTTATCTTCTCTCAATTAAGTACTTTGATGTCAGTTTTCAGGCTTATTTCTTGGCAAAATTTAAATATAGTAGAAATGTCAATATCATAAGTCTTTAGTGCAAAATTGTATTTTATCAAAGGAGCGTTGTAGTAAAAATCACTTTTATACACCACAAATATATACATAATTTCCAGGTATTAAAAAAAATTAAAAATTCTAATATCTATTTGAAATTGCTGAGATTTTTTAGAGATTGAAAGTTGATATTTGTTTTTCCATTTTTCCTGTAAAAAATGGTTTTGTATGACCAATGCTATATTGTCATTTTTGTGTGCTTTTACATTTTCATAGTAGTCCAGAAAAAACCAGAACAATCCATAATGGAGCTGTTTACTATCCTCTACATCTTTCAATAATAGATATGAAAGTCTCATTACTAATATTATGAAAGTCAGTTGCGTTCTTTCTGCGGTATTCACTAGGGTAGGGAAGAGGCTTTGCACTTCACGTGCTGCTGATGCTGAACCAGATCTGGCTGAACTTGTTGATGGTATTGACGGTCTCGTGCTTGTTGCTATGCTGGTTTGTGAATCTACTGGTGGTGGGGCTAACGACCTTAAAAGTTCGTTGGCCGAATTGGCCAATGCAGTCAAGTTTCTTCTGGTATTAGTATTCATCCTGAACACGATACTTCTTTATACTTAATAGCTGTTATCCGCTCTGTGTCCAAGCACGTTTTAAAAAAATTTTGGCGGGCAAGGCAGCCTTTGGCATCTTTTGCCTGAGCCAAAATTACGGGAACGAAGAAGATTTCATCAAAATCGGGAAAATCAGGGATATTTCCCGCGTATTTCCAGCGCAAAGCATTATGGAATATATACTTTGTCAAAAATAGGGCATAAAATATTTTTCAAAATCACCATAAATAAAACAAAAAGTTTAGCATATATATTTCAAACTTAGCATATATATTTCAAACTTAGCATATATATTTTGAAATTCAGCATATATATCTGAAAAAAGAGCATACATAATTATATTAGCATAAATATTTTCAGTTCCTAATATTGTCCACAACGGCGCCCCATAAGCAATTATGTCAAAAGTAAGAGATACAATCAACATTTGGAAACCTAAAACTAAAGTTTTCAAAACTAGTTCTGTGCTTAAAGATCAAAATGTACAGCAATATCTTGAATCCTTCCATCGTAAATACGTCATAGTCACGATAGATAAAGCTTCCAAAAACTTTGCCTTTATTTGTAAGAAGTTCTATGTCGCCAAACTCATTGCTGAGGTTTCAGGCAATAATGCATACTTGCCTAGTGACATAGACTTCAATACCATCATCAATACGAATGAGGAAATGTGTAAGCGCTTTGGTTTAGGATTGATAGAAAAAATGAAAACTCTTCCCATCATGTATTGGATGCCAAAAATGCATAAAAATCCTATTGGTTTCAGATTTATTGTAGCCTCTAAAACTTGTAGCACCAAACCGTTGACCGCAGCTGTTTCAAATGTTTTTAAAGTTCTTTACAAACACGTTGAAAGTTTTCACAGAAAATCAAGATTCTTTTCTGGGTTTAGCAAATTTTGGGTGGTTCAAAATTCTTCACCGGTTATTGAACATCTAAATCGAATAAATGCTAAGAAAAAAGCACAAAGATTTTGCTACACTTTATACCACTCTTCCTCATGAATTACTTGTAAAAACTTTGACAGATATCATTAATTTCGTTTTTGATGGGGCCTGTCGCAATAAACTTGGATTTTCTGCAAATTCAGTCTATTGGACAGCAAAAGGAAAAGATAACAGATTTTTTACCAACATTTCCTTATCGGAGTGTGTTGAATTTTTAATCAAGAATTGCTATTTCAAAGTTGGTAATCATATACTCAGACAAAACATCGGTATCCCGATGGGAATAGATCCAGCTCCATTTTGGGCTAACCTTTTTCTTTATTATTACGAATCTAAATATGTACAAAATTTGATATCTACTAGTTCTCCTAGAGCATACAATTTTCATTCAGTTGGTAGATTTATTGATGACCTTTGCGCTATTAATGATAGAGATGATTTTTTCTCATGTTATAATGATATATATCCGGAAGAGCTACAGTTGAAAGTTGAACATCATGGAACACATGCAACGTTTTTGGATCTAGATATAAGCATCGAAAATAATATCTTTCGCTACAAATTGTTTGACAAGAGAGACGCATTTCCCTTTTTCATCGTGAGAATGCCACATAAAGATAGTAATTTACCATCAATCATCTTTTACAGTTCTATATATTCTGAGGTCCTACGCATTGCTAGATGCACTCTTCTTTTTGAAGATGTTCTGCCCAGAATTTCAGAACTTTTCAAGCGCATGCTCAATCAGGGAGCTGAAAGATCCTTCTTGCGAAAACAAATTGTAAAGTGTTTTGATAGATTTCCAGAGACTTTTGTGAAATTCGGAGAATCTTTAAATGGTTTTTTAGCGCAACTGCATTTTTGAAAAATTGAAACTTTTTTAATTTTTTTTTAATTTTTTTTTTTTTTTTTTCTTTTTATTATGTATTGTATGTTAGTTTTCTCAGTCATTTTCTTTTCTGTTCTTTCCCGTACAGACGGCTGCACGGACTTTAGGTGTCGAACCGGGTTCTGGGCCTACCTTTGGAAAATTTGTGTTTTTTGATACTTGTATTTTGTCGTTTGTCTTGTTCTTGTCTGTTGTTTACCCTTTTTTGTTTCTTTGTATTTGTGTGGGAGTTTTTGTTTATTTTTCTATGTTTGTTAGTTTGTTTGGACTGCGGGTCGGTTCAGGGTTATGGAATCTGGGGGAGGCTGAGTGTTGGACGTCCATAAAACATGTTTAAAGCCGCTGCGCCTGTCGCAAGTCAGGGACTCCAGATTGCATTGGTTGGGTTTTTGAGTGGTTTTTGGTGTTTTTGTTTTTCTGCTTAGCTTTTTAAACTTTATGTCTATTGGTTTGTTGGTTCTTTTTCGCATAAAATTCTCATTTCTTGACAGGATGTTTGATTGGTTTGATTTATATATTTACAAAAATTCAAAAAAATGGAAAAAAACATATAATTATAAAAATATTAGTGCCTTTTTATGTTTCATCTTTATTTTATTTAGTATTTTCAACACTTTCTCTCCTTGAGGTCAGATCTCTGATCTTCACCATATATATGTCTTAAATGACAGTCAGCCTGTCCCAAGCCAGGATAAAGACAGAGGGACCCAGAGAGGACTAATTACCCTTTCATTGTAACATCGTCTCTCTAAGAGGAAAAAGTATTCGGCCACTTTTTGTTGTTTGTAGGTCTGACAGGAGAAAACATTTTATATTTTCATACTATATATATATATTAGTGACAAAGTAAATAAAATTCAATTACGGTAAAATACTTTTCTTAGAATATATGGTCTTTTTTTTTGTCAATCAATTTAGTTCAATAGTTTCTTTCTCACAGTTAATCATATTTAATGGGGCAATATCTGGAAGTGTGTCCTTTCTCTTTGCATATGAAACAAACTACCGATTGTTCACAATCGCCCTGTTCTTTATCGTTTTTAATATGCTTAATTTGGTTCATTAAATCTTCAATTAAATACTCCCTTGGTGGATCAACTGCCTCTTTCAGCAAAAGTGCATGGGTTGCCTCACGGTACGTCTCTGGTTGCTTCATTTGTAAGTAGTTCCTGTATCCAGAATCTGGTCCAGCAATCATCATATCAAGTTTTGTTTGGTCGGGAACTTTAAGATTTCGGGCAAGTTTCTCAAGTCGGCTCAAGTACGTGCTGATTGGGTCTCCATGCTGGGAGATTTGGTGTAAGAGTTGGCGTTTTCGATACTTGATTTGTGGCACGTCGAATTCATCTGTAAGTGCTTGTTTCAAATTATGGTAGTTAGCACAGACGTCTGCGGCAAGGGTGCGATAAAATGTAAGTGCCCTGTATTTTAATACTCGAGTGAGGAGCTTAGCTTTTAGCTCGCCTGTGAGCTCGTAAAATTCAATTGTTATTTCATAGTTGACGAAAAATTCGGTTATATCATCCGCCGGGTCGAATCCAAATGTTGGTAATGACGGTATTTCGATTTGTCTTAGAATTACAATTTGTGCGACAGCAGCGGCTTCATCTTGGGCTACGGCCATTTCTGCTTGCTGTTGAAAACGGTTTATGTCTCTGAACAATTGTCTTTAATTGTTGGCGTTTTGCCTTTTTAGGATGAGTTGACGCGGCCAGATATTCCGGATTTACTGACGGTCTCCTTTCTGATTATGGACAAGCTTCTTTATCTCGATGTGGTTCTTGAATGTTCAATTAAAGTTGGATTGTTCTCAGTGTTCTGTCTTTTCCACTTCTAATGATCTGTCATCAATTGTTGGTTTATTAATTGGTTTCAGTTATAATTTTACACTTAATTGTTCTACTTTAAAAGAAAAAAAATTGAATTTTATGTATCGTCTTTTGTTCAATGTCTTTTTTTAGATATTGTCTGTTAAAATATGTGTATTCAGTTTTTGTTTTATTATTTCTTTTTAGCTATACGTTTTGCTCGAGTAGTAATTTGCTTGTATACATGTATACCAGTCAAATCCCTGATTTGACCCGTAGTAGCTGAGAAGTCTCTTCATAACACTTCTGCGCCAGCTTCTACTCAGGAGTTTCTTCTGTAACTTTATACTCCTACAACTCTTTATAAATAACTCTCTCTCTCTCTCTTTGAATATCGTAATCGGTGTAATAATATCGCTTAATAAAATATCTCAATTCGGTGACCAATATCAATTTCTCTGTCTCCAGACAGGAATACCATCGTAAATAAACCATATCTCATTCAATTGTTTCCACGAACCGAACAAAGGTAAAATATCCTTTCGACTCTTACGTTGACATCTCCCTATGCACAATGGGATGCTTAACTCGTTGATTGATATCATATCTTCATTAGGCTGAAACCAAGTAATCTCTACTTAGCTATCCGTCGATACCGCGAATCTATGCCAATCGGGCATATACATACAGCCTTAACTTAGGTTTTAAATTTTAATCTTTCTCATTTGGGGAAACAGCAAAATAACTCTCACTCTACAGTGGGGCTTTCGCATGTCTTTACGTGTGCGCGAGGCTCGCGCGTTGCGAGTGCAAAATGTATAGGTGCTAGAAATCCTATTTATTCAGACTCGTTCAATGCAAGTGGCTTTTGATTTCCCTCCCAACACTCAACTCGTACCTTTTATAAAAGGCCTATTCAGTTTAGTATAATAGGTACGTGCTATTCAATCGCTGATTAATAGGGAAGCAAAGCTATTTATTTTGAATTATTAGAGAAGCGAGTGAGTATTTTACGATTTTGCTGACGTTTTATCTTAAATAAAGAAGAAACAGCTGAAACATTTGTGAAAGGTTTTTCATTGTATTTATTGAATGATTAAAGCGTCCAAAAGACGAATTAATAAAGGATATCAGACTAACACTGTATAATAGTATTTAAACGGTAATAATAAGCTTATAAGTAAATGTAATTAGAAGTACTCAGAAAAAAAGTTAAATCTAAAAAAATCTAAAAACAAAGAAAATATTAACGAGCCTTTTTCTTTAAATATCTGTACTATTATGTGACTAACAATAAATACTCAAAGGTAGAGCGCTTCAGACTATTATAATCGAAATTGAGATTTAAAAAAGTGGCTCCTCTACATTTTCCTCGTTTTGCCAAAAGTCAATGTCACTTTGAATGGGTTTTTCCCGTCGTAAATATTCGTTCATGGCCTTCTTTTTCCGCTCATCAATCGAGGCAATGTTATAAAATTGGAACGATGTATTTTTTATGAACTCAATTCGTTCTTGATCTAGAGCTTCTTTATTTACATAAGTTCCGTTTTTAACTCATTGTGTGCCGGATACATTTTTGTTCTTTTTCTCCTCTAATGAAGAAAATCTTTCTCATTAAAATAGACGCAAAGTAGGGAAGGGAATCCTGAGCCTGGTTTTTGTACCTCATCAAATCGTTTTAAGAAAGGCTTTTTTGTTTTCTTCTTGGAGTAGATGATGAGGTTTGAAACGGGGCAAAATTGGTGGCAGTTGGCATAAAACTAGGAGATTGATAAGGATGTGTGAATGGTTGACGAATGTTGTACAATGTTGGTGATGGGAAATTGGTGTTCAGCTGGCGAGGAAGGTTGGTGTACGGCTGGTGAGGAAGGTTGGGAAATTATTGGACTGCAGGCTCAGGGTATTGAAAAGTGAGTTGTGTTTGATGATGATGAAACTGAGGATGTGGTGGGGTTATCTGGTCCGAGATCTGGTTGATTGACGGTGATTCATTTGCTGATGACGGTGGAGACGGAAATAATGATAAAGGGGTGAATGCTGATGTTCTGTGATTGGTGTGTGTTTTGATTGGTGAAACTGGTGGCTCAGGGCGTGGTTCTGGCAGAAAGGTTGGTGAGTCAGCGTACGTTGAATGGGTGTCCTCTAAGTCCATCGGCTCGAGTAGTTTGTCAACCAACTGCTTGTTGACTTGGTGGATTTCTTCAAACGAAAACTGTGATTGTTGTTGTCGGCTTGGTTGAATAGGATTTTCTTGTTGCTGATGGCTGGGGTAAAGTTGAATAGGATTTTCTTGTTGCTGATGGCTGGGGTAAAGTTGAATAGGATCTTCTTGTTGTTGATGGTCAGGATTTGATTGCTCTTGAACTTGACGACTAGAATTCGGTTCGGTTTCTTTTTGTTGTTGTTGAGAGTTGGGGATCGGTCGAGTCTGATTTTGTTGTTGGTGGTGGGGGTTTTGATTATGGCCAAGGTTTGATTGGTTTGGCTCAATTTCCTTTCGTTGTTGTTGAAAGTTAGGGAGTTGACGAATTTGGAGTTGTTGTTGTTGGTTGTTGTGGGTTGGATGAAGTTGTTGTTGGTTGACGTGGGTTGGATGAACATGCTGTAATTGCGAGGAATCAGATGATTTCGCAGATATGTCATTTGCAAATTCTTCCGGAGGGTACTCGAGACTAGGTGCCAACTTTTCAAGCTTGAATTTTATTTCGGACACGTCTCGTTGTAATATTTGCAGACACCTTTGAAAGTTCACCTATAAAGAAATGAACTACCCAATTTATCATTTTTCAATACCCGATAAGAATTCCTAGTAACAGCCCTGTATCATTGCCCAGTCAAAAGTAAAAGTAGCAGCTCTGTAACAATGCCCAGTAAGAATTCCTAGTAACAGCCCTGTATCGATATCCAGTCAGAAGTCAAAGTAACAGCCCTGTATCAATGTCAAGTAGGAATTCTTAGTTGCAGCCCTGTATCGATATCCAGTCAGAAGTCAAAGTAACAGCCCTGTATCAATGCCAAGTAGGAATACTTAGTTACAGCCCTGTATCGATACCCAATTAGAAGTCAAAGTAACAGCCCTGTATCAATGCCAAGTAGGAATTCTTAGTTACAGCCCTGTATCGATACCCAGTCAGAAGTCATAGTAACAGCCCTGTATCTATACCTAGCCCATCGAGAAGCCATATTTACAGTCTTGTATCAGTTTTTTAAAATTACCTTTTCAATCTGATTGCTTTCCTTCACCTCTCGCAATATCATTTGGCTGAGAAGATACGATTCTTTGCAGCTCTCGCATGGTGTTTTATCACTTTGCAAAGGCTCGAGAAGTTGTTTTCTCACGTCAACGTAGTCATCCTCACCAGCTGCTATGTCAACTATAGTCGCCTATATGAGAAAGTGAAAGAATTCCTAACATGATAATCACTTCATGGTTGCGTTAGTGAGGGAGCTCTTAGGCTTGAACTTTCATCTGTTAAGTTTCAAATCCGAACTCCCCCTAACCTCATCGTGACAGACGAAGAATCGAGATAAACATTTGACGTATGAAAATAAAAGAGAAAAGTAATGAAAAACTTGAGTCTGGAATACCCTGAATCCCATTTTATATGTTAAAAAAAGGTTTGCTTACCGCGTTTTTCTTAAGATTCCCTTTTTGCTTCAGAATTATGCTATAAGGATTGTAAAACACAAACTTTAATTCCACTCCCCCCCCCCCCCCGCCAAAAGAAGGGTCGTAAAAACAGCTAAATCCAATTTCTTGACTCTTGAAAGCCTAAGGGGCCCAACCTTAAAGTCGGAACTTTGCCTCCTCTTCGGCGGTTCATATTTCGTTTTACATGTTATATTTTGGACTCGTTGTCGGACAAAATTGTTGTCGGAATACTGACGCATTCGTCAAATCCAACGTCGGACATTTTTACTGTCGGACTAGAAAGTGTCGGACTACTGACGACCTCCCATCCCACATACCACTTGGTGTATGTTAGGGTCCCAGCCGTCTGGGTACATGTTAGGGATGTACATGTTAGGGATGAGCAGCAGGCTGGCTTTGCACTAACACAAAACGCTGCACTTGCCTGTGCGGCTCTGTGCATCACCAGACGATCTCAATCAAACGGAATCGACGATCGTGCCAGTCGAACCAAATTGAACGCAATCGACTGATTGAAATTCGATTGTCGAACGCAATCGAATCTCAATCGAATATTACTGCAATTTTCAGATTCGATTGATATTCGATATCCTTCCATCCGCCATCTTGAATTGTATGCAAAAATTATGGTGGCCGAATTGCCGTGGTGAAATGCCCTTAGAAAGTATGCCAAACATATGAAAAAAGAAAGTATTAATATAAAACTTACATGCATAATTGGCATTATATTAAAGTGAAATTTTGTAGAAAAAAGATTAAATTTGCTTCTTTTGAAAACTAGAAATAATCAAATTCGCTCATCTCTTAGAACAAGCACTTCAAAAAACCATAACATTAGACATAAACTCAAGCTGAAAAATCACCCGCGAAGGTACACAAATAATCCTTATTCGGCTGACGGTAAATTATTCTCCTGGGAAAAGAACTGCCAAACGATCAAATCAAAACATTGATCTGAACCTGCTGAATGTGTGATGTCATAATTACTGCTTTCAGTTTGCGTGTTTTGAAAGTTTTGATGTGTGTGTACTCCGTCTTGGTGGAATTTTTTAATGGCATGAAAACAGAATTTGCAATGTCTTTAAGAAGAAATTTCTAAAATTCATTTGTTGTTCTGTAAATATTTCTTTTTGGATTAAAAAATTCAATATTTTATTGTTCTAATTATTATAATATTTCTTTATAAGATGCTTTGTTGTCTTTTTAATCTTTGTGTAAACTTGCATATGTTTTGCATATTTTCCAACTAAATCAAACCACGGCTTTTTCGTTTCTCTATTTTTGCATACAATTCAAGCTTATTCAAGATGGCGGATGGAAAGGCGAAAAGGTCTATTGATGTTTGATTAGGATTTGATTGCGTTCGATTAGGATTCGACTACATTCGATTGTGCTTGATTATTGAATGCGTTCGATTGGGTTCGTAAATGGTTAATTGGTTTTTTCCTTATGTTGCAACCATCGATGTAAATAAAATTTTTCTTTTAAACATACATGTTAAAGCTCTAGTCTAATTTGTGGACGTATTCAAAACCAAAATGTATGGTTCGTTGTATTTTAAGGAAGACAAACCCGTTTTTTAGTCATAGTGGATGACGAACGATGCATAGTCAAATGACAATTGAACCAGTTGAACAACAATTGAACCAATCGAATATTACCTAGAATTTTGACGTTCCATTGAGATTCAATTGCGTTAGACAATCGAATTTCAATCGGTCGATTGCGTTCGATTTGGTTCGATTGGTTCGATCGTCAAATGAGATTGTCTGGGCATCATGAAGATTTGGTCACTCGTCATGGAACCCATACTACTTTTTCCTTTTACTTTTTTTATTCAGGAATGTTTATCAGCCAAATCAAGGTGGCCCGCCACCAAAAAAAGCATTCACGCCCAAGAAAACGTGGACATGTACTTTTTTTTGTCTATCAGAAAGAAACGCAACACATACACCATCTTCTTCTCAGTATTTCCAATATGGTAATGCTGGACTTGGAAAGAAGAGGATTCAATTTTCCAACACAGCAAGTCACCTAGACCTCCGTCTCATGCTTGAGGAAGAATTCCCTAAATTAGCAACATTAGGTGGTCGCTTCATGTTATACAAGGCTGTTGGTGATAGGAGTGGCAAGCGGCCACTTCAAAGAATTGAACTGGGCCCTTGTGGGTATTCTGTGCCCTATTTAAGGAATAACTGCAATGTGTCCCACTGTACTATATATGTTGTATCCATTCAAAGTTCACTTGATATAGCAGAAGTAGTGAAGGTAAGTAACTTTTCTTCTTGGGCCAAAATAAAAAATGTCTTGTTTCCAAGAAATCGGCCTGGTGAACTTTTTTTTGAAGAGTCACTCGGCTGCAAATAATTTTTTTTTTATGTTGCCGAAAGAAACTATTTTCTCTCAAACTGAATATTTCAGACAAGAAAGCTAAAAAAAGCTAAACGTTTTTTAAAGAAAGCACGATAAAAGTTTTGTAGCAGAGTAAATACTGTACAGCAAAGACAACAAACGTTCCTACCAAACAAAACACACATAAGGTTTGTATTTCTGCTTAAAAGAAAAAAATATTTGTCACCCGCATTTCCGGAAACAAGACTATTTTCTTTTTCTTACTTTGCATTCATTGCATTGTTAGGAAAGGGTTCACTACCCCCCCAGTCTAGATCAACACCCTACCCAACCCTAGGTTAAACCCTCTTTCAAAATTTTATCCAATCCCACTCAAAAATGAGACATCCCACTTTCAGGGCATTATTCACTACCCATATGAAATAAAATGATAGCATGAATGAGGTGCATTGCAGTATATCCCTTAACCTTAAAAAGTAAAAAAGTTTTAGGGTTTTAACCCAGTCCAAGACCGTAAAACTAGAGATTTAGAAAGATGGGCTCAAATAACTTTATTTCTCATTTTTTATTAAAATTGTTTTCTTTTTTCCAGCCTTCTTACAATTCACCAACAATTGATTGCCATTTTTGTGGTGACATAATTGAATTAGCACTCTTAGAGGATCACACCAAGAGTTGCAACAAGGTATTTAGTCTAGCCCAATTCTATTTGTCATACAATAGGTAGATTGCTTGAAAATATACTTCTGTTGGTAAAGTGGAGTAAAATTTCCATTTTAAAATCAAGGATGGTAAAGTACCAAGAATTTTGAATAAATTCAAGCTTTATATATATTGGATCTAATCTGATTTCTTTTATGAAAATATCTGATCTCTTTTTTATCCTTATGTATATTACAATATGCTTAAATCAATTTTCCAATCAGTTGATCTTTAGCCATTTTCAAAAGATACTTTTCATTGTGGTAAATTCTATCAATGCAGGGTCTTCATTCCTTTCAAGTAGATTGCAAAGTTGCACTTTTGATTTGACTTGCTTTCAAATTGACTCTAAAAGATTTCACATTTACTTTTTAAGATAAAAATATAGGAAGTTATTTTAAGTAATTTTCCTTGGAAAATACAAGAAATTTGTACTTGGCAATTTTTTAAAGTACAAGTTTGAAAAAAAAAATTGAATATTTTTCCATGGCAGAAATTGTTTCAAAATGCTCTTTTGACAAATAAAGGAATTACTTATAAAATTTTCCTATTGATTTGCTAAAACATATTGCCCATACGTGAAAAAGAGTATACACAATTTCTTAAAAGTGACGGCAGGCGACGGAGTCGTCTCAGCGATGTTGGGGCCAGCTATGTATACATATCTTTTAACTAGAATCAATATTTTGTTAAAACGAAATTACATTCTTCTTGGTAAATTTATTCAGTTTTGCTTTATACTACTTTTAATGTAATGTTTTGTTATAATTTCTTGTTAATTTCTTGTTTTTCTCTATTACTTTATTTTTAGAAACCTTCTTCTCCTAAGAAAGAAGAGAATAATATCAATTTAACAACTCAAAATGCATCAATGTAGGTTTTTTTGCTCCTATAAATGATCTAGTGTGCGTTTTTCTGTCATTCCAATCAAAACAGAAATGAAAACTGATTTCGACCAGTAGTTCTGTTTTTATAGCCATTTCAATAATAAAAAATCTTGCGTTTTGCGGGGTTCCTGTGGTAACAGCCACCGCAACGGCTGACCAGCCAAATTTTTTTCAGAGGAAATATAAAAAATCATTGTGCTATAGGATTTTAGGAATTCTCAGAAAATTTTAGCCAAACAGCTTGACCGACTAATTTTTCGCGGAGGAAAAACTAGCGGGGTGAGTAGGGTCATCATAAGTCATCGTGATCACAAGCTGTAGTCTGCATTTTTATACTATGGATTTTATTTTTTATCCATACTCGTCCATCAGCTACTATAGGTGTATTTTTTATAGAATCCAAAGTGTTTTTTCAGGGAGTGAGGCCACTATTCACAGATTGGAAAAGAAAACACAAAATAGAACACTTCAAAGAAGTGTCTGATCACAAAGACCTAATTATATAAAATGAGAATATGAACTAAGTATGATTTAATTTTTTAGAGCCATGCCATCCACGCAATGGATCTCAACTGGACACCTAACAAACACACCTCTTATTGATTTAACTTCGACCACGTAGGTTTATCATTGGTTGTCCTACCCTAAATTTTGCGGTTTAAGTTGATTCCTGCAAAATTTTCCGGGAATTTTCCAGATGCAAAAAAATGTATTTATTTTTTAGAACTGCAACGTCAAGATCCAATGTTACTCAAGCTACTGTTCTTCGTGATTCCTCGTCAACACAAACTGCGTAAGTTTTCCAAAATAAAAAGGAGCCTGAAAAAATAGAGCCATTTCTTTGCCAAAAATTACTTAAGTATAGAGGTTTTGGGCTTTATACAATATTGCTTCATTTTGTTTGCCTTCTTACACAAGAGTTCAATAGAAAGTGCTAAATTTTGTACAAAAACCACTAAACATTTTAGTCATTAGGATCCAACAATTTAATCATAACTAATTGCTTTTTTTAGAACTTCAACAAGATCAAGATCCAATGTTACTCAAGCTACTGTTCTTCGTGATTCCTCGCCAACACAAACTGTGTAAGTTTTCCAAAATAAAAAGGAGCCTGAAAAAATGGGGCCATTTCTTTGCCAAAAATTACTTGAGTATAGAGGTTTTGGGCTTTATACAATATTGCTTCATTTTGTTTGCCTTCTTACACAAGAGTTCAATAGAAAGTGCTAAATTTTGTACAAAAACCACTAAACATTTTAGTCATTAGGATCCAACAATTTAATCATAACTAATTGCTTTTTTTAGAACTTCAACAAGATCAAGATCAAATGTTACTCAAGCTATTGTTCTTCGTGATTCCTCGTCAACACAAATTGCGTAAGTTTATGAAATTCACTGTTGCAATAATTTTCATGGTAAAGGAGAATGACGACAGCTGTCATTTAATACCCCTTCCCCGTCAAAGAAAACAAAAATGCACTGACATAAGATTTGATTTTTCTTTCAGTTCAATGGCTGCTGATACTGATGATGACATAACCTCCGGACTTGCAGACTCAGTGTCCAAATACAACATTATGTAAGTTTAGATGTTTTGATAGAGCTTTGGATCGGAATTAAGTTCTCAATTTTAACTCCTCCTATCATAAATCACTCGCCTTTTTGTTACATTATTTTCATAAAAAAGTCAATAATTTTGCATCATACATTTTGACACAAACAGACCCCCCCTCCTTATTATTTTTTGGGAAAATGTTTTTGAAAGTTCCCTTTTTTGTCCCAATTCTACTGTATTAGCCTTGCTTAAAAAACTTTTCCACCAGGGCATTTTTATTCAAACTCCACCCCCCCCCCGCTTATTAACTTTTGAGATTTTTTCCACCCTACCTCGCTTATTCCAAACCCTCCCCCTTCGGCTATTACGTGTACCCGAGATTACCATGAAAACACTTCCATGAACCCATTTCCATCGCATTAATTAAATTGTACTTTTTATTTTGCTTCCTTTATCATTCAGCTGAATTACCACTTCAAGTATAAATATATTGTTTTTATCGTTATTGTTTTTTTAGGAAACCAGCCATCGAGAATTGGTCAACGTGTAGAATATGTACCGGAATCATCGGCAGTTCTCCAGCTCATATGATGTCCTGTAAGTGCAGGTATCATCATATTTGTATCGAAGAATTAACAAAAAATAGTAACAATTGTCCTACGTGCAACACAATATCAACTAATGCTGTACAGTTGGAATCGTATAAAGACATCATCCAGATATGGTTCTGTAAATTTTCTGACAGCGTCAATATAGACTTAACAGAAAGATCTGATCTGTCTGTTAGAAGGTCTAAGCTTTACATTGACACCCTAAAAAAGCTTCCGAGAATCATGAAGAAGGGAATTGTTCCATTATACGTCATATTCGCCGATGAAGACGGTGGTGATCAAGGTGGCCCGACAAGAGAATTCTTTACTGAGGTTTTTGACCTTTTCGTTGGAAAATTGGTGCACGGTGAAAATAGAAAATACACCTTCATACACGACTTAGTGAGACTCAACAATAATGAATACAAGTACTTTGGATTTCTTACTGCTCTGGCCCTGGTGCATGGTTGTGTGGGACCAAGATTTTTTTGCGAATCCATAACCAATTTCATCTTTACCGAAACAGCTGAACCGAAAGTGGAAGAGATACCCGATGCTGACATCAAAGAAAAGCTAAAGGTCCTACAAAATTGCGAAGATGAGGAAGCATTCAAAAATATTATGATGGATCTTAGTGATTCTCGATTTGATTCTGGATTTGTTGCTGCAAATGTATCTTTTAAAGAGAAAGATGAACTGATAAAGACATTATCTTATCACCACGTCATTTCCCATTGCCATCAGGAGTTGAGACAATTCATGGCTGGATTGGAAATTGGGGACGTCCTTACAACGTTGAAATGTCATATCATGTTTAAAAAGGAGTTTGAGTATGATGAAACGCTTATCACCGCTGATCGTGTGAAAAGAATTTTCAAGGTACGTATCTCATAGTAGGCAACATTCCTCCAACCCCACCTGAAAAAAGTCACACCACCTTTTAAAGCTTTGCCACCATCTGAAAGATGCGCAATACTCAACCCCCACCTTCTTATGCCTACCCCATTTGAATTTTACGAACAACAAGTTTCTCCATTTATTTTAGCCAAATTGTTAGGTTGAATATCCTTTAAGCTCTATTACTTGGATTTTCATTAATTCAATGGTGATTATTTTTGACAGATTTGAATTTGACTCCACTTAATATGAAGAAAACTCGCTAATGCTCCAACCCCCATCTAACCCCAAGTCACCCTTCTTGTACAACGTTACCCTAAACTTTATTTTTATTTTTATTTTTTTTCTTCAATTTTTGCACCATGCTGGAAACATTGGAGGACTCTCCTCGGGAGGTTGAAATACAAGACATGCCAAATGAAAAGATTACCATCACGACGATCGGTTTGTCCGATGTGTTGCAATACATCACAGGATCAAAGTACCTCCCCTTGTACAATGAGGTCAGTTATTTGATCAAAATCATTCCATGTAAAGACGAAGGAAGGCGCAGTTTTGCTTACAGTTGTAGCTGTGAAGTGACCATTCCCGCAACTGAAAGATATGTCGACGAAGAAAATTTTATTGCTAACTTTTTAGAAGACATGGTGATGAACTCGAAAGCATTTTCTCTCGCCTAAAATTAATCTGTTTTGGCTTAGGTTTTAGTTTTGATATTTTATTTAGCTTTATGACCTATGTCTTGTTTTGGTTATACTCTATTTTTGTTAGAAATTTAACATTTTTACGATTTTAAGCAAACTACTAACACCGACACCAAAAATTTTTAACCATTTCCACGTTACTTGGTTTGGATATCTTGGTTTCTTTTTTAGATTTTGTTATGTATTAAAAGCCTACTCTTTTACAGCTGATTATGGGGTCTATTAACAGGGGATGTCATGGAAATGTGTGTTTTTTTCTATAAAATACAGTAATGGGGTGATTGGGGTTGGTTGGTTGAAGGCCAAAATTGAGCAACTGGGAGGGTATTATTAGTAGTGAGGGGTGTTGGTATTTTGAGTAAAATCTTCAAACAAGGGGTGTTAATAAATGGAAATGGGTGTTTTTTTCGGCAGAAATTCACAATGCCCCTACAAGCAGTTTCCAAAGAGTAGATTTTAATATAAGTATTATTTTCATGTAACAGTTTTGTTTCCCTGCGCTCGTTATTTTTTTGTGATTTTAGGTGGGGCGCTTATTTCGAAATTTGTGCCTGCATAATTCCATGAATTTAGATGATTCGTGGATTTTACATTCAAAAACTGACAAAATCTGAAGAATTAATTCCTTCAAAAATTAGTTCCCTTGCGGTAAGCATTTTTAAGGAAGTTTAATGAAAAATATAAGATTATAACCTTTCGTTCGATGCGTCTTGAGAAGCACTTTCTATCGGAGATCACAGTTTTTAGAACTGCCTTTGCACCATTTACATTCGATTTTTTACTGGCTCCGTAAGGGCAAACTTACTTACTTACCGTTTTTTAGCTCATCTTTTTGTTGTGTGATGCCCCCAGAGCACATTAACATTTTTTGTAAATACATTTAAAAACTTGTATATTTTATGTCATTTTCATCACATACAGTCATTTTATTCACCTTGATATTTTTATTGAAAAAAAGTATTTTGATTGTGTTAAATTTATTGAAAAAAGAAAATTCTTGAATACTAACATTGTATGGTTTGTATTTTAAAGTAACTACCTTAACCCTATTAGCCCCAGGGGGTGCTTTACACCACGTACGTGCTTTTTGCGTAATAACTTCTGGAAAATTTTTTGAAACCCCTGAAATTTTCTGAAAATTAATTAAAATATATAAGACGAAATTTTGCCAAATTTTAATTTTGTATCCCAACTCCATCAGATTTTATGACTTTATTTGTAACATCGGTCGTAAACTCTTGAAATACTCATAACTTCTTGAATACTTATCAAAATTAATTCATATTTTCAAATTTTTGGTATCAATAAAGGAAATTGAAAAATAAAAAAAAATTCCAAAAATATTATGACGTCATTTTCTATGAAGTCATAGTTTTTCGACATTTTTACTAATTTACTCATTTATGGTATATTAAAAACCGGCAAACATGTTAAAGAGTATCCTTTGACTTTCATAAACTTCAAATAGAATTGAAAAATATTTTTCCGTTCGGTTTCGATTGATCTTTTTGTACTAAGTGCCACTTTTTCCCTAAATCGCCAACAGGTGCTAAATTGGTGATGACGTCATCAAGTTTCAGATGACGTCACCGACTTGAAAATTTTTCTGTGAGTTGCTATCATGGTAGAGAACATTCGTACCAAGTTTCTGAAGTTTCATGCGCAAGCACCTCTAGATAAAGAAATGATGAAGAAATTTTCGCGGTCCACAGCTCACAATTTGGAAGTTTAGCGGAATTTAATTTTGCGGTTGAGAGAATTTTTTGTTTAAAATATGACCAATTTTATAGGTGATTCTTTAAATCATGAGAATATTCATGTTTCGCGGATTGTCGAAAAACTGCGAAATCAAATTCCACGAAAATTTCTTCCCTTAAGGTAATTTTGGCGGAAATCTAATTTCGCAAATGGTCGATTTCTAAATGAATTTTTCCTATAAAGGAAATAAAAAAAGAAAACCTCACTCGAATGCCCTTTTTGGAGTGCTTTACCCATTGAACAGAATCAGAATCTCAGAAAGTTTTGAAAAAATCCTAAAAGAGTTAGCATAAATTTATCTTCAGAATATCATAAACAGGGTACGCATTAAATTCGAAAAATCACGGTATCGTAATCTTTAGACTCGTAATAATGGGATTTATTTCGGTTCATAGCGTCTCTTTTACCACAATAATATCATTATAGTATAGAAAAACTTTCTTTCGTGAATATCTACAATGTTTATGTTTTCTTTTTTTAGCAAAGATGATTAGGGAAGGCTGATTCGTGATCCCCATGTCGCAAAAGAAAAGGGGGAAGGGAATCGCCCGAAGCAGGGATATGTTATAGCGGAGCTGGATAACGCACATTTTAAAAAGCCTTGTTATATCTCTGTCCCTGACATTAAAATTTGATATGAAATTTAACTTTTTTAATTACAAACTCGTGAAATTTGGATTTCCTCTTAGCCAATGATTCTGCTGCTGCATTTATCGTTCACGATTAAAAACTTTTAATTATCAAGAGGGTCTGTAAAACAATGGTGAATGACAATTTAAAAAAATGAAAAGCATTGTTTTCATTAGTAAAGTTATAAGAAGCTTCTTCTCTAAGATTATAAATAGTACTTTTTCATTCGAAATACCGCGCTACACTGCAGGGTGCCTCACTTTCTAACTGATATTTTCAAGAATTTCAAGTCAATTGAAACAATATTTGTCAAAATATTTACATTTGATGAAAAGCGGGAACATCATAGCAAAATATGTGCAAACGTACTGCATGAATACTTTGTCTGTTTCAGATGGATTTCTATTATCAACAGTTTACAATAGAAAAGACAAAGAAGCAATCCGCTAAGGAATTCTCGTCCTTCATCCAGCTCCGCTATAACATATCCCTGCCCGAAGTAAGGGACCGATATGTATACTTTAAACTAAATATCTTTTTTATTTATTTTATTTATTTATTCTTTATTTAAAGTTGGGTACACTAATAGAATTACATAACATAAGTAAGTCTAATCAAATCCAACTATGATAATTTCTAAGTAAAAAGAGTAAAAATTGTAAAAAGAAAAAAAAAAATCTAACTATAAACAGGTTTTACAGGTGCATATGGGTGAAATCGTTTTTAGAGCATTTTTAAATAGAATTTTTTTATAAGCATAACGCATATTCAATCTAAAAAGTATAAATTTTACAGATTATAATTTACATAACCTTTCGATAAATATATTCAAGAGTATTTTGGTACAAGTCTACTCCGTAGTCAGCACTTTGACTTGTAGGATCAACAAGATTTTGGAGTTCCGCGAAATCTCTTTCTTGTAATGGGCAAACAGGTTCCATCAAATTCACTTCACTTCTTGTTTGCGTATTAGTCGGTCCTGCCCAATCAATTCCATAATAGTCCAACTAAAAAAAACGAAGTTAATGTATACATACCGATAAAGCTTCCGCGAAACCCATCGGAAGGTGTTCAAAAAAGAAGGGACAATTGCATTCTCCTGGATTGCCCCCTGTTGAAATTCCCAAATCTTCTTGATCCCTTCTCAAACTTTAAAAAGTTTTTCGCTAGGATAGACTTTAACTAACGCTTATAGGCATATCCAGACTCAAATCTCGCAAAAACTTGAGCATTGACTACGCATACACTGAGCCTCAATTTACAAAATTTCAAAGCACTTAATCTTCCAAATTACAAAATCCATGCATAATGTGTAAATTGCACCATTACATAAGGCTCAAAAAATTAATTTTGCTTTGTAAGGGTAATTAGGCTCACAAAAAATCTAACCTATACTTATAAAAAAACGTGTAAGGAGGAAAACTCCAAACTACAAGAGTTACAAGGTTTACCTGTTCAGGTTCTTCGAACATATCACTGTTCAAGCCAATCACCCACAATTGCATTGGTGTTCGTTGTTTTTCACTTGAAAGTGAATGATTCTCCCGCCCTGACATAAATTTCAGTAGCACTTGATTAATTCTTGGGACGAAAATATAATGGAGAGCCCACATGTGAATGGTGTTTTCAACATTTAACAGTCTATTGTCCATTAAGCATACGAATAGATCATTAAAAAAACCAGTGCACCCGTAATAGACGTCTCTCCAGAGGCGTACGATTCTCTGGTTGTGGACGCTTCTACCAGCAATGAAACTTCCTCTGTTCAATCCACGTCGCAAATTCATGTATCTGAAAAGTGCAATTGCAGTTTCTTGAGTAATTCATTAAAATTTGTTATAATTACTAAGCAACAGTGTGTTCGAAAAAAAGCAAAACATATTTTGTACAAAAAAAATCCCCAAAATCTATTGTCTAGTGAGTTTTGTATCAATTAAAATTCTTTGTTCATTCAAAATACAGCACAAACTCGACCAGGACCTCGGCTAGTTGAAAAATAAGCTGATACAGCCAAAAGAAAATGTAGGACTCAATGCATCAGGATCTCACTTTCTGAATCCCGTTTAAAAAACTGTAAAAAAATTCACTCACCTTTCAACATTTTCACTTCCCATGTCAGCTCGAACTCTGCTTGGCAAACCATAGGTACCAACTGCACGTTCAAATAATGAAGCGACAGTAGACGCTTTGTTATTTGAGGAACAATTTAAATAAACAATCCTTCTTGAAAATCCGTCGATTCCTCCATGGATAACCAATCCCCATCTAGAGTAAAAAAAACAAACTTGAAAATATGAGCCTATCAAGACCGAAGACCTTGCGGTTGTTTATTCTATAACAATGGATTTTCAATTAATACAGTATAATAATTCAAGAAAGATTTGCTCATGTCAATATAATTTGTCACACAATATCGATATTTTTCTTTTTTTTTTACACAACAAGCTTGTATTAATCTTAAAGGCATCGAAAAGTTGCTTAAATTGACGAGGACAGATGAAAAATTCAAAAAACTTACTTAATAAGCTTGTGGTTACCATCGATATGCCACAACGCATTTGTACCGCGGACGTTGTATTTTCTTCTCCGGACTGTTTTTAACTCAGTTGACCTGAAAGTAAAAAATTATCTCATGAAAAACTAGCTGTAAAAAAATAAAATAATTGGATCAAAAAAATTGTGAACATAGAAACATATGAGGTATCTTTAACAAGGCCCCAGATATAAAAAATCATCTGATTATTCATCAACTAAATAAATATTTCCCTCAAACATCCAATAAAAGCCGGAATTGAACATCATGTGATGCCAGCAATGAATGATGAATTGATAAATTTTAAGAAAATATTGAGGGAACGGAAGAGAGATTTTTGTAGGAACTTAAACTTACTTAAGTTGGCGGTTGTATGTATTGCTAAAAATCGTCATTTAAAGGGACATAACAGTAGTTGCGATATTTGTAAACAAACTGTATGCAGCGGATACAAAATCAAAACAAATGTCACATGTCAAAATAAAAAATCAAACCAAATATGGCTAATTTTGATCGTTCAATTGTTTTACAAGTTTGTTTTGGACACATGATTTTAATTGTTCTCTTTAATGACACGTGGTTCGCGCAATGTTTACATTTTACTACTTTAATGTCCCTTTAAAAGGCAAAAAACCTGTCATTGGAGGTGGGTAATTAGAAATTTGGAGAATACAATATATATGAGATAAAGTAAATTTGGAGTTCAATTTTGCAGATGGCGAAAAAATAAATAGGTGGTAACATAATTTGGTTGATTATGACTAAATCCCCATAAGTTTTTCCCAGTCAAACTTTCTTAATTAAAATTAAGGTATCTCATATGCTTTTTTCATATACCTACACGTTTTTTATAAGGAACCTTGACTTGGCCCCGAGCCTGGAGCTCCTTATCGAGTTCCTTATTTACTTAGATGACAAGATTGCATTTGCTAAGTATGTAACTTATGTATAAGTATAACAATGGACTAAAATGCAAAAAAAGACGTTTATTGAATGTTGTTTTGTCAATATTTTGTTATCTTCTTGATTAGGCTTTTGTAAATGTGTGCAAACTCAAGTTTACCTCACTGTTTCTTAACTGGTTTTCTTATTCTCAGCCTGACCAGTTCCTTAACAATTCCTTATTTTTTGGACCATTTTCAACCTTCAAAGTTCCTTATAAACGTGTTCCTTATAAAAAAGGCGTGTATGGTATACAGTAAACACTCTCACCGACTTAATACTCCTTCCAAACCAACTCGATGCATAGATGCTTGCACTCTTTTCTCTTGTACCCTGTGTCCTTTAGATTGCAGAAAACCCTTCATTCTACGGTATCCAGTTCTAGGAAATTCGTCAAGAATAGTTTTCACTGACTCGTCTAATTCATAATCTGGCATTTTGGAGTAGGTATTCTTAATTGAAATGGATTGGTCTGATAATCTCCTGCAGATTGTACTTCTAAAAGAATGAATGAATGAGAAATAGAAAGCATATCAAAAGATGAAATCAACAAAATATTCCTATAGACCTTTTCGCCTTTGCGTCCGCCATATTGAATTGTATGCAAAAATTATGGTTGCCGAATTGCCGTGGTGAAATTCCCTTAGAAAGTATGCAAAACATATGCAAAAAGAAAGTATTAAATAAAAGCTTACATGCATAATTGGCATTATATTAAAGTGTAATCTTGTAGAAGAAAGATTAAATTTGCTTCTCTTGAAAACTAAAAACAATTATATTCACTCATCTCTTAGAACAAGCACTTCAAAAGACCATAACATTAGACAGAATCTCAAACTGAAAAATCACCCGTGAAGGTAAAAAACAATCCTTATTCGGCTGACGGCAAATTATTCTCCTGGGAATAGAGCCGCCAAATGATCAAATCAAAACATTGAGAAAGTGTGACGTCATAATTACTGCTTTCAGTTTGCGTGTTTTGAAAGTTTGATGTGTGTACTCCGTCTTCGTGGAATTTCTTAATGGCATGAAAACAGAATATGCAATGTCTTTAAGAACAAATTCCTAAAAGGCTTTTGTTGTTCTGTAAATATTTCCTTTTGGATTAAGACATTCCATTGTTTATTGTTCTAATGATTATAATATTTATTTATAAGATGCTTTGTTGTCTTTTTAATCTTTGTGTAAACTTGCATATGTTTTGCATACATTCCAACTAAATCCAACCACGGCATTTTCGTTCCTGTATTTTTGCATACAATTCAATATGGCGGACGCAAAGGCGAAAAGGTCTATTGTGTATGCTTTGTTACAGAAATAAAAAAATAGTGTTCTACCGGGTGCGCCACAAAAAAGTTTCTCTCTTTGGAACTAATTTTCTCGAAATCTAAAATTTTTAAAAGAATCATTTTTATTTCATTGGAAAAAAGAAAGACATACTTAAATTTTGATGGGTCATTTATTAAATTTGATTCATTAGATCAAAAGTTATGCTTAATTGAATAAAGAAGTTACTTTCAGAAAGTGCTCGAAAACGTTAAAATTTTACCTATCAAATTATTATGTTAATTTTGGCAATCGCAATAGCCTTTACATGATTAAGAGCATTTTTCAGTAACTAAACACATTAATTTTGAAATGGAAGGGTCGAAAGGGTTTAAAATCTTCATCAAAATTAATTTAATTTACTTTTATTTACCGAAATTTTCCTCAGATATTTGGTTCTAGACTGGATAAAGTCTATGTAAGAACTGGATCCACCTCGAAACCCATATTTGATGTATTTTTATGAATTTTACCAGATTTTTCTGCCTTTTTCGACGAATTTTCTTCCTTTCATTGAAATTCAACCTTCCTTTATATAACAAAAGGTCATTTAGACAGCTAATTATCATTTTTAATGACTGAAACGAAAATACTGATGTATCATGTAATTATGCTTTTTAACGTTTTTGAGCATTTTCTGAAAGTAACTGTTTTATTAAATTGAGCATAACTTTTGAACTAATGAACCAAATTTTATAAATGACCCATCAAGTTTATCTTTCTTCTATCCAATGGAAAAGGATTGGCTATTTCTAGATTTCTAGACCTCGAGAAAATTCACTTTAAAAAGAGAAACCTTTTTGTGGCGCACCCGGTATTAAAGCCTGAATACTTAGATGGAAAGGGTTTTACCCCGTATACTCTTCCATTTAACATACCATACTCTTGGTATACAAATTCTTGTACACGTTTTAAAAAAATCAAAAAAAGTCAATAAAAAGTAAAAATCAAATCAAAAAGTCAAAAAGTAAAATGAAAATTCAATTCAAAAAGTCAAAAATTATTGTACACCTTTTTTGATTAGTTTACCCCTAGAACACACCTACTAGTGCCAAAAAAATTTGCAATATCGTTTGCTGTGAAGTTCAAAGATAACAAATAATGCAGTTTTTCAATATCAATCAAAAGTCTCGGTCGTCCACGCCCACCTATATGATCTAAGGTCAACAGAATTTCTGATTGTTCATTTTGCTGCTGGTCACTGAGTCTTTGCAAGTGGTTCAATATTGAAGCAATTTGGTTTATTGCCTCCTCACAAATGGGATAAAGATTAACAGCAGTAGACAAAAGTCTTTCAAAAGTGTCTAATTTATAAATAATCCATTCATAGTCAATTTTTCCGCTGTTAATAGCTTGGTCAATATCATCTAGCACCTTGGAGCCAAATTCTGTGATATTCATTATTGTTTCCTAAAATGAAAGTACATCAATCTTTTTAAAATCATAAAATCTATCTCGATCTATAGTTTGACAGTACAACATGCTTCATCAGATGAGAAAAAAATTAGCTTGTAAAAAGTTTTAATTATTATTTTGTTTTTGTAGTTTCATTTATTATTTCTTTTGTATATAAAACTTGATTTATAACCCAATACAGTCACCATACAGTTACCATGGTATACCCTTTTCTAATACCGTAAGATGCTCTAATGTCGACCCCCAGGCTCTAATTCCGACCTATGCTCTACAAAATAGATTAAAGCTTGTTTATATCTCTTCTTGAATTTCAAGATATCTGTAAAAATTTACAAAGAATTATCAGCGTTCGGATTTAGAGCAGAGGGGTTGGTATTAGAGCATCTTCATGGCTTATAAGCAGGTCCTAGGTCCCCCCTAAGAATTTTGGTGCCCCCTAGGATTTAGGTGGCCCCTAATGGAAAAATATTCTAGGTGGCCCCTAAAAGTTCAAAAATCGAAAAAAGTTAAAAATTGAAATCGTAGATATACTTTTAGAAAAACTTTCTTTTTTGTCAAGTGTAATTAAATACAACAGTTTTAAAAATAGCTACTTAAAGGCAAACAAAAGAAAATAAAGTTTATCACTAAAGTTTTTTATGGAAAAAGGTTTGCGAGAGGTTCATTATGTAAAAGATTAGGTCCCCCCTAGCTCAGTAGGTGGCCCCTGGCCAAAGACTATTTGTAGGTACCGTTGCCCTGAGACCTTTTAACCCCTCCCCTGCGAGCAGGGGGGGGGGTGAAGCCATGATCTTACGGTATTCAGCTGGTGGATCTGAAAAATTGACCAAACTGTGCAGTTTGATGAAAAGACTTCTTTGGAACGAAGCCATAAAATAGAATTTTATTGCAAAGTTACTAGGTATGACAGAATTTGAAATGGGTTTAATATATTTGACGAATGACGCTTCCTGCCAGTATATTTGAAAATATTTAATCTTACCTCTGACATTTTGACAGCTGAAGCAAACTATGCCACGTTTTTCATAGAAAATATTTTGTCTAAATAGATAAACAGTCTTACATTAGGGTTTAAAGATACAGTTGATAATTCTGTCTGAAGCTTTGCATTCTTTCCAGACGCAGACACTGATTACATAGCGCCAGCCCCCCCTGCTAGTTGGGGGGGGGGTTACACCCCAAATTTTTCCTAAATAAGGAGGGGGCTGAAAGTACACCACTTTTTTGGGGGGACCTATGTAATTGGGACGAGCTAAAATCTCATCACTTAACATGGGGGCTAAAATAATTCAGCTTAATAGTTGGTTTCAACTACCCAAATTGAAGCTCATGAATCTGAAAAAGTGTCTAGGGTCAAAAGTCTTGCGGGCTAACAAAAAAATCATAAATCTTTGGGGGGACTTAAAACTCAGGGGGACCTAATTTTTGCCTGGGACCTAAACCCAGGCTGACGCTATGGGTTGTTGTGTGTTGTGTATATTGTACCGTCAACTGCTCTAACTTGGGACTATCTGACAAAACATGGGACGGCAATTCGGCCACCATTTCACCAAACCGCCAAAGTCAACTCCAAATTTAGGTCCCCCCTAAGTTTTACGTCCCTCCTAAGTTTTACGTCCCCCCACTTTTCAGTAAGGTTCAGGTCCCAGTTGAAATATAAAGGTTCAGGTTTCCTGCAAAAAGTACTTTCAAGGTTCAGGTCCCAGCAAAGAAAAATAATTTGGCACCAAATTATTTTGATTTCAATATGTGATATATTTTTAAATATTTCTTAAAAGAAATCTAAAGAAAAATGATATATATTTTTAAAAACATATAAGAAGGTTCTGATTGAGAAAACATATGCACCCTTAAGCTTTAGTTCTTAAAATTGCCCTCTGAAATGTGCCAAGAAGCCTAACTTTTTCCATAATAAAAGGTTATTGTCTAGTTGTGGAATCAGTTTGATATTATATTTGTTTCATTTCTCAAAATAGATAATAATGAAATTATTATCCTTATTCAACAAATATACAAACAATATGAAAAAAAAAACATGAATGATCAAATCGCCATCAAATCAAAATTAAAACATTTTAAAGTGCTTCGCTTGCAACAATAGAATGTCAAACAAAGCAAAAAATTTTAAAATATGCATGATACAGTAATTATGCATAGCTGTATCATTGTTTTTATGCTGGAGTACATAATTATTCAACATGGCTGCCTCTTTAAAAAAAGGTCTATACAAACCAGATATGCAACAGTCCCATGTTTCGACCAATCGACCCAAGTTAGAGCAGTATAAAGTTGACGGTATATATATCCTCCGGTAGATGTGTGATTCAAGAAAATTACCCTTTTTTCACATACAGTGGGCCAATCCAGATTTTGTCCGTAAATGGGGGCTGGACGACACGGAATTTCCAGGTAAATTATTTTGAAAAATCTTGGGAATTTCCAAGACATTTTCTTTATAAAAATGAAGAAAAAACACGGAATTTCTGAGGAGTTTTCTCAAAAATGAGAAAAAATTGTGGAATTTCCAATACCTCTTCAAAAAATCCAGTTAATTTCCACTTATCTTTTTTTCAATTTTTCTTCTAAGTAATCTAGCTAAAACAGAACCCAAGAAAAGTTTGCTCTAGGATTTTTCTCTTCTATCTTCGCCATTTTTGTTGTTTACATCCACAGCCTCGAGCAAATTTCCGTTTTATGATTTTCCAGGCTGTACGGTCAAATCTACAGACCAGATTCACGAAAGTCATAATCCGATTACCCGAAAAAATCCAGCACTGTAAACCGGCGACTTTTTCGATTGGTTTGTAAGTTGCGATCGAGTTCTGAACCGACCCAATATCTTTTAAACCGACCCAAACAGTTTGCAAATAATCTAATCGACTTTTAAATTGCCCAATTTTTAAAAGTGACCTAATCGCATTTTAAACTGACCCAATCGTGCTTTAAACCGACCCGATCACTACTTAAACCAACCCAATCACTTTTTAAACCAACCCGATCACCTTTTAAACAGACTCGATTGCCTTTTAAACCGACTCGATTGCCTTTTAAACCGACTCGATTGCCTTTTAAACCGACCCGATTGCCTTTTAAACCGACCCAGTCACTTGTAAACCACCGACCGTTATGTAAATTGGACATTTTTGACACGGATACCGCTCCATACTTTGTCATCATCACCAACTTCAACATTTGATATGATACCATACGTGTACGATTTGGATAGTTTCGATTCGACCTTGTTGAATAGAACAACATCACCAATTTGGAGGTTTCGTTCGTGGTTGAACCATTTTGATTGTGACATGAGCTTGGGAACGTGGTTTAGTAGCCATGATTCGAACCAAGCATCATAGATTTTCGAGTTTTGGTCCAGTAATTTCGTTGGATTAGATGAGATTATGAAGTCACCTGTTGGACTTCGGTCATTGTTGCGTCCTAGAAGGAGACGATTTGGAGTGAGAAGGTCCATGTTCTCCACATCGATGACATTTCCAATAGCAATGGGTAAATCATTTATGGAGTTTGAAATGATTGCAGTGATTGTCTCCCATTGTAGGATTGATAAACGTTCGTTTTGGATTGTTTTTTCCAAAGATGTGTTGACTTCCTTGATTTTTCGTTCCACTTTTCCATTCATGTTATGTGCGCCTACAGGACACGTTTGGAAGGTGACATGATGATCTTTGTGAAGTTTGGATTGGATGTCCTTGAAGTTGAATCTCATGTCCTTGGATCCTTTAACAAGTTGAGTTCCTTCATCACAGTAGACTTGGTTTGGAAAACCATATCTTGAAGCAAATCGTGTGAAGGATTGGATAAAAGCAGTGCTTGAGTAATCATCCATAACGTTGATGAAGATTGCTGAGGTAACACAGCAGCAGTAGACGACATCAATGATGTAAGTCTTTTTCATGATATGACGTAAGGTTGTCTCGATGCCAGCATGTTGCACAACTTTGTGATTCCAATGAACGTCTGACGCGATGCTGACAGCAACTGGCGAGTTCTTGTCAATAACAGGAACGCAGAATGTGGATGAGGTGAGGTCCAACATGGCTTCCGTGTATCGACCAACAATTGTGACTGAGTTGTTTGGTAGAGTTCGACCATTGTACAGCAAGATACCATCCTTAGATGTAGTGATTGGTTCAAACTTCTTTGGAGGAAGAAAGTGGCGTACCTCATCAGCTGCCTTCTTGAAGTAGTAATGTTCAGCAGCTGCTATTTCCTTGTCGGTGAGTGGTGGCTCTTCTTTGATCAGAGTTGATAATTTCACACCAGTGAGGCATTTTGAAGGGGCGTCCAGAGATGATGTAGAATACTTCTTTGATCGAAGATTGTTGAAGTAGCGGATTACATAAGACATGATCCTGGTGACTTGAGTGAAGCTTCTGTAGTTTAGATCCAAAAGGTAATTTGAAAATGTATACCTTTTTTCGAATTCTTTGGTTGGACATTCTACATGATGGATGTTGATTTGGGTTTCCTTTTGCACTTCTTCCATTTCGTGTTCATTGAGCTTGAGATCCTTGGCTGATTTGGTTGAGTTAGATCTTTGACTGTTCTTGTTCGGGAGAATATCAATTGAGATGAATATTCTCCATTTCGTCGAAGGAATCTGGCGTAAATAGCGATACAAGTCATTGATTGGCTAGCGTCACCAAAGTCGATTGTGTTGATGTCGGTGTTGACGGCATCTTCAGGAATGATTGCTCGTTTGAATTTCAACTGACCAATGTCTTTCATTAACTCGAAATTGGATTCCCAAAGAGGTCGAAGGTTATCAGGGATTTGGTCATCCCAGTCCAATTGATGATGCAGAAGGTTTTGTAGATCAATCTTCATGGATGCGATCAATGGTGCAACTTTTCCAGCTAAATCAAAGATCTCTGCTACTTTTGAAGCACAGTGACGACGAGTGAGACGAGAGGGTATGATGTTTTGTAGATTTAAAGGTTTCTTACCCCGGTTCTTCTTAGCAAAGTTGAGTTCACTGACGTGTAATGATAGCATGTCTTCCTTGACGAACCATTTCATGCCAGCGACAAAGATGTTGCTGTTGTCTTCGCTGAGTGAGCTTGGCGGTTCCTCCTCCGAGAAGGCAACACCTTTGAGTTGAAAACCACCACGATTGAGGACGATTTCCAATTGATCTGATCGAGTGTGGGCCAGTTGACGAGTAGCTTCTCCGGTGAGGCAGTCATCAACATAGACTTCCTTGTGGACGATGTCGTGCACTTCTGGATATTCTGATTGTGAAACTTTTGCAACCTGACGAAGAGCATGCTCAGCTTGATTGCCAGATGATTTTATGCCATAAATTAACGTTTTGATGACTTTCTCCTCTGGTTCCTGTCCTGGTTCGAGTGTTGGATGCCAGAGATAGCGTTGATACGTCCAGTGATCTTCATGGAGTCTGATTGTATTGTACATCTTCTTGATGTCAGTAGCAATGGCAACAGGTTGGACAGTCCATCTAAGAAGGATCTCCTGCAGTTTGTTAAGATTATTGGTGCCTTTTGCTAAGATATCATTGAGACTTTCACCGGTGGACGTTGGTTGGGATGCATCAAATACTATCCTACATGGGGTACTGATCGAATTGCCTTTCCAGACTGCTCTCCATGGGATTGTATATTGGATTTGTTCATTTTGAAGATTCGCTTGAATTCTAGGGGATAAGTTTGTGACGTAATCGACATACCCTAACTGATGTAGCTTTCCTTCTGATTCAAGGATGTCTTGCTTATCTTGGAAGTTCTTTGGATTGTTGAGCTTTTTGATCTGTTGTTGGTACACTTTCATTGCCTTCTCACGGTTGTTGGAGAGACGTTTGGTTGGGTCAGCAGTGAATGGTAGATGAGCTGTTGTGATGCTTTTGTCGAAGTCGATTGTTACTGACTTGTTGATGATTGTTTGTTCGACTTCTCTGATGCTGATGGTTTCGTTTGAGTCGTGCTTGCAGTCTTTGCATTCTCTGCACTTGGGGCATCTGTAGGATATTTCACTGCCAGCTGCTTCTACTTCTTCGAACACTCGCATTGCTGTTGACAGGTGAACTTCAGTGTTGATTGGTTGAGCTGGATGTGTTGGTTTGAATCCAAGAAGAGGTGAATCTGGTCGACTGCGGATTCTGATGAACTGATCTGTGAAGAAGGTTGTCATTGATGATGACAGGAAGTTTTGATGAATGGCTGTGAAGGTTGGGTGAGGTCCACCAACGAGTTCAGGTCCACCAACGAGTCCTCGTCCACCGGAAGAATTGAAAAATTTGGATTCGTAGATGGCAAGTCCAGATTCAAGTTGAAATTTCATAATGGGATGAAGTGAAAGATGTTTGACACCGATCATTAGATGAACATCTCCACCGATGGATGGTGCAAGCTTTGGAAGGTTGCCAGATTGATTTGATAAGCTGTACTGATGATTGATATCTCGTTCAACTTGGTCCAATGGATACATCGGAAATGTTTCAGTGATTTTCTCAAGGCAAGCCCCAATGAGTGAGACTTCAGTACCATCGTGGAGTGGAATCTTGACGCGATAGGTGCCAAGTGTTGATTGTGCTTGTGTTTGACCGACACCACCAATGCTGATTGGTTCAGATGATAGTTGTTCTGCAAATGATCCAAGTAGTTTGATGGCTTCGTGACTAACGACAAAATCACTACATCCATTGTCGAAGAATATGACGAGGTCTTTGCCATTGACGCGAATTTTCTGTAGAAGGTAGATGCCTCTCTCATTGCAATCATTGTTGGAAGCTTTGTAGAGGTGAATTTGACGAGCAAAAGCTGGTAGTTTTGGGCTTTTGATGAAACGATCTACATACCTCTTGAGCAGTTGTTGATTTGATGGTAAGGCTTTGTGATCTTCGCAGAGTAGGACGTGCTTCTTGATTGGATCTTGATGATGTGTGGGATGTGGACAGATGAAATCATGTTGGCATCTTCCATCTTGATGTTTACCTGTCGTTGAGCTGGCTCCTGGGAAGAGACATTGGATACAGAAGCCTTTGTTGTTCAGGATCTTCAGACGTTCGGCTGGAGACTGTGTAGCAAACTCTTTGCAGGTGTAGTATTGCATGATTCTGGTTGATTTCGGACCAGATGTTGATACGTGCTCGTTAAATCCTTCAGGTGCATTGCAGATGGTGCAGACAGGATCTGTTGGTGGAGTTGGAAGGTTCGAGTGATGAGATGATGGGCCACGCTTCCCACCACCTTGACGGTTGTCTTCCTTATTGGCTGGATCATTCTTGATTGATAGCAATTGTTTCTGTTCGAGGACTTTCCTTTCTTTTGTCAGAAAGTCGATGAATTGATGCCACGTCTGCTTTGGTGTGAGTGTGTCATTGCAGATGCTTGATATGAAACGAGTAGATCTCCCTTCACCAATTAATTGATTGATCTTTCCAAAGGTGTCCCCATAGTATAGGTATTCCTCAATCTGGTGCTTCTCGGCTAATGCTGATACCTCCTTCATGATGTTGATGATTTTGCTCAAGGTGGAAGGTAATTTCTTGGCATCTCTCTTGCGTGTTTCGAGTGAATCGATCTCTTGGACTTTCTTTGATAACATGAGTCGTGGATTGCCAAATGCATCTTTGAGGCGTTGCCAGATTTCAGTTATTGATTCGAGTGATTTGACCATGGTGAGTGCTTGACCTGCCAAATAATTGTTCTTAAGTAGATCTGGTAAGAGGTTGGATGGTGTTTTATCATTGTACATTTTGTCAAAGTTCGATTTGAAGGTGTAGTAATCAATTGGTCCGTCGTAACCAGAAAACTTTTCTAGTTTGATGTTGAGTGATGCTTTGTTGAATTCTGTAAGTTTGTCGAGTTCACGATCTTTGATTTCTTTGACCAAACTGTTGTTGTATTTTTGTTTCAGTTCGTCAAGTTTTGAATAACTTGCTTTGGTTTTCGTCATGGATGCACGAAGTGTTGCACTTGAAATTGGAGTTTCGAGACATTTTCTGTAGTTGTCCCGAATCTTTTCGTAAGTAGAGTTGATTGATGGAGTTTCGGTTCGCCAGTTGAGAAGTATGTTGAAATCAGCAGTTTCAACATCACGATCGAAAATTGTTCCGATTTCTTTGATGGATTCATTGACACAATCAAGAAGGAAGTTAACAGTTTCCTCCTTTACGGTGGCTGCACTGGCTTGTTGGGTTTGGTTGATAGATTTGTGATGTTGAGTTTGGACCTCATAAACTTTGGTGTTGAAGTCCTTTATTGATTGTACTGCAGTGGTGACTATCTCGTTGAATTCGTCTGGTAAGACTTCTTTTCTGAGTTTGATGGTGAGTTGTAATCGATTCATGTCGAAACGAATTTTTTCGACTTTATCAAAGATAGCAGTGACCTGATCTGGTTCCATGAATTGGAGTTTCATTTGTTATATCCGTGACAGCTTGAGACATGAGGACCAGCTCGACGGCATCTTTGCTGGGGTCGGCCATCTCAATTGACTCTGTTGATGAGGTATCGTTGATTGATAGGTTTTGAAGTCTGGATGAAAGGTTCTCTTCAGTGATGGGAACACGTTCACCCGTTGAGTTGAGTTTGCGATAATCGATTCGAGGGAATCTTTGTTTTCTTGACATTGACTAATTTATTGACTAAGTCCACGATTGATGAGGACTGTTGATTGAACTGTTGTTCTGAGATATCCACGATTGACGAGGATGGTCGATTGGATTATTGATAGGATCTTCTGTTTGAATGTAGTACACACAGTAAATTGACTCAAATTTGTAACGATGATGTGATATTGTTCAAAGTTCAAACTGAAAAGGTAAAAAAAACTTATGTTTAAATAATTGAAAAAATGACAAAGTCTTAATTGACAAATGAATTTGAGGCTAATTGAAATTAAAATACATGAAAAGAATTTAAGTCTGAGTAAATGAAATTTGTGAAAGAGAATCTAAGTCCAAAGTAAAGTTAAGTAAAAAAAATGATGAGAAAAATGAGTGAAATATTCTAAGTCCTAACTTAACCTAAGACACACCTAAAAAAAGCAAAACAAAATGGCTGACACACACAAAAACAAACATGAACCTACCAGGTGAGCCAAAGTTGAAAGCTGTGTGAAGTGTGTGTGTTGATACTTGAAATTGATTTGAAAAGTTGTTGAAATTATTTGAAAAGTTTGAAAGTTGAAAAGTTGTTTAATCCTTCCAGTCTGAATGCATAATTCTAATGCACATGAGGTGTGTTTGAAAAAATGATTTTTTTATAAAGTATATGAAATTAATTAAAAAATACTTCTATTCCCTAGAGGTAATAAAAAAGTGATGTCATGAGACATAATTATTGATAATTGGCCTAATTAAATATATGATAAACTAGTTGAAACAAAAGGATGAGACACATGGGACTGAAAAAAGGAGTGACGAACTAAAGACAAAAACCTGAAAAACACTGAGAAGGAGAGACTGAAAAAAGCGCAGAATGAAAAGTAATTTTTTTTTTGATTTTCTAATAAATAAAATATATAGTGAACTGCCATTGCATTACATGAACAATACAAATTACATACCTTTAAGCCTTCAGGGGACTCCTTTTTTGTTTGTTTTTTAGCTTAGCAACAAATCAAAAATGAACTAAACTATTACAAGAAAATATAGTGGACCCATTATTTTGACCGCTGGGCCCAAGCGGAACCAAAAATTTTTATATATCATATATATAAGGGTCCCCTTTTTTTACAGCTGGGACATAGCTGAACCAATGTTTTATATATAAACTATTACTAGAAAATATAGTGGACCCATTATTTTGACCACTGGGCCCAAGCGGAACCGTAGAAATCGGATCAAAAGATAAAAAACCACTGACAAAATCTAAAAGACACTAGTAGGTTTTAATGACAAGAAGAAGGTAAGATTTCAGTCTTAAACATTTACACGCTTTTTTATAAGAATATCTTTAGTGAGAATATCAAATAAAACATGACCCAATTTAACAGATTTGAATAACAAGGTTTTGAATTTAAACTTTGAAGCATAAATATAATGTTAGCTCCTAATGTGTACTCGACAGTCCCAAACTCTCAAATTATTTCTCATGTTTGTATAAAAGTCATCTTAAAAAAATAAGAATACGCTTAGATTTTCGCACTAAATTTTGCCAATTTCTAAGAACACTTAACGCTCATCCAAAGTACACTATACTTATAAAAAAAGCGTTTATGTAAAATTCAAAAACCGTATTTTCCAAATATTTGTCAAAACTTAGTCAAGGAAACAAGATTTTATTCCAGTATGAAGACTAACTTAAATTAATGGCAAATCTTAATTTCTGTTTCAGTTAAAATTGAAAAAAATAAAGTGAAATTAAGACTGATGTTTTTTCATCTGTTTTCTATAAGTCTTCAACTTGGCACCAACTTCTTTTTTCAACAACGATCTCATGTCTTTGTGAAGCCCAAACTGATGCAAAACAATATCAAAATGATTTTAATCTTCTGTTCATTAAACTTTTTATACCCCTGGACCCTGTCAATGTTTGATCGCATAACCACGTCATGGTCAAAGTCTTTGATTATTGACTTTTTACCCATTTCAATGGCTGCTTTGAACTTATAGTCACTAATACTACACATTTGGTTTTGGGTGATCATTTGAGATGGGTGGTGGTAAGGCGGTTGGATGTTGTGGTAGTTTGATTGAGGCGGTTGGATGTTGTGGTTGTTGGATTGAGGCAGTTGGAGGTTGTGTTTGTTGGATTGAGGCAGTTGGAGGTTGTGGTTGCTGGATTGAGGCGGTTGGATGTTGTGGTTGTTGGATTGAGGCGGTTGGAGGTTGTGGTTGTTGGATTGAGACAGTTGGAGGTTGTGATTGTTGGACTGAGACGGTTGGAGGTTGTGGTTGTTGGATTGAGACAGTTTGAGGTTGTGATTGTTGGATTGAGACGGTTGGAGGTTGTGGTTGTTGGATTGAGACAGTTTGAGGTTGTGATTGTTGGATTGAGACGGTTGGAGGTTGTGGTTGTTGGATTGAGACAGTTGGAGGTTGTGGTTGTTGGATTGAGGCGGTTCGATGTTGTGGTTGACGGATTGTTGGCGCTGAGGTGGTTGGTCGTCCTGTGTCTCCAGTTCCAGAATGTCAAAGAATGCCTCAGGGTCTTCCACAATATCTAGATAGGTACGTCGAGTGTTACCTGCTGCCACAAACGCATCCATGTCATTGTTAGTAGCTACTAAATTTTCCAGCCTACTTAAACGATCATTCATTTCTCGCATTTCTGTCCGCACAAATTTGCCTAGATTGTCAATTTTATTAATAAGAACGCTCAAATTGTTTTGACTAATTGGTGTCGAAATTAAATTGAAATCAATAGAACCTGCATTTGAAGCAATGTGTTGTGGTTATTTCTGCTCTGGTGTTTTCAAAGAGTTAATAATAATTGAAGCTGAAGCATTGTCAGATGGCTCTTTGAGAGATGGAGATGGCTTCTTTATGAGAGATGGAGATGGTTTTTTTATGACAGATGGCATTGGAGATGATTTTTTTATGACAGATGACATTGGAGATGATTTTTTTGGTTCAGGAGATGGCTTTGGAGATGATTTTTTTGGTTCGGGAGATGACTTTGGAGATTGTTTTTTATGTTTGAGGGATGGTGATGGTGATATGTTAATATGTTTTGAAGATGGTGATGGCGATGGCGATGGCGATGGCGATGGCAATGGTTTTTTAGGTGATGGTTTCTTGGATTCTGGAGATGATGTCGATTGTGATCTTTTGGATTCTGGAGATGACGTAGGTGAATTCTTTCTGGATTGTGATGACTGAAGTGGAGGGTATGATGGTTTGGTCCTTGGCCTTTTTAAAAAGTTCTTCGCCTCATTTTGCTCGTCTTTGGCTTTTCCTTTTTCTATTGAAAATTTATTCACCAAAAACGAATTGTAGCTTTTCATCCTCTCGTTCTGTTTATCATTGAATTTCTGGATAACAGCTTGCTCCTCAGGGCCGATTTCTCGAGGCTAAAAAAAAGCTTTTATTTTGTTTAGAATTTCATCTGATAATTATAAATTAATTACTTAAAAGAAGAAAATTTGGCCGAAAAAAAATTGCGGGATTTAGCCAAAATCCACCCAATAAAGTTCCCGACAAAATTAATTTTTTTCCTTTGTCTGTCAAATTATATTCTGCCAAATTTAATTTATTTTGCGCGTTCCCTAAATTCGTGCTTTTTCAAGCCCAAAAACAGGTTTTTTTTGCTTATTTAATAACACTTGGCCTTAAATATTCAGCTATGCGCCAAATCAAATTCCCGTCCAAAATTTCTTCCTTTAAGGTATTAGAAAATAAAGTTCAGTCTGTTAAAAGCCTAGTGTTGATAGGAATGAGAAGGGAGCATTAAGGTGACTATTATGAACATAGAAACAAATTTATTGAAATTATTTTTTCAGGTTTGGACAGAGTTCCACAAATATTCATGCTGAGAAGTTCACTCAATCATTGACAGAAGCCACATCAAATGCATCAAAATACTGCGGTTATTACTTCCTCTCGTCCACTTTTGTCATTAATCCAATCCTTTGCTTTGGCTGAGCGTTGTTTTTGAGCAGGCGTTTGCTTTGATAGCTTTTTTGCTTTCGGCTTGGTTTCTTGCTTTTTCGGCTTGGGTTCTTGCTTTTTGCATTTTGTCGTCTTGGCTTCCTGTATAGTAAAAACATTGTAACTAATATAAAGTACACGCTGAGACAAGGAAGTATTTTTAGGAAGTCTTCACAATGAAAAAAGACTACACCATGTGATAAAGCTCTTCAAACTGCGCAAAAATTGTATTGGATAAAACAGGGGAGGGGCACAGAGGCAGGGTACTAACCCATAGGTACTAACTTGATTTTTTACTAAAATTTTGATTAGTACCACCCACCCATATTTAGTACCAGGTACTACTTCATTTTTGCTGTTAAAATAGGGAAACCACTCTTAAAATCTTAAATTTTACCGATTAGATTGTTAGTTTTTTAGACTGAAAATTGACAGATAATTCAAGCAAACTATCAATGATGGAGTCAGAAGCTTTTGTCCTTTGATTTTCATCACACATACGAAGTTTTTTGCCATTTTCTCTGCACCCACTAATGCTATTTTAAAAAGATGGAAAGATTTTCCCAAGGATAATAATTTAAAGGATATAAGATTGTTTTAAATTTTGAACATGACATGAGAAGTTTTAGGGGCCTTGTCATGGCCTACTAACGCAGTTAAATGATTTTAAAAAATTATGTTTTAGATTCACATCAGGCCTTGTATCAAAAGAGGGTATCAGCAACAGTTTAGCATCGTCATCGCGGTGGTTTGGTACGCGACCCGGAAGAGGTACAGCATTTGCGAGCTCAAAGTTCTCGATAAAATTGACGGCCATTTCTCCTGACAAAGAGTTCCGTATAGTGTACATGGAATACTATCACCTGTTTTGGATTTTTGACGCACATAACTCGGAAACAAGTTGGTAAATGATCGTAAATGCAAATTCAAAGTTATCGCGCTTGGTTCCACTGGTTACAACAAATCACTCTCAAAGGATTGTTAAAAAGAACTAGAATTTTTATTTGAAATAAATTTAACTGTTGAGTTTGAAGCTCCAAGATCCGGAAAGTTCAATAATTCTGGTCTTCTAGGCTTTAAACTCAATATATACCTGTGTATCGTCAGATTTTTCTTCATCCCCGTGAATATCATATTCGTCGAGTTCAACTTCAGTATCTAGAAATAGAACAGAGAACGATATGTTCTTGGCTTAGTCATTAGACGGTTTTCTTTTTTTTGAATGAAAAATATAAGCCCTGAGGTTTGAAATTTAGAAGACCTTTTTAGTTTTTTTCCAGACTCAGAAATGAAATGAAAAAATAGACCTTGACAGTTCTGTTTTATTCCTCTGTTCTATCCAATTCCCTTAACAAATTCTTTACGCAAGGTTCGAAATGATCCAGGAACGGCTCATCGAATTACTTCTCATTATAAGCTAGGAGAAGTTGCATAGAATAGAAGAATAATTTAATCATTTTCGCACGATTGGTGAAGAAAACTAGTAGCGATCTTTAATTTTAGTAGTTTAAGTTTAACATATTCAATCCTTCTGATCTTTATTGCACTGCATTCTTTACGCATGGTTCGAAATGATCCAGGAACGGCTCATCGAATTACTTCTCATTATAAGCTAGGAGAAGTTGCATAGAATAGAAGAATAATTTAATCATTTTCGCACGATTGGTGAAGAAAACTAGTAGCGATCTTTAATTTTAGTAGTTTAAGTTTAACATATTCAATCCTTCTGATCTTTATTGCACTGCATTCTTTACGCATGGTTCGAAATGATCCAGGAACAGCTCATCGAATTACTTCTCATCCTAAGTTAAAACAGTGTAGAACAGAAGAATAACTTGATCATTTACGCACGGTCCGAGATGGGAACTCGAATTACTTCTCGTGATCAAGATAAGATGTAGGATTGAAGTCTTACCTGCCATTTTTAAAACACGTCCAACCGGCCTTTTAGATCCATCTTTACAATGGCCAAGTTTGCCGAATTCCAGCCAATCCACACTTTTTGTCAACACCACACTAATTGAATTATCGCATTCAAAGTGCATCAAAGCAAATTTTGGCACTAAAGGCTTTCTCGACATAACGAAAGAATAAGATGTAGATTAATAAATAAGGTTAGATTTCTCATTTCTAAGCTTCTGATCCGTAAAGTTTTGTGAAAAACCGGGAGAGCGATTGGTTACACTTTCGCTCTTTTATAGGGTTCAGATTTACGTTTGGCACAAGCTGGAGTATTTACAAGCTCTTATTTGATTTGGTTGGTCGATAAGAAGAAATAAAAGAATCTTTTTACTTTTTCTAAATAACGCGTCATCTCTATCACTTTAAATGACCAATTAGTGAAGTATCTTGTAAAAACTCCAATGCATCTCTTATGTTTGACGTCACGTTCGAATTTGATTGATGTATTAATCGAATGTGCTACATTCATAATTCATGGTCAAGTCCGCAACAGATAGAACGTTCGAAAAAATTTATATATTCTTGTAATAATTTTTTAACTACGTACTATTACGTCCGAAAATATATTTTTCAATGTAGACTGCCTTGTATGCTTTCTTTCACGTCCGAAAATTTACACCCTATAAATAACCTGAGTTCGCCATTTCAAATTTGATTTGTTATAATCTCTGCGTGTAATCATGGCCGAAAAACGCATGTTAGATTTCGAGGAGGAAGAATTAGTAGACAATTTTTTTCGTGATGGTTGTAGTTGTAAATTAGGTGTTGATCGAAAGCAATGTGTTGAAAGCTTCTCTAAAGAAGACATTCGTAAATTAAGGAACAGTATGTTGGGATTGGATGAAAGTGAAAGAGATATGATGTTAATGGGTTTCCTTCTATCCCAAAAATCGAAAACGGGTGATAGTATTCAATATTCACCATACGGAATTCGTATTTGCCGGAAATTTTTCATGTTTTGCTATGACATTTCTAAAACTCTTTTGACGTCAATGTCTAAACATTTTCACGAGAATGGCCCAGTTTCGCGTGTACATGGCAACACCAAACGATGTCCACACAATGCTTTTAGTTTCGAGACGAGAGAAATGGCCGTCAATTTTATCGAAAACTTTGCGCTCGCAAATGCTGTACCTCTTCCGGGTCGCGTAGCAAACCACCGCGATGACGATGCTAAACTTTTGCTGATACCCTCGTTTGAAACGAAAGAGAGCGTGCACAACCAATACAGGGCCTTGTGTGAGGGGAATGGCTTCGAATTTATGGGGTTTAGTTCTTTTTGCGAGTTATGGAAATCCCAACTACCAAACATAATCATTACCAAGCCCATGGGAGACCTTTGTTGGGTATGCCAGCAAGGGAATGAACGACTATTGAGGTCACAATTTGACAGTGACGACGACGAAGCTGATGAAATTGATGAAGCGCACAGGCGGCATATTGAGGAGTCTGTTCGAGAGGCACGGTATTACAAAGCCCAAGTTGAACGCGCTAAAGAACAGGCTGTAGGTTTAACGGACGCGTTTTCTCAAAAAGCGCCATGCTCATCGGATAGCATTGCACATTACTCTTGGGATTATGCCCAGCAAACACACTATCCGGCAAATCCTCTTCAACCAGGACCAATTTATTTTAAAACGCCACGGAAATGTGCAATTTTTGGTATCTGCAACGACGGCATAAACCTCCAATTCGACTACCTTATAGACGAAATTTGCACCACTGGAAAAGGGGCTAATACAACTATCAGTTATCTCCACCACTTTTTCAAAACTTTTGGCATGGGAGAAAAGGATGCTTATCTACACTGTTCTGGTATGATTAATTTGTTTTCAAATTTTACTCTTCTGTGCCTAGTTGGAGGGAGGGGGTATTCTCAGAAAGAAATTAGTATAAAGTCGGTATTAAGTATTCTCTGTAATTCGAGTCTTCCTCTAATTCGAAGAAAATTCTCAGCCCTTGAAGATCGAGAGAGTCAACTAATAAAACTTTTTTTGGCACTATGAGCATCAAATTTTTCTGCTTCTTATTTTATGTTACATGTTTTTTTTATAAGCATAACGCTTATAAGCATATGAAGGCTCAGATTTGCAGAATTCCTAAGCATAACATGAGCATATATGTCAGCCTAAAATAATTTTCAAGTGGTCATTTTTATCTGCTTAAAAAGGTTTGGTAGAGGTCAAGTAAAAAATAAGCGGTTCACGGCTAGCAAACATTCCACTGCTTCCAAAATCTGAAGTTTTTAGAAAATTTCTGAAATTTTATTAAAAACTTGGCTCGGGGTGAATCATAAGCAAGATTCTTAAGTATATAATAAGCATAAACTATGCCTAGATGCTTTGAGAACTTAAGCATACACGAGCCTGACCAAGGGGCTTACACTTGCTTATAAAAAAAACATGTAGTTAAATTTTGAGTCAATGTAAGGTTTGTCCTTTTAAGATTTTTACAATGACAAGACCAATTCTGATTTCAGTTTTCTTTTCCTTTTTTCAGGACAAAACAAAAACAATGCTTTTGTATGGTACCTCATGTGGAGGATTATCAATGGATATCACGAATCTATTGAATACTCGTTTATGGTTGCCGGACATTCCAAGTTTAGTTGCGACAGGTACAGTAGTTTATTTAAAGGTTTTATTTTTACATAAGTGTTCTTGTCCTCTTTCTGACTAATCTTGCTCCACATTTGTGTCAATCCAATGTGAATCAAGATTGACGAGTAAGCAAACAATATCACTCTTGTTTAAAAACAAAACCTTTAAAGTACTAAAAACTAACAGAGGAGCCGATCAAAATCACTTTAAAAATTGTCATTATCGAATCATCCTAATAATGCTAAAGTTTCCTTAGGTTAACAATAAAAATTATACACATATAACTTTTTCTGCAAATCTTAGCTTAACAAATTAATACAAGTGGGCTTCCATAAATAATATATTAAAAAAACATTTCAAGTTTTTTGTTACAACAATATTTAAAAACTGTCAAATTTTATTATAGATGCTTTGGCAGCTTCAAAAAGCAACTGCGAAAAACACGTGTTTCATCGCTATACGAAATCGCTGACGTGTGCAGCAAGTCAAAGTGCAATTTTCCCGTTCTTGTTGGCAACCACAACAAGGAAATCAATGTTGTCACATACGATTGGACAACATATTTTGAGAAAGACTTGAACTTTCAAGCTATCAAGGACATTTTACAATATCACCATTTTCGTATGACTAAGGAGGAACCTGGTATTGTAACCTGCTTGAAATCGCTTGATGATGAACCAGTTAAAGTATCGATTTTCCATAAACGTAATCTTCCGAAAGTGACATCTGAGCTACCAACAATTGTAACGCCCAAAGGTTTCACAAAACAAAGAGCAAGTTATCTCCGTAAGGAAATTCGTCAATTTTGCATGCCTGGAACAGAGGATTTGGTAGCACCGTAATCGTATTGGTCATTGTGACGAATTTTATGTTACTTTAATTTTCAAGCATCTAAACATTTATTCTATTTTGCTTCAGAAGTTCATTAATGGGTTTATTTGTTATTGATTTCATTGACGTAGCATTCTGATTTTTCCAAGTCGTTTTTCTTTTCAGTCAATGGAACTTCATAATGGGATGTTGTGTTAGATTTTGAATTTTGATGGTAGATAAATATTGGTATCTGAAAAAAGAAAACATCATGAAAAATATATTTTTTAGTGTTTGGACCACTTTAGGCGTTGAAGCAGAACATACTAAAATTTGAGGGGTTTTTTACCAACAGAAGTCAAAAAGAAAAGCTTAAAAAATAACTTCCCCTAGGGAAAGACAGGCAAAAATGGTTTGTTTACCTCCGAAGACCAAAATAATGCGCATGCATCTGTTTTCATTACTGAAGAAAAAATCATTTATTTTCACACACAAAAAGTTACTTAGAGGAACAAATACTTCTTGGCTTGGGTTGAAGCTTATGAGGCAAAAGAGTACTGTAAACCTTCTTATATACATTTTATTTTAAGTTACAGGTTTTATAAAGTTTCTATTTTGTCTAGTAAAAGTTTATATATAAAATATTGGTTCAGCTATGTCCCAGCTGTAAAAATAAGGGGACCCTTTTATATACGATATATAAAAATTTTTGGTTCCGCTTGGGCCCAGCGGTCAAAATAATGGGTCCACTGTATTTTCTAGTAATAGTTTAAATATGAAACATTGGTTCAGCTATGTCCCAGCTGTAAAAATAAGGGGACCCTTATATATACGATTTATAAAAATTTTGGTTCAACCAGTTTCAACCGAGATACAAAAATGTGAGATTTATAATTGTCATGAACTTCCAGGAACTTTCCAAGAATGTGTTATTTCAGAATTTAAGAATATTTGTTTTAAACTTAATTTTGCGAGATAATGCCTTCTTTACCTTTGACTATATACATATTTTCTTTCGATTTCTTAAGGGTTTTTGAGATTTCGGGAGACAAACCTGGAAAAAGTGTGCAAGTTAATTTTTGGCGACTTTTTGACACTATAAAATTTTTGCAAAAAATCTACGGAAAGTTTGAGTTTGAATGGCACGTATTAGTTTACTTGCAGCTTGCTGTGGAAACATTTTTTCTTTTTCTTTCTTGGTGAACCTTATTCTAAGTGGGTATAAGGGTTTTGGAGCAATGAAAGTTAAAACCAGCAAAAATTAAAAAACAAGCAGCAAAAAAAGTATATAATATTTTAGAGCTTTCATTTCATTTTGCTTGTTTGTATCCACCAGTATGAAGAACTCAGATCACAATACATCTCGTAGGCCTTATGATAGCTTGTGAGGGAATCTTCCAAAATTACTTAGAATACTGTAAGAGACGTTAAGAATGCTAAAATAAACTGTAAAAACATAGACATGTTTCATTCAAGCCATAAAAAACCATCTCCCCATCGTCGCGTTGTTGTTTTTGTGAAAAGTCTAAAATGGCTACTTTTCGTGAGAAAGAGGCAAACTATTCTCACGGCAGCCGAAATAAGTGACGCAATCAGCTCGTGCCGATATTTTGCCGCTGTCAAAAATCTGAAGTCGCGCTGAAGATCGGCAATTTAGCCGCCAGATTGCCGGTCTACCATTGAGCGGTAATTTGCCGGTAATTTGCCGGTGATGATTTAAACCAGATCGGCAAGATCGGTAAATTATACGCCAATTTGCCGGCAAAAATGTTACCGCCTCGTTGCCGGTAACAATTTCGTGTCTTTGATATCGCTTGGAGGGTCATATATTATATCCTTATTCCTTCATTTTGTTTTGCTTGACGCAGTAAAATTTTAAATCCTTTGGCCATCCCTTTCCAGGGGGAAATTTGAAATCTTGTTACAATTTTTTTGAATTTTTAGAAATTTCGCTTTTGCTGGGCCTTCACGCCCAACGGGCTTCTTGTTTATTTCTATGGTAATGACATACAAAAGAAATGGTGGCTGCACAAAACATCAATTAAAATGATTATAATCTTCCCTAAGGTCAAGTTAAGGATCATGAAGTAGACTCAGGTTTAACCTAACTGCTTTTTACTGTCATTTAAAAGTTCAAACTCTATTATTCATTTTCAGCTCTTCAAATAACTGAAAATGATGTTGTGCAGGTATCCAAATCTATCATAACTACTCTCCTTACAGAGTATGCAAACGATTCAATAAACAATATCGATCTTCCAGACACAAAGACACTTGGAAACTCCATAAAAGACCTTTCCTTATAGCTTCTATCGTTTAAAGATACACCTGGTTTTGAGGAGTGTGCTAAGAATCATTGTAAGACAATATTTGGATTTGCATCTTCATTTCCACTACGCAAGGAAGCTGGCGTTGAAAAGTTTTGGCTAAAAGTTAACAGTTATGGAAGAGAGTTGTCAGCACGTTCAATTTGAAATGGCTTGGAATTGTCTTAAATGACAAAGCCTTCTCGTCCCTGTTTTTCAATGCATCATCTGGAATTTCAGGCAAAATTATCGAGCTTGAAAATCAGAAAAGATTGAAAAAGTCAACACCAGAACTTCAAAATCTCAGAAAATGAGCAAAATGTCATTTTTTATGTTGGCGGATTCGTCATCAGTTTTCAGCGGAAAAAATATTATGAACTTTCCAAGTCAACAAAGCTCTCAACCAGAGAGGCAGCAGGTGCTGCTTTGCGTTTTCTCAATACCGTTAAAATCAGAGGTGCAGAAGAATTCAGTACCAACAGCTTTTTAGACTTTGTTAAGAAATGGACTGAAATCATGAACAGAGGCGGCCTGACGACTGTCGACAATGTCACATTTATCCAGTTTAGAAGAATAGAAATGGTGGTTCCAAAGGTTTCAAACGTGTTCTCAAAAATTTTTTGAGGAGATACCAGTTGGATGACTTGCGGGATATTTTAATGAAAATTATAATAGAAGATATCCTTGTCCTAAAAGGATGGGATGAAATGGCAAAAACCTTAACCAAAGAAAGCCTAAAGAAAATTATTTTTCGTCAAATTCTGATCAAGTGGGTTGATCTTCGCCTAAAATCATTTGTCAACGCTTATGTACAGGTTATTAAGAGAAAATTTTCACGACAAAAGGCAGAAAAGAAGAAAAATTCAGAGAAAGATAAGAAGGACGACTCTGATAGTAGTAAAAAAGCAGATCTTAAAAAACCTGTTGCATCCCAAAGAGCTGAGGTTTCTATGAGAAAACAGTTGCCTTAGTTAATGTGATATATATTTTTCATTATCATCTAGGGTTTACAGGCTTTTAAAGTCATTGATAGTCAGACCAGACTGTCTGATACCTGTAATTCTAATAATTCTCATATTTTAAGAAAGTAGAAAGGAAACTCTCTATGGACGTCCAGAATTTATTTCTCCTTTCGGGTCTCTTTTTACTTTTCTCGGGGTCTTCAGTTTTAACTTGTTATAATACTTTACCGTATTTCTGCTTTTGTTTTAAGGGTCTTAATATTAATGAGTCATGAAGATTTTTTGCTGTCAGTGTTCCTTATGATACTCATTTTTTATAACATTTACTTTAACATTAAAAATTCTAAAGTTTATCAAAATATACATGTCATGCATTTCTTGAATTGCCTTTACTTAACTAACCCCTGATTATTAAAATTTTTGCTGTGTCTTTACCCTGTGCTAGGAAATAGAAATGCACTTCAGTTAAAGCTTAATGAACGTCTGTAAACGGATTAGAATCCTTATCTAATCTTTCATGTAAACAAAAAGAGCTACCTAGGTACTTTAAATTTCGGTTACAGTGGTTTTTATTAGGCTTAGGTTTTTTAGGTTTTTACTCTTTCGGCAAATCTCTCTCTCTTCCAGCATATTTCTTTTGTTTTAACCTCACAATATTAAGATTTTGATGTATGTCAATTATTTTGTTACAGTTTTCAATCATCATTTTAGTCTGCTACAACAAGATTTATGTTTCAGTTTTAACAGTCTTATCTAGCTGTACCTAGACATTTCGAAAAAACCTTTTTCTTTTTGTTATTCTTTTTATTATTTTTGTATTATTTCATATATTCTTTTGTTTTATGGGTTGAGACCTAATCCATGATTATTTTTGAAGTTTTTGAGGAAAAATTTATAGCATAAAAAATCATACAATTTGATCATTTTTTGGCATAAAATCATACTATAATAGGGATTTTTAGAGTGTGACCCCTGTAATATAACTATTGTAACTATAATACTTTACAAATTTCAGGAAATATATTTTCTGTTAAAGGTAATGCTTCTCCCATATCTGGAAGATCGTCCGAGTAGAAAAGTTGTTGCACCGTCAATGTTCACTTCTTCCTCGGGGCAACTTTCGTATTCAAGGACTTCATCATTATTTCCAGTGCCGTCGTTTTTTTCGTCACTACCGTCAATGTGTTTGTCTCCGATGATGTGTTCATCATTTTGGTCGTCGTCATTGCTCGGTTCAGATTGATTATTTGGTTTCATGTTTGTTTCGATAGGTCTGAGTTCCTCATAATAAGCATTTTGGGGGAGAGTTCCTGCTCAGGCCATAGTAGTTTCTTGTCTGCAGCTTCGTTGTCGAACAACAGCTCCATTGATGGAAGCCCACTCTCGCATTTCTCTTTTCTGATCAGGGCTTAGACTAGCTTTCTTCTTCTGCTGTCGCTTTGGAAATTTTAAATCCTCCAAACGACCTGCACTTTCAGGGACAGGATACCGTCTCTCTCTAGTGGTAAAGTAATGCGCACTCCAATTTGCAATGGCTTTGACCGATTCTTTGATTGAAGAGCCAAACGATTGTGCGTATTGTGTCATGGTTTGTGTTCCGTGCTTTTTATTTACAGCGGTGTGCAGGTTCTCCACTGCGAGGGTCATACAACTCAAAAGATTTGTTTTCTCATAGCCATAAGTATCGATTTCCTTTAGGTTTTCAAGTCCCCAAAGTAGGATCTTTATCGATTCGGTGGTGGCAGCTGAAACACTTCCCTCTGGTCCATTGAGACTTTTCTGATGGTTGATCACAGACCTAATTGAAGCGATATTAGCTGAAATCACTTTGTTGAAGCTTGACACTAAAGAAACTGCTTGTCCCAAAGGCCTAAGTGTGTAGTTTTGGTGTTTTTCATGAATGGAAAATGCATCAGCGACACATTTTAACCCTTTAAAGAATTTCCCAGTTTCCTTCAGGGTGCAGATCATCTTGATCGAGCCAACATCTGCATCTGCACAATAGATCACATTGTTGAATTCGACTGCAATTCCAGTAACTTGGTAAAATCGACAGTAGGATGTTGTTCCGTCCCTGCTCTCTTTTTCACCTTGTTTCCCTGCAAAGATGTCAAGGTCATACACACTATTCTTTGATGGGAAAAAAAAGCCATCTTTGTAAGACAAAATGCATTTAGGACTTTGGTCATCTAAAATCAGTTGAATAACGCTTGTTTCACGATCGATCAACGAGACCCCCTTGATTCCAATATGCGAGACGATTAAACTTTTATCCATAACTTCGATTTCTCTGACATTTGTCCATTCGCTCTGATACGGTATTGTTATGTCGCAGTGTGTGCATCGATTCAAACATAATTGAACCTCATTTGTCAAAAGGCAATCACTTTTCTGTCACTAAATGCAATTGATTGGCGGAATATTTTGGGGCGAATGCTTTATCGACAGGAAAGAATGAAATCGTGGTACCATCGTAACAGTAAACCTATCCGTTTTGATAGCAAATTCTATCTCCTTCGCAGCCGTCAGCTATCTTGAGGATATCTTTGATAGTGTTGTGCAATTTACCTATGCAATGATTTTGTTCCTTTTTATACTGATGGTGAAATGTATAGTATGGTTAGAGGTGAGAGTTTGAATTTTCAAATCAATTTCTAGTGAGGTTGTAAAGACATACAATAAAATAATTTTATTTTTTTCATTGGACACACTTTTTAGAGCAAACGCTCCGAATCTCCAAAATTTGCTTTTTATTTTAGTAAGTGAGGAAAGCGCTAAATTCGAATTTCCCCAGTGTAAATTTTTACTGCCTCACAGCTCGTACCCGTCCTGGATATATTGCAGATAAAAATTCAAGAGGGTTCTCCTGAGATTCTTATTTGCAATTAAAAAAAAGAAAATTGGCTTAAAAATTATTACATGACTGTTTTTTACTGCTTTAAGAGATTGTGGCATATCTATGTAAGGTAGTTTACATTTTCTAAGGGAACTCAATCCCTTACTCCCAGAAGCTATGAAATTATACATAAATTAGTATACCTTTTCAATGGAATATATTGAACGGGTTGAAATTCAACAGCAATTTGATTGTGTAACATAATCGAATCTCAATTGAATAATACCCAGGATTTTCCTTTCGTAATTCAGGCCATATTTTAGAGAGGCAATCTTGTGTTCGTTGATGGCCAAAAAGGGCACTTTTTCCAGTGTTTCTCCACTAAATGAACTGCGGGCACTGAGGGGCAGCGTTTGATGACCAGACACTAAAAGGGCATACAAATGGCCTGTAAACACCAGGTGATATCCACTCAAGTATTTTACAGTCCTTATAAATCTTTTTTTCAGCACAATGAGATCTGGTTGTAAATTATCCATCTCTTTGAGAGCAACAAAGGATGGAAAGTGTTTATAAGTAAAGAATAAGGAGAATGGACACAATCATAAGGTGTCAAGGGTATGGTAATTATTCTTTTCCTCAAGAATTAGTTTATTTTTGGACCTACTTCGGAGGTTTTTAAAATTAACCTTTGTCTGTTACCAGCTTTTCTCAACATTGGCTCATTAGTTTTTATTTAATATATATTTGGGAGAGGTGCAAAATAGGTGCAAAAGTGTGACGAAACACAATTATGGAAGAAAAAAAATCTGTTTTTTGGCATTTTCTGGTGATTTCACCATTAGTTTTTTTTCTGATTTTTTTGCACAAAGCTGCGTATTAGCAATGCCTAAATATGGCATATAGAGTCCGATTAAAATGTACTGGAGATGACCTGTAGGCGTTAATAATGTGCGCGCGCTCTTTCGCGAACGTGATGCAAGGTGGTCTTTTCAGTGTGGTTTACATCCACACTGTAACCTAGTTTGTAAAATAGACAAATAGATCAATCGACTTCTCCTGAAAATTTAAGTCATTGTAGCAGAGACTCTTTTGCGATTCTTAGAAAGACTAAGGTTCGGTTCTTTAACATTTATGTAGATTCAGTCTTTGTCAGCATGATTACTTACATGGTACTTCATTACTTACTTTTATTATGAGCTCTATAATCTGATCAAAGTCTGATTTTTCGAAAATATTTCTTTTCTCTTTATTGAAATCTATCAACTTTTAACGATTGATTTTCCTCAAATATATCTAACCAATTTCGTAAGGTTTGACCTTACATTTATTTTGTGGAAAATATTCTCTTCACATTACTACGTCACTAGCCCCAGACTCCCTTCTTCAGCCACCTTGGAAAAATATTAACTTGAACAGGTCTTTGATGCGTGATATCTCTTGAACGGATAAAGCTTTTGACAAAATTTAAAAACATACCAGTCATGTTTTGTACATTATTTAATGTTAAATTTTCAATTTTTAGAGGTTTTTATTTTATCTTTTCCTTTATAGAATCACGACCAATGAATTTCAATGCAGGGTCAATCTATGTGGGCAAAACGACAAGATTGTCTTAAAAAATACAAAACTTTTAGAAGTTATTCAAGGTAAATAATCTCTAATCTCCGTGATATATCAGGAATTATTCAATGGCTGTTTTTGCCTACAGGCATATATGAATTATAAATCATAAAAGTTTTACTTCACAATATTAATGTTGTTTTTTTATATCTAGAACTTGATCTGATTTGAAATTTCAAGGGAAAATACTCCATTTTACTAGATAATTTACCTTTCAAGAGAATTTTCGTGATTTTTTCTTAAAATTTGGTTAATTGGATTACTGGAGACAACTGGCGGAAGCTGTGCATTAAATTTAAATTGTGTAAAGAAATAAAATACCCCAAGCTGTTTTCATGGCACGATTTTAAAGATTTGCGCTTTCTTTTGTAAATCTTTGTGTATATTTTCTGCATTGAAAGGCTTCATTTTTCAATTTTGAACCTCCACATCGAAAACGAAAATGCTAGTGCTAAAAATGCAATATGTCCTAAATGAAAAAAGTTTTTAAAAATCTTTGGAAAATTATTTTTCAGACTTATTTTTTTGTCATATTTTCTTTGCAATATGTGAGCGTTTTCTCAAAACTTAACTAGATTAGCTCCAAGAGTGTTCACGAAAAGATGTAACACATAAACCTAAACTTCTTTTACTTAATTGAGAGTTGATTTACAAAAATATGGATGTCAATGTGTCTTAAATTGGAATTTCAAAATTTGAATAGAAGAATAGTTAACATAATTTTCACCCCTTCCCTAACATGTAACCCCAAAAGTCATTGTAAAACAAAATGTTTCCACCTAACCTAGAGAAAATAAAGCAATACCTGAAAAATATTGGCTTCCACATCGCTGTCGTACTTTTTGTGTATCTTAAAATAAGGAGTCTTAAATGGAGTCTAAGAAGAAACCTTTTTGGAGCTATCCTAAAATTTTTATATATCGTACACCCCTGTGCCTGTGAACCACTGAGACCCGCTCCACTCCACTTGTTTGCCCCTGTGAGGAAATGTTGAAAATCGGAAATCCTCTCTCGCCCCAGTGGTAAAACAAAGATTTAACAAGTGATACTTTTATGGACCTACCTGGTTATGCATTTAACACGTATATAATTGATATATACGTGAGCGTCGCCATTAAACAATCATTCAGAACACAAACAGTGACGATGTATTAAAATTAGTCGTTTGTTTCTTTTTAAAAAAAACACGTTTAGAAACCAAAATTTCATGCTCTTGAAATATTCTTTCATATTCAAGACTTCGTGACCAAAAAATTGAGTAATTTGGCTAAGAACATTGATGTATGCTTATTAATAGATGCGTTTTTAAGCTGAAAAATCCTTTTTTTTACAAAAATCTGCTTGAGCTATCTTTTACCTACTTTCATGCAAAAAAGTCAGAACAAAACAATGATCCAATATTTCACAAAGTCCAAAAAACCCTTCTTTAGCCATTTTTTAGCTGAAATTTACCCAAAAGATTTTTCCCAAAAATCGAGCTCCGTAACATTCAAGGGTTTATAGTTTTGCATCTTTGTGCCAAAAATCAAAAGATTCCTATGATTCAATCCTGAGAAAAGTTGGTAACAGACAAACAGACGAATGGACGAACACAGGTTAATTTATAGGACCTCCACCCCACCGGGGTAGGTCTGAAAATATGATGAAAGAACAATAATAGAATTTTCTGACCCCACTAGAAAAACATTACAATTTCACCTTACCCAGTGGGTTTTAAGACTTGACTTTCACCTCATTGAGCTTTTAGTACCCACTGGGACACAGAGACAGGAATGTTATTGGTTGTATTGTGGTTTTTATTGTTGGTTGTGGTTGTATTTACTGTGCAGGGGGTATTCAAACATGGAAAGTTTAAAGTAAATCCTATCAAAGTTTCAGTTTTCAAAAAAATTGAAACTTGATATCAAACGCTTCAGTATATCATATAAAAGTATATCCTCGTTTTGAGACCAACTTCATTCCATAAATGAGCATGGAGGTAATTACAGAAAGACTTCTCGTCGCGGAGCATTATCTCCATCAAAACCTAACTGCCTACCTGCCAATTTTGGAACACCTTTTAAAGAGTGTGCAAAACCAGGCTGGAATTAGCGAAGTGGATGAGGTAGTAATTACTTTTGGCGTAAGTCAAAGCTTTTCAAGAAGAAAGGAGCACCGCCATCCTAATGCCCAAATTCATTACGCCAGGTTTAAACGCATCCACCTCGCTCTCCCTTGACCGTCATATAACAACGTAGAGTGCAAATAGAAAATAAGGCGCTTTTAATTCATTAATCCTTAATCCCATTAACTCCTAAAATATGCAGTGATCAAAGTTCTTCCGTCTCAGACGGATTTCCGTCTCACAGAAATTTTTGTCAAAGTTTTCCGCCTCAGTTAGCAATGGTTATTTAGCAAGAAATGGTGATTTTATTCTCTAGAATAATTCCATCAGAAAGAAATCTTGTATTAAAACTGTATGATAGGCATTTTAAGAACATTCTGAATTGTTTTAATTAACAAATTTTAGTGCCTTTCTAGCCAACCTCTAGGGGGTAAAATATCTGAAAATTTTCTGGCCCTCCGCCCCAACCATGGTGGGGCCTGCGGGTGTCACTGTATAACTAAATATCTCTATCAAGAAATTTTCCGTCTAACAGAGAAAAAGTGCTTTGATCACTGAAATGGCTGAAATGTGGCTGAAATATGGCTCATGGTCATGATTCATTTAACTTTATACATTTCTTTCTTAGAAGTAACAGCAATTCAAGCTCTTTTTCTAGAAATTTTGAGCAACTGTTAGGAATGAAAAGGTCAAAATCTCAGGACTTTCGGGGGCTTCGCCCCCTGAACCCCCACCAGGGCTCAGTCCTAGACCCGTTGGGGGGATTTTCGGCAGCCTTTCCGCAAGCTGAACTTCTTTTGGCGTATTCACCTCACTTTAATCAAATAACAATTCGGCGTGGACTTTGCATCGTTTCCACACTAGGTGCAAAATCAAATTAAAGAAAATAATATTTGCTCGAACCAAGATCATAAAAAACGAATAGATTCTATATGCAAAAAAGCATATGCATTTTGCAAGATTAGAAAAAGAAAATACCCAAACAGGGACAATGGTTTCGACCCTATTTTAGTGCTGCTAATTTTTATCTTCAAATACAAAATGTGTAAATACACGCAAAGGAAAATAAGTAAATATTTGACCTGGTTCCTGCGTTTTAGTAGGGACCTCTTATACCTTGTCATTTACCAACTTCCTTACAGGACGGGTCTCATGTCTACGTTACCTGGTGACGAAAAAAAAGCCATGCAAAAGAAAAGACCTTTTCTGAGTTTTACCAACTGTTTTATAGAGAACTATCAACAAAATCAGACCAAAACCAGCTTTTACCATGCAAATAATGTCCCAAATTTAGAGAAAGGTTGTAAAACAAAAATAATTCATTCATTTTCTTGAGACCGGTTGAATCCAAAAAAGATTATCAACCGGCGGAAAGAAATAGAATTTGTGGAGCATTTTCCAAATAGAAAAGACTTAATAAATCGTTTATTCGTTTTTAAAGACATTAAACTAACGTCAAACTGATATATTAGTTCTGACATCATTCAAACATTCATTTTTCAACCTATTTAAAACGTCTAAAATGTTATATCGAAAAGATATTGTTATATGATGTCTGAATACCTTATATCTGTATGACATCGTTATCAGGGTCTGTAAATTACGTCTCCAAAAAGACATTAAGCTATACGTCGAACTGATATCTTAGTTCTGACATTCTTATACATGACATCATTCAAACATTCATTTTTCAACCTATTTAAAACGTCTAAAATGTTATATCGGAAAGATATTGTTTTATGATGTCTGAATACCTTATATCTATATGACTGTTATCAGGGTCTGTAAATTACGTCTCAAAAAAGACATTAACCCTTTTTGGGCGCATTTTTGGGCACAAATTGGCCCAAAAATTTTTTTTTCGAAAAATGAACTAATTCATATTTTGAACAATGCTACTATACATCTCTGTACAAAAAATCAGGAAAATCTAATGAATGTACTTTTCACAAAGTCCAAAAAACCCTTTTTTGCGCATTTTTGGGCCCAAATTGGCCCTAAAGATTTTTTTTCTCAAAAACTGGGCTACGTCACATTTTGGCCACCACCATTTTGAACCTTTGTACCAAAAATCAAAAAATTCTTATGATTCGATCCCGAGAAAACGGACGGACGAACACAGGTTAATTTATAGGACCTCCAGGTAGGTCCAAAAATGAAAAATTCGAAAAGCTTTAAAAAGAGTTTTTGAAATATCCTTTCTGGTTGTATCGCAAACCTATTAAAGATTTGAACTCTTTTCTGGGACACCCGATATTTCATTCGACTCTAATAAGGCCAAATAGAACGAATCCATCGGGAAAGTGCTTTTTACAGAGCAATAGAGCAGATATGCATTTTGACCCCCTCTACAACCCATTTACAATTTATATTGGAGTAGGTATTCATCACACATTTATATTTCGTTTAGAAGCAAATAATCGAGGAACAAGATCATGGACTAGAAGGGAAATTGACATTGTTCTTACTGCCTGCGATGACGAAATCAAGGTCCGTCGAAATCCAGGAAAGAAAAAATGCGAGGATCTCGTCAAAGATAATCAGGGCCTTCACTAAAACGGCTGATTTCGATTGTGCCATTTAATAGAACTAGAAGAGTAGATGTCCAAAATGGGTCAACCACACCCTGAGAAAATAGCCATAGTGGCTGAAAAATCGCCATTTTTAATGCTGACGTCAACACTTACAAATAATTTCGGCACTCAAAACCACTTTCACAGACACCTCTCGAAAAGTACAATCGAATAGAGGTAAAGTTTGATGAGGTACCATGGTACAATGGCTAATCTTGAGATTGCATTCTAAATTTTGCTGACTCAGCAAAAAACCATCAAAATCACTCAAATATGCTGAATCAGAAAAATTTCAAAGTCAATTTTCTAAGATCTAGCCATGGTAACTATAAAACCTCTATTCGATAGTATTCTTCGAGACGCGTCCGTCAAAAACGGTTTTGAGTGTTGAAATTTTTTTTAAAGTGTTGACGTCAGCATTAAAAATGGCGATGTTTCAGCCATTATGGCTATTTTCTCAGGGTGTGGTTGACCAAATTTTACAAATGACCCCATTTTGGACATCTACTCTTCTAGCTCTATCAGATGGAACAATCGAAATTGACCGTTTAAAAACTTAAGATTAATTAACTTAAGAAAACCCCGTCTCACTCTTTTGCGCATCAAAGTTTTTGCCCAAGGTATAAAAATTGATTGTATTCGATTTTTTTCTTGGTTGACTCTATTTTCGACAAAGTTCTACAGGACTACACGCGTTTTATAAGAATAAGGTTTATAAGAATACTCTTAGGTGCCAAATAAACAGGGGGTTTGAATAAACGGGGGGGTTGGAAAAAATTTTCAAATTAAATAAACGGGGGGGACCTAATTACCGGGGGAGTGGAAAATGGACCTTAAAAAACCCTAAAAGGGGTCAAAATAGACTAAATGTAGGCTTTTTAGAGTAAAACAAGGAACTTTCCTTTTGGTACCTGGGAATTTTTTCAAAAATCAATAAACGGGGGGGGGGTTCTAATAAGGTCTGGGGGGGTTGGAAAAAATCGAAAAATTAACAAGCGGGGGGGGGGCGTTTATTTGGCACCTAAGAGTACCAGGGTGAAAATCGACCAAATCGGGTGAGATTTTTCAAATTGATAAGAATAAAGGGTGGGAAAAATCGTGATTCGTCGCTCTCCTACTTATTTCTTCCTGGAAAGCCAGATGCTGAAGAATGGATTAAAATATGTAAAATCATTATAAAATAGACCACTTGAAAAAAGACCTGTCTAGAATTTTTTTCAGCAGAAATATAATAATCTAATATAATCTAATTACGGCCATTTTCACTTTTTTTACAATTTTCTCTTTTTCGCTTTAGAACTAGAGAAAGTGTTTTTACAATACCTTAGGGAACTAAGTGGAATACTATCATAATGAAATATTTTTGAAAAAAATTCGAAAATAAAAATGAAAAACGAAGAAGAAAAATCAACTTCTTGTGAAATTTTGCTATAATTATCATTATTTTATTCGAAAAAGAAAACTAGGATTTCTTTACAATAGGATATTTATTTTCTTCAGATTATTTTATTCTAAAAAAAAAGTAGGATTTATTTACGAAAGGATTTTTTGTTTAGATTATTACACACTTTTTCTCTTATAAGCAAAGCTTTTATAAGAATGTAAGTCAGCACAAAAGAAAAAAAGCGTGTACCCTATAAAGCAAACTACTTAAAGGGAACTAATTGTCGTGTTAAAGAGTCTGAAAAAGTTGGATTCCGCGGAACTAATTTTCACGCTTAACACCCAAAAGCGCGAAAATTGTTTTCCTTAAGGTAGGATATACACGTTTTTTTATAAGCATAGGGTAAATTTTCGTGAGCTTCATTATGCTTAGCAAAATGAATTTTTTGAGCCTCGATTATGCTTATGCTATGCTTATGTAATGGTGTGATTTACATAATGCATGCTTTTTTTATTTGGGAGGTTAAATGCTTTAAAATTTTATAAACTGAGGCTCAGCATATGCTTAGGTAATGCTAAAGTTTTTTTCAAGATTTGAGCCTGGATATGATTATAAGCGTTATGCCTATAAAAAAAAACGTGTATTGAGGATTTTGTTCATTTTTGTTCATTTTGTTCACATAAACCTAGGATTTATTTACGAAAATATTTTAATTTTGTTTAAACTTTTATATTACTTTAACATGGAATAAGAAAGTACCAAAGGGAAGAGGAATTTAGTAAATACAAACCTGCACTTAAAGTTGCATGGAGCTCTGTTTATTTCCTAGGAAACCTCTTTTTCCATAACGATTTATTTACAGAAAAATAGTTTAATTAGATAGTTTTATTTTGTGTTTATATTACGCTCTAGACTTTTAATAACCTGAAAAACTTTTAAATTAGCATAATTATCCAATTGTTGTTTTGGATTTAATCCTAGTGAAATAGGCCTTCAGCGAAAATTAAAAAAAATCGTCTGATCCGCTACTAAGTTGTTCTATGCTTGAAATTTCAACTTCCACTCCCCTGGCAAGCTAGAAAACTGAGATTTTTTCAATGATTAAATTGCTTTTTAGTACAAAGACTGTTTTAAAACTTAGTTCATCACCTCTGAAAAATAATCCCTGTGAAATACTCAAATTTCGCAGATGGGCTCAACCGCGAAATTTTCCCAATAGGTGTAACAGAACGTAAAATGTAACATAATGAAATCTGAATAATATATGCTTGCTTGAATTCCATTCCGATAAAAAGGTACCAGCTATTAAAAGAAGAATACAAGTGATAATTTCATTTATTACACCAATCTCTAGAAAGCATTCTCGAAAAGTGTAAAAAAAAAATTGCATAAGATAATAGGAGTATTTTTTAAGTGTTGTTAACAATTCAAACAGAACTTGTCTTAAAACTAATTAAAGCTAATGATAAATATTTCCACCGTTCTATCGTTTCATGGTTTCAGCCCCCCCCCTTAAAATGAGGGGGGACTTGAATTTTGTTTAAGGGGGCCAAAAAAAATAATTTCGAGTTTAAAGGGGGGATGATATATGTGAAGCCATATCTCTTTTCACACTCTCATTTATTATGGATTCTGTAAGAAAATCCATGTTCCAATCTTATTTGAAGAAAAATCATTTTCTCAAAAGCTATCACATTAATGTGTACAGAGAGAAGATTGAACTTGTTTGCATAATTTTTTGCTTTCCTTTTTAGTTTTCTTACATAATTGGGAAAAACCCGTTTTCCAATTTCTTGAAATAAACAAAGATGGTAGAGAAGTTCCGATTTCTTGTTTTATTTACTTACTTGCTTGAGAAGAAGGAAAGTTAGTTATTTTGAATCCAGTTTAAAATGTTTAACTAGCACATATCAGCAGATATCAAAAGAGATGTAGCATTAGACTCTTTTTATCAACTATTGGACGATTATTGTTTGTCTTCTAAAGTCAGTTATGCTAGAAGTTGGATGACAAGAAACTTCTTATTTTCTTTTTTGTTATATATACTTATGCTGTGATTCTCGTTTAGAATATAAGATATCAGAATAAGTACAATAAGAGAATGATAACAAGTTACTTTTCCAAAAGTTGTAACAGTTAGAATGTTGTTGATGAAAGTGATCCGCCACCCCGCCACCAACTAAGAAGAAGAAGATCCAAAAAAAAAGAAACATAGAAAATGGCTTTCATCCACAGACAACTTTGGATAGGGTAAAAAAAATTAGAGCAAAAAGTGAATGAGGGAAGTTGAGGGTTTTCAAAGAAATTGAAGTCAATCATACCTTAATAACCAAAAATTGGTCGTACATGAAAAAACCTTCAGAGAGCTTGTTCTTGTACCTTATGGTATTTATGAAACTGTCATTGACCTTTTCAGAAGTGCACGGAATACAGTTTGTATAACCATGCGTGAAGAAGTAAAAGTAGGTTTTATAGATAAATGCTGTTTTATCTTAAGTAATTGAGTACCTGGTATCACACCTATTTCTGTTTTAGAATTTTCAACCTCAATGTGTTTAAGACGAGGGATTTAAATGCCTCATTGATACAAAAACGTTTCATTCATTACAGTCTTAAAATGTAAAAACTAATCGTTTCTACCATGAATCTGTCACAAGACACTTACAAGAGAGAAAATATGAAGTTAACCTGCAACCATATGGGTGATCTTGGCATATTACATGTCAACAATGTATCGAGAGTGTCTTACCTATTGTGAAAAAGGAATATAAATTTGAACCAGGCGACTCCTTGTGCCACATCATTTCATCTTGGGATGCGAAGAAAATGAGCCTTAAATATTTAGATGTCTCCTTCCTTTGGAAAAACATGTCTTTGCTGGACCGAATGCAAGACGGTTCATATCAAGACCTGCAGAACATGATCTTCATGACAAGATAAAAATTCAGATGAAAGTCCCATCATCTCGTACAACAACAACAACACAAGAGAAATAGCAGTGACAACAATAACAACTATTGTATCCACTAACACTGGGAGAATGGCACTATCGGAAAAACCTATACATAACGCACATGGGAATTCAATCTTACTTGGGAAGACAAAATCAACTGCAAAATTTACACCCATTAACAAACTGATCGATCCAAAACTTGCACTGAAAGAAAAATGGTTCCAGCAAAGCAGATGTCTGGTCAAAAGAGTTCATGATGAAGCTAAGTGTGGTTTATCATAACATATCATTTATCATATATTATACTGACTCTCTAATTTTTGTATAACAGTCTAAATTCTTCAAGGTAATTTTCAAATTGTGAAGGGGGCAGCTAGTTTATTGTCATTGAAGCAAGGTAATCAAACATCTAGAATTTCAGCCCTATACTTTTTTTAGGTTGTCCACACAGGCGTGAACAAACAGGTTTCGAACGAGGCTAACCTTGAGTTTTACAATTGCGTCATGGATGGTATTAAAGACTATCACAAAGATTAACAATATGATTCTAACGGCTCCACCCAGAGTGCAACTAGAAACAACTTTGATATACCTCTCAGTTCCATCTTGCCATCATTCAAAAACACAGAGCATGAAACAAATCCATACCATCTATTATGCAGATCGCCCCAAGGTATGAAATTCCTGATATTTTTCTCTACTTGAACCCGGTCATCAGTGAAATCACATTAGTGTAGTGGTACTTCATTATTCTCGAATGTTGAAATATGTATATTTGCAACCTAGAAAATAATGTGTCACATAATAGATGAATATTAATGATTTCTTTTTTAAAGGAAAGCTTTATTCCATCATTCATGACGGAATTCAAAAGTATTCGAGGGAACTTAATGGAGTCATGGCAAGAACCACATCTCATGTAATGGAGCCAATTACTGTCCCCTGGAGCCTCGCAGAAATTGAATGCAGAGAAATTGTGCGGGCACATAATCAATGTTATTCATTCCATTCATCCCATTGTTCATAATGCTGCAACTGATTGTCTTTGAAAATCAAAAATGCCAAATTCTGCTCTGCTGGGGGTCTAATTTCAAACTTAAGGCATATTTTCCGGTTAAAAACATCCCTTTTTTCGATTTAACAGCCAAAAACTCTTAAAATTTTCTCAAATATTGGCATTTATGGATTTCCGTAAACAAGACCTTTTCAAAAAGTGAAATATTAACCAAAAACTGATTTTGACCTAATGAAAATGGCCCAAAATGGTCGGAAAGGGTTATTTTTCAAATTTTTGGGGTTTTCTCCTAATTTTAGACCCCCCCGCAGAGCAGAAATCGCCATTTTTAAGTTTCAAAGATAATCGGGACAAAATAATTGGCACAAAAGGGAAATCCGCCGGGAACCGTTGAAACAAAAATAGATTTGTAAGCGCTCCAAAGTAGGTTGGGAGGGTAGAGTTTTAACTCTGAGTTTTAACGCTAGACTTAACACTTAGGATCCAAAAGTTCAAAAATGGTCCAGTAGGGCTTGAAATATAGCCTAGAAACCAATAAGTCCCTCCTAGAAAGAAATAATCGATGAAATCAAATTGAAGGCCTGAAATTGACATTCTGGCTCAAACTTCAAATTTCGAAAAATGGTAAATTAGCCAAAAGTGTTAAAATATTATGGTACTGATTGTAGAACATACAAGAACAAGGAGATAATCCATCAATCCCGTTATCCCCCAGCTATTTCAAAACTTGCGAGGTTATGAATTACTCAAAAGATGACAAAACTATCCAACTTGTTATGCACAACTGGCCAGTGGCTTGTCACAGCCGATGGCTGTTCAACAAACAACGCTGATGGAAACAAACTGACCGAAAAAATTGGCTTGTTGACACCTTTTAATAGGTAATTACAATATATTGCATTCATAGTCCTGATATCACGATATTCCTGAAGTGTTGTCCTAAGGGTCACTTTTTACATATGAAACCATTATAGCTTGGGTGAATTTCAGGATTTCCTTATGTCAATGTTATATACCGGGTGCGCCAAAAAAAGCTTCTCTCTTTGAAATTGATTAAAATGATGTTAAATGTTAAAAGAAACATGCCTATTCCATTGGAAGAAAGAAAGATAAACTTAAATTTTGATGGGTCATTTATTGAATTCGGTTCATTAAATCATAAGTTATGCTCAATTGAATAAAAAGGTTATTTTCAGAAAGTGCCCGAAAACGTTAAAAATCGACTCTTGCTTGTTATCGCCCTTTGGATGCTGTTATTTGAAATGTTCTTTTCTATAAAAGAAACTTGTTTTGTTTTGACAAGAATTCGAATGTCATTAATAAATACGATCGTTAAATACATTCGAAAACATTTCAAACAAAAGAAAAGAGAAAAACAGGATCAGGCAAAGCTGTGTAGAAATTAAAATTACTAAATGTAGATGGGCCTTAAATTTCAAAACAAAGGCTGAATAAAGTCTAAACCCAGGCTCTATCCGATCTGTTAATCAAAACAAACTTATCGAGAACAAAACATTGCTTGCGAAATCTTTTGCAAATAGCGCAAATCCAATAGAACAAATTTGAGTCTGCTAAATGACGTGCCCTACGTGCCCTCATTTTTTTGACGTGCCTTCGTGCTCGCGTGCCTACGTGCTCGCGTGCCCTCGAATTTTGACGTGCCCTCAAGTTTTAACGTGCCCTCAAATTTTGACGTGCCCTCAAATTTTGACGTGCCCTCGAATTTTGACGTGCCCTACCTTGATGATTCATTATCAGAAGACATTTCGTCCCTCTCCTATGAATTCTTCTGTGAAGTTAAACTGTTCCTCGTTTTGCACACAAAAATCGCAAAAAGTCGACACAAAAGAGTAAAAATCAAAAATCACCGTATTTACTTATCATCATATTGAGAACACCACACGCTTCACAGCTTTTAATAAGATTTCCTTGAATATATTCGCGAAAGCCATCGTTTTCGAAATATTTTTTAATACAAATTTCCAAAAAATTTGGCATCGAATTAAAAAAGTTTTTATATAGGGAAACAAAAAACTATGAGACTGTCTTTGTGCAAAATTTCAAGTTGTATTTCAATGTGATGCTTAAGATTTGAAGGGATTTCTAATGCCATACCTCTATTAAAATCTTAAAAAATTCCTTCCTATTTCAGAAAGTTCTTATAACTAACACTATATCCCCTAACTTGAAATAAAACGAGAGCCAGCTGATAAAAAGTAAATAGCATGCGTCTCACATATTTTCTCTTTTTTTCAACCAATCAGAAAAGTTCTTTATTTAGTTTTGGTTCATTCGAGGTAATGCTTAACCATCTCCTTCAGTGTTTCTTGCTAATTCTTTTATAAGCAGACATCAAAACATCTTCTTCATATTCTTTTCTTCCAACTTTAAAACCCCAACCTAGTGTAGTGTATAATTTATCATAGTGAAAATACTGTTGTTAATTTTGACAGTACGTTAAAATTTGAGGGCACGTCGAAATTTGAGGGCATGCCGAAATTTTAGGGCACGTCGAAATTGGAGGGCACGTCAAAATTCGAGGGCACGTCAAAATTTGAGGGCACATCGAAATTTGAGAGCACGTCGAAATTTGAGGGCACGTCGAAATTTGAGGGCACGTCAAAATTCGAGGGCACGTCAAAATTCGAGGGCACGTCAAAACTTGAGGGCACGTCAAAATTCGAGGGCACGTCAAAACTTTGGGCACGTTGGACACGTAAGGCACGCGAGCACGAAGGCACGTAGGGCACGAAGGCACGTCAAAAAAATGAGGGCACGTGGGCACGTAGGGCACGTTATTTAGCAGACTCAACAAATTTGTGGAGCAAGAGACTAAAAGTCATAATTCTAAAACACAAACAAAGTGAAAACGAAAGTGGTGACACACAGACACACAAAGCACCGCTATTAATATATAGATGACTGGGGGCTTTTTTGCCTGGGACCTAGACCTGGGTTTGACCCTATGGGTTATAGTTTCTAATACAATATCTATTTTGTATCATGTCTTACCTTTTGGAGGTATAGTATGACAAAGTTTTGATATCTAATATAATTATTCAATATTTTTTCCTCAGATGAAGCTAAATTTCCTTTGTTGGATTCCTTTATTGATCGGTTGAAATTTGACCAAAATGGAAACTTGCCATCATATGCAATTGTCAATGGTGAAGAACATGAGTTGAACTTGAACTTCCCCCATCCGCCTACATGTGGTCTTGACCGATTGGAGATTCTATAAAGGGACGCTGTCTCCTTGAAGAAAAATCTTATCGCCAACCTAGTCCAGAACATAACTGACCAAAAACAACAAGGAACACTCCTCGAGTTTTTATCAGCCCAAGAAAGGGTGGTACTTCTCAAACAGCTCTCAGAGATTTACTGCAACGATTATGTTCATGCCGTGGAAGAGAAGCAAGACCAATTGGAGTGAATACAAAATTAGTATTAAATACACGAAGAAAATTGATTGTGACACCGACGTGATCGTGAAGGAGTTCAGAAACCTATATCCAACAATCAACAGGAGGTGGCGGGTTAATAAAGAACATGTAAAAGATATGAAGGGAGGAAACTTCAAGTTTTGGCTGGATATTGCAGACAGCTACAGTGTGTCTCATCCAAACCTTTGCCGATTGGTCCAGCTTCTTTGTAGTATCGCTGTCAATACAGGACCCCTTGAAAAGTCATATTCTAAATTAGCTAAAATTTGCTATAAAGATCGAAACAAAATCACAACTCCTCATGTGGAGACTCAATATTTACTTGGCGTTGTAAAAGGTCAGAATTTTGACTATACAGCTGCACGCATGCTGATGGAAAAGTAAACACTTAAATTATATACGTTTGTTTGTTCATATCACTAGATATTTTTTAACGTTTTCATATTAATCGAATAGGTATGAGACATTTCACAGACAAGGATAGAAAATGCAAGGCAGTGGACAATCTGCCTTTAACTGTTGAAATAATAAATTTTATACAAAAATTAGTAACTGTCAATCCTAGGAGTTGCACCTAGCAATATTTGCTATCATTTTGACTTGTCTGGTGATTTTTAAATATGTTTATTTTTTCAGACTAATTTAAAGGTTTTGTTTATTTTAAATAAGGGTAATTGCTTTTGTTGTTGAAGCCTTCTAACTGACAAAAGAACAAGTCTCCTGATGCATGATTTATCAAAGAGATGCATCTCTCATCTATTGAACAGGAAATCCGAAGCTGAGGCTTCAAAATAATTTTGACCGATAAAGATATTTATGTGATTCCATACATTTCCGGACATGTAGTACAAAAGATTTACAGAAAATTGCGAATGAGTAAACATTGGCAAAAGGATGAGTTCCAACAGTGTATTCAACTTTTGAAATCGATGAAAATTGACAAAAATGAAACATATAAATTAGTGTATTAAAAGATTGTGGTGGTCTTTCGTATGTTTTAATGGATATTGTGTTATTGCTGAAACAAGCTGAGCTGGAATTCTTAAAAAAAACACTGCTTGGCATGTGACTAAAATTGCTTATGCATGTTTATGTCTATTTTGTCGATTGTCTTCTCGAATATAAAAGCTCTGCATTACTGGTCTCAAAATGATCTTGATCTGATACTTAAAACCGGAAATGATCTTTACAGTAGTTTTGGATACATCAATGATTTATACAACTGACTGATTTACTAGGACAAATTCAGATCACAAACAACCTGATTCAATTTGAATAAACGTCAGTAGTTGTATCTATTATGTTCAAAGAAAGTTTTCATAGACATTCCAGCTGATTGACAGTAAAATCTGACTCCCATACTAAGAACCTTAGCGCTTTTCAGGAAACATTCTGTTATTTTTATCGGGTATACCGGCTGAAGTGTTAGAAATGTGAACCACTACTTTAGTGAATGTCTGACTGACTCATGTGACTCAATTTTCTATATTTATTTTATTTTTTTCCTCGAATTTAGATAGGGGTATGCTTGCGTACACCCTGGGTAAAGGATATGTCTGTAGAGTAGCAAAAAATTGTCAAAACTTTCCTCGTCCGGGGTCATTTAGGATGTCCGGGGGTTAAAACCCGTTGTCGATCTCTGTCAACACTGGCTAACCTGAGATCAGATTGTGAATGTTTTCTGCACACCACGCTGAAGCTCTAAAGGGATGTGTGAAAACAAACAATCTGACGAATATGCAATCTCGAAATCGTAAGGACCGCGTTCGTCTAAAAGGACTGGGAATGATAACAAAGTTGCGCGATTGTGTTTATGAAAAGGGCGCCGTATCAGTTTTTATTTTTCCGGCGCACAACAAGATTCTTGTTGTAGAATTTTCCACGGGAGGACTATTTTCCTCAGATGTATAAATTTCAAGCGCCTTTAGAGGTTTACCGTGTGCGTAAGAAAATTATGAACATCTGTTATCAGGTTAACACTGGCCGACTTGCACTATGCATATTACCAAATAAAAATATGCACTGGGCCTTCATGCCTTGGCTTCTTGTTTGCAAATGTATTTTTGATAAACCACTTCCGTACCTTCATCCACACAAGCTCAGCGAAATAAGGACAAACACAAAAGCAAATACATAAAAAAAACCGAAGTCCCAGACTTGTGACTAGCATAGTGACTTTCCACGTGTTTAAGGGCCCACACTCAGTCGCCTTCAGAAAACATAATAGAACCGACCAGTAGCTTCCAAACAAATAACAAACAACAAACAGACATTACAACAAAATACAGTACAAAAGGGCAAACAGACACATTGTAACATCTATCCCACATACACAACAGATGAAACAAACATTTTAGCAAACAACATCTCTTGTACTGGAGAAAGTTACGGAAAAGTAGTTAACAAGCTATACTTAATTTTTGGTGGATTATCCTTACAACTTTTAGACACGATCTTCGCAAATTAGTATACATCTACTTTTTCATCTATCTAGATCTGCGTCACTCAACTACCTAGTTTCAAGCTTCGACTTACAATTAGTAAGCTATCTTTCTCACGACAAAGTTTCATTTGAATAGCAATATTATATATATATTTATGATATAAACGTAGACTATGCTATAGTCTAAGACGAGTTTCATCTAAAAAAGGAACAAACGTGAAGAGGGGAATTTTTTTACGGGAGTGGCCGTTGTCTTAGACTATATCAATTTGGTCGAAAAGCGGAAATTTTGGATTTTGGTTAGCGGTGTGATCGGCCGGCCCGGTTCGAACAAATGTAAACAAACAGTCGGGTCTGACTGGTAAATCCCGGGGCAGTTCTTGCTGTGAATACAGATTGACCCGACTGGAATAATGATACCAAAACAGGGCGACAGAAAGTTGATCTATTTGTGTGGAAATGTTTTAAGCAATTCTTTAGCATTTTAGTCTCTTGGCCTCCTATTAGTTAGTACTTTAGTTTGTAACTTCTTTGCAACAAGGTGTTTTATGTAAATGGTTTTTTTTGAATTTATTTTTAACAAGCAGAACTCAGATTCAAGCAAGTATCATATATATTTTTTCAAGAATAAAAGAGAGAAGAGGTAAGCAGTACGGCTTTTTCTTTTATTTTGAAAGACTAATCTTTTTGTAACACTCTCCAGTGTATGCAGATTATTTTGTCTGATTGCTCATTGGAAAATTTTATTAGAGCAGCATTTTTCAATCACAGCTTTTTTACAAGTTTTACAAGTGTACGTGTGATGCATTATTTTTCTCTATCAAAACTTTTTTAATTTGTCATTTTCTTACAGGCCGCGAGCTAACGAAAAAAGAGGATCAGTGTGGTTTGCAAAAAAAGAATGAATCATACTCACATATAAAAAATAGTATTGTAAATAATTATACCCGTGAAAACATCTGCAGTCTAGATACACAGCAAAAATTAGTAATTATACCAAACTTGTGAAATTAAAGATTATTGGTTAGACCTTTTTTCAAAGAGGACGTCCTGTTGAATAATCATGTAGTCCAGCCATAAAAACAATGATAGAGCCATGCATAATTACTGTATCATGCATAATTATGCATGGTTTTATCATTGTTTTTCTGCTGGACTACATAATTATTCAACATGGTGGCCTCTTTGAAAAAAGGTCTATTGCAGTTTTATTGAAAAACTTGAGAAAGCTTTTAAAATTTTGAATAAAGCTGTAGTCTACTAGTCACTATACTACTAGTCACACATAGCAAATTTTTTTTAAATCACCATGATATTTTGGGTGAATTTACCAGATTTCATTTTCACAATTGCAACTTTTTAAAGTGAATTATATGTGAGTTCACCCGAAAATCAAGGTATATACTTTTTAAAATTTTTCCTGTGTGAATGATCAGCATTAATTTTGATTTTTTAAATTTTAAGTGCGGTCGGGGCCGTAAAACAACAAATCAAATTGGTCCCACCTTATGGTCTTCCAAAACTTTTCAAGTCCAACACAGAAAAAATTCAATGTAAATCATTGCATGACTTTTTAGTGGATTCGCGGTGAAAAGCTGCAATTAATAATTCACGATGAAAAGGTAAATTTCACCGTGAATTGTTGTCAGATTGCAGCTTTTCACCGTGAATTCACTAAAAAGCCAAGGGGAATTTCATTGATTTTTTTCCTGTGCGAAGTTGTCATATACTGATTATAATTTTGATTATTATTAAAAATATATATAAAAGTTTCAAAATAAATAATCTAGGTAGTTTCAAAATAATGAAAAATTATACAAGTAGCGTGTTAAAATTTTTTATTTTTAGAAAAGTATATTTAATAAACATTTCCAATGATGTTGACACCAACTTCAATAGCGCACCGCGCTGAACCTAAAAATAGATTTTATTTTTGACATAATCATTACTCTCAATGTGTTTGTACGAGTTCCAATCCCATCAACCTTTGCGCTAATCTCTTTTGCACGTTTATTGCATCGTTTGACAAAAGATATATAACAGCTTGCATGTATCTTTAATTGAGCTGCGTTGAATTGTGGGATTGCAACTCGTACAAATGTCAAAAAAAGTGAAAAGTAATAATTATGACGTATGTGTTGCGGAGTGCTATTGTGGACAAAGTAGCAACCATTCCTAGCAAGGTAGTCATTAAGAAAAGATTTTTCTTTATTTGTCTTCTTATTGACTGCTATATGTTAGTAATAGTTGCTATTTTGCCCTACTATATTCAAAATGGGCATTATATAAGGACATTGTATTCAATATATATTTTGTCATGCAAAAATCAATGTTGTATGAAATTTCTATCATATTTTTGGTTATCTTTTTTTTCAATTTTGAATAAATCAATTCATTTTTACGTATTATTTTATGGGTATGCCACTTGGATCATTTAAAAGGATATTTGAGCAAAGAAATTTATTTTGACTAGGTATTTTTTGCAAAGAATTCGGTTTGCAGTCAAAAACGCCTTCTCGGCCTTAGGTCTAAAATTGAAAATTTGAACCACAGATTTTTTGGGGAATTTTTTTTTACAAATACATTTCAATCGTCACAGTGACCCTACATTTCAAATTTAAAGTAATTTTGATCATTGGTTCAGGAATTGTGATAAACTTTTAGTTTTTTACAAGATTCAAACCAAATTTGTGTTTTCGCACGATTTATAGTTGTAAATTTTTAGATGAAATTTGCAAACTGTTTCACAAGAAAAAAACAATTACCTTGACTATAGATGAATTGGCGGTGAAAAAAACTAATCTTTCAATAATTACTTGATGATTAGCTGAAATTTCACCGTAAATTATTAAAAGATTGCAGCGTTTCACCTTGAATTACCCTAAAAAAGTGAAGGGAAATTTTTATATCAAATTCTGTGTATGGTCTGATTGGGTAGCAGATAATTTTGCATTTCTCCAGAAGAATGTGGAGATTTGAAGTGAAAAAAGACTCCTTTCGATACAATTTTTTTAACATCGTAGAAATGTGTCCTAAAATAATTTATGGTTCAAATTTTCAATAGACCTGAGGCTTAAAAAAGCTGTTTTTGAATGAACCAGCTGCTGCTGCCCCAGCTGCGCTAAAAATATAGTCAAAAAGAAACTTTTTGTTCAGATCTTTGAAGATGCTTGAGTACTGCTTTTGTATCATAGAAGGTGTCGTTGTTCAGATGTTGTGGAAATTGTTGTTCAGATATCGTGGAGGGTTTCCTTCAGTCATAATGGAAAGTGTTGATCAGCCGCCGTGGAAAGTGTTATTTAGATATCGCAGAAAGTGTTGTTTAGACACGGTAGAGGGTGTCGGTCTGATTCGTGAAAGTGTTGGTTGAATTTTTAGAAATGCATTGTTTATTGAAATATGTCCTCAAGTGCCAAGCTGAAAAATTGACTATCAAAAAATATAAAAGATAGCTAACTTTAAACTCAATCAAGCTCAACAAAAAAATAAACAGAAAGTAGAATCTATCAAAATTTAGGCCTTCTTTCTTAGAAGAAACTTTACAGAGATTGAAGATTTTGACGTGCACAAAATCATACTTGACAGAACTGGGAAAAAGTCAATATTTCAGTCTCAACTGACACTGATTCCTGCTACCATAAAAGAAACTACAAAATCCAGTGAATGTAAACCTTACCTTTAGATGCTACTTCAAGCTTCAGGTGTCAGGCATCAAGTTGAATAAAATTTCCAAAAAATCAAAGTTAGAATTTGTTTGTGGGCCTTGAGGAAAACAATCCCTTCTAACTAATATTGTCAAAAAAGCTAAAGAAACAGCAAATGCATTTATGTAAGGTCTTCAGCCTCCAAATTATCCTTCAAGAGCATTCTTTTTCACCAGACCCAGAACCATCATGCTCAAAAAGAAAACAACCATTTTTTGTTCACTTTGCATCCTTCCCTTCGATTTTGTGTTGTTTTGGTTTTCTCTACCAAGTTCGTCTATAAATCTGCAGGGATTTTCCGCAAAAATCACCGACCCTTCTCCAAGGTCGGTAAGGGCAAAGATGAAATCAAGAAAAGCGCCAAATTGATATCGTCCGTAAACACAGACTCTATCCGCCGCAAAACATATTACGTTTTATAATATACAAACTATGTTATATCATAATAACATATTATACGGACGATAGCATCGTCTAATATAAACGTAAACGATAGACGCTGCTGTGAAGGGTTCTGAACAAGGCCGTTAGGCGCGGCCAGTGCGAGGGGCCAGTCACAGAAGCGTGAACTCGCAAACGAACAGTTTTTTGTTTTTATAAATAGAAAATTAAAAGTATTAGTCAGGTAGAATTAGATCATAAACCACCAAAACCGGGACAAAAATGGTGCAGAGATGAAATTTTGCACATAGGTCCAGGAATATAACGAAATATATTGATTTAAAAATCGAAAAAAAGTGCTGACTCAGCAATAATAAGCGTTTTAACGATTTTTATAATCGTTATATCTCGCCAACGGCTGATCTAAACATATTGAACCATATATTTTTCTGAAAGCCCGTGATCAGGGCTACATGATGAGCATGTCGTTGTTCCAATTTATTGCTCTTAGTAAAAATGCTGACGTCATCAAAATCGTCATTTCTTTGGACTTTAGAGGTCATATCTTGGGACCACGTGGTCCAAACTTCAAAAGTGACCCCAATTTTTTCATCTACTCATCAAGAGGGTGTTCCCTGTCTAGTTATTTTTGACATTTGAAAATCATTAAAAATCAGTTATCAAGGGTCCCCCCTTAATTAATTGTAGAACAAAGTACAATGCTCGCCATTATGGATTTAAGGGTGTTGCCATCTTCTTGAGGGTAGGGCTCTTTTTTTGGTGAATCCTGACATGTTCCTGGACCTCTGTGCAATATTTCATCTCTACACCATTTTGTCTGGGTGGGGTAGTTATGTAATTCTACCTGACTATATGTTCACTGTATTTCGCAAGGAATGTATTTCTTTTTTAAATTTCGCTGCCTCTCTGAATCAAGTCCAGAGTACGCTTGAGCTGAGGTGAAATTTTTTTTTAACTGAATATCTTGCATATAATATAGGAATGGGTTCAGAATGGCCCAATCAGCTGCGATGTTAGTTATTTCTCTTTAAAAAGACAAGACAAGTAATTTTCCTTTAAAAATACATAAATCAGACGTTAGTTATTTTCCTTCAAAAATACAAGACTGAGATGAAGAAGGAAGGCAAGGAAACTGGTGAATTTTTCCATAATTATACCCTAACCCCCCCTGCTGGGAATTCTACAAAGTTTCAGGCTATAATTTTTTGGGTGCTGGCAGGCATTATGGATGGAAAGATCCATGTCAAATTTCAAGCTCGTACCTTTCCTGGTTAGCTCAAAAGTCGGCTATTACAAGAATACCAACCTATAACGTAGTGGTCTAAGAAAACGGCTATTCTTTTTTAGAATCAACCTTACAATCTAGTTTTTATATTTATAAAAACTAGATTGCTGACGTGTGGAAAGGAATGTCGGCGTGACTGATCCTTTTGTTTCGATAATAACATCAAAGCGGGAACTAATTTTCTTCTCGTTTCTTTCTTTCCTTTTTCTTTCTCGTAAGTTCGCGCTTTCCCTCCAAGTCTTCAAGCGTGGTTAGCTCAATCAGTTAGAGCGTCTATCTCACAAGCATGGGCTTCCGAGTTCGATCCCACTGGGTGTCAAATTTTTCAATTCTTCAAATCTCTTTTTTTAATTCTCTTTCTAATATAATGAAGGTCAATCAAACAAGTAACTAGCATATATTACCTCCGCTCTCTGTGTAAGGTTTAGATGAGCTATGATAGCATCACTTAATAAGAACTTTTTGAAGTTTTTTTTTTCTTCAATCTTTTTTTTACCACAAGCGATTATCAAGGCTGAGATATAGAAGAAGGGAATAGGCGTTTGCGCCTGCGTTTGGTGACTGACAGTTTCAGTTTCAGTTTCACTACTTTCACTTTCACTTTCAGCCAGCGAGTGAGCAAAGCGATTCTTTGTAGAGAAATCGTCAAATAACTTCTTTCAGATCATTCTCATTTATACTTAACGACAGAATGTAATTGATTTCCGGTCAAATGTTTGACACTCGATCCAATCGTTTTGCTATCTTTCTTGCGTGGTCGTCCTTGAATTTCAGTATTCAAGTCTTATAAATACGGTTGTTATAAGGGTTATTAAACTCCTCACTAGGAGGGAACAGATCATAAATTCGAATTGAACGCGTAATTACGAATAGCAATTAAATTAAATACGCGTCGATATCTCTTCACTCTCATGAATTGTGATTCAAAATTAAAGTGATGAGCACAAAAACAAAATCAAGAATTGGAAAATTTGTCACCCGGCGGGATCGAACTCGGAAGCCCATGCTTGTGAGATAGACGCTCTAACCAATTGAGCTAACCACGCTTGAAGACTTGGAGGGAAAGCGCGAACTTACGAGAAAGAAAAAGGAAAGAAAGAAACAAGAAGAAAATTAGTTCCCGCTTTGATGTTATTATCGAAACAAAAGGATCAGTCACGCCGACATTCCTTTCCACACGTCAGCAATCTAGTTTTTATAAATATAAAAACTAGATTGTAAGGTTGATTCTAAAAAAGAATAGCCGTTTTCTTAGACCACTACGTTATTTGTAGTTTGCCCACAGACGGGGAGTGGTTCAATTTCAATAAATAAATAAATAAATAAACACAAAAATAGAAAAAAAAACACACAAAAAAATATCTAACACAGAATCAGAAGTTGGACGAGAACCCGGTTCGGCGTGCCGCGACGGGACGACCGCACGGGGAAAAGAAAAGCAAAAAATTAATATCTCCGATGCTAATTCTTAAGACATAATAATAATTATAGTCCCGCTGCTGATATCGAAAATTGTTTCATTCCGTGATACATATCTTAGATCTAAAAAGAAATAGTGGAAACTTGTAGATTTGATAGTGCTGATTCCAAATCAAAAAAGTTTCCACGTTAAAAGTGTGTCAATAAGTCAAAAATTAGGCCTAAAGGTACCTATAATCGAGCTTTATCGTAGCCTGGATATCCAAGCTCAAAATTTTAGAAAAAATAAGTTTTACCTCAGCCAGACAAAGTTCTAAAATTATAGAGCTTGGTTCACCTAGAAATCAGGTGAACCCCTGTTGACAGATTTTCCTGCATGAATCCATGGCTGCAATAAATATGCACATAATGACTGATAATTTCAAGATGGTACCCCAGTAGTGATAAATCAATTTAGAATGGCAGCCTTGACCATAAAATATAGACAGTGTGGTGGAAAGTCTGTTAGACAGAGAAAGTGCAAAGTGAATTTTGGAGAAAAAAATTATCAAAACAAAACTTCCGACCCAAAATAGCACTACAAAATTGGCAAACAGAAAAGAAGAATTGAAGCAAAATAAAGATATACCTTTAGTTCTTTACACGGTGCAACCATGTCATTAAGAAATTAAAAACAAGAATATCTAAGCAAGTAATTGAAAAGAAAACAACAGAAACATCTAAAAATTCCCATGTTTTGATCTTCACACTTCTTCCCTACCATTATTGTTATTTTATTTGGATGCGTGGTCAAACACCCAAGGGAGATAATTAGGTATTCTATTGTTATTTGCTTCGAAAAAGAAAAATCAGGGAGATTTGCAAAGCAGCGTACGCGCCTTGCTGATCACCTGCGCGGTCCATCCAAATACTTAGGCGAACACTTCAAGTCGGCTCGCATAATTTCTTATACGCGCGCCACCATTCAGATCTCTGATTAAGATAAGATAAGATATTTTATTTTTTAAGGACTCGTTAAAAACTATATACATTTTGTAAAAACCACCATACGGCGTGATAAATATCTGGAGAAGCATAAGTAAATTATATAGCTTCACGAGAGGCAAAATCATAAGGTTAACTACTAAAAGCTAGAAATTATATGGAAACCTATTCACTAAAACCGTAAATAATAAAAATACAGCACTTTTTATGCTGCAAAAAGGTATCATGTCAGTTTGATAATATCTAACAAAAGTGAAAATAAAATCATCTAATGGTTATATAATGTAATAAATCAAAAAACTTTTTTAGAAATAAAACCTAAATACTCGAGACACGAGGAAAAAAATAAAATAAGTCCCTATAGTGAAAATGTAGGTGAGATAAAGGTTAAATATAAAACGTCAAAAGGTGATGCTGAAAAAAGAGAAGACTCTGCATAAGAGGGGATAGATAAGAGAAAAGACGAGAGAAGGCGGGTTGAAAAGAGAGGATCGGAATCTCTTTGAGTCTTGAAATGTGTTTGAGTGCTTTTTT